>NC_052351.1:69009103-69013534 GCF_009727055.1 Benincasa hispida | reverse complement strand
AAGAGAGAGCGAGGAATAGAGGGAACCGATCTTTTAACTATGAGAAAGCAGTAAGAAAAGTCTCCTCACCTCAGGTCGAACTCCCTCCACCTGGTGTTGTAATAAACCATTTTCTCTCATACATGTCGAAGTCCTTTGAAGAGGGTACTATAGACACTTCCCATCAGCACCCCGTTTCCTCGTGTGGTAGATCTATTTGACAACCTCATAGGTCTTATATCGAGCCCTCATCATGCGACTAATCTACATATAGTGATTCCCATACTAGAGTTTTGATAGCATTTCCAACCACTTACGAGATCCTCCATCGTTCGTAGCGATCTATTGGCCTATTTGATCCTCCATGTTCGCCATCGCCGACTCCACTATGGAGGTCAAGTACGTAGCAACTTGTGAAGCTGCTAAGGAGGTCGTCTGGCTCAGGAAGTTCCTGATAGAGATGGAAGTTGTTCCAGATATGTCTAGACCCATCACCCTCTATTGTGACAATAGTGGTGTTGTGGTGAAGTCCAAGGAGCCCAGGAGTCACAGGCGCGACAAACACATAGAACGAAAGTATCATTTAATCCGCGAGATAGTGCATCGAGGGGACGTGATCGTCACGAAGATCGCTTCAAAGCACAACGTTGCTGACCCTTTACGAAGGCTCTCATGGCTATAGTGTTTGAGGGTCACCTTGGGTCTACAAGACCGCCCGCGGTTAGACTAGTGCAACTGGGAGATTTTATTGTACTAGGCCTTAGTGCCCTAGTTTATTATTTTGTACTAGTTTTTGTACACCCCACTCGCTTTAGGACAAGTGGGAGATTGTTGGGATGATGCCCTAAAGTCTTGTGTTCTGTAGTTTGTAAACACTTTTGTACGAACGCTTGTGATGTATGATATATGATATTTTCTTCACTACTTGACAATGAACATTGGATGTTTTATTTGCTTTACCACAAACCAATAAACTAAAATTCCTAGTTGTCATTATGTAACTTAAGCATGTATGTGGTGACATACAAGTGGATCATGTTTTATGTGATAACCAAAATGATCTGTAGTATATGGATATAGGAGCGAAACCTTATCCTGGTAATGCTACGGATGCGGCCTGCTTTGTGGAATAGTTACAAGTGTTGTAACTTGCTATAGATAGTCTGATTCTGATCGTTCATGTGGGGACATGCGAGCAGAGGCATCCTATACAAAGAGTTTGTATAAGACCTGACCACGAAGTATTAACATCTCGTTATATAACGCCGTTCATGACAGAGACTTCACTTCACTAAGATGACCATAGGTAACATGACCTTAATCCTGAGTGAGTTGGGTATTCCTGCTTTGAGGGCGGTCCTTTGATTTGCATGGGTGTGAGTGCCCAGGTCGCCAACTCAAATCTATCACTTTGGGGATTCATCTGATTTAGGAGCTGGGAACTTAGCTACAAAGGATGGAACTCACTCCTTCCCCGAAGTAGGGGTAAGTGGATAGATTGCTCCTTTAATGGCTGATCCCGAGGCTTGAATGATGTGGCCACACACCTTCTCATGGCCCAAGAGGTATTCACACATAGTAGGGCTATGTTGTATTGCTCATTAGAGGGATCAATGGTACTTAACAAGTTAGATGTAACTACAGGGGGAAAATGGTAAATTGGCCCAGCTGTACTTACGAGCATCTGTGAAAATGTATCGTACTGTTGATTGGTTATATCCGATGGACACAGAAATATATCTGTGGTAAGGAGAGTTCAGCTATCGGTCTTTAATGGAATGTCTGGCAGTTAACGAATGGTGGATCTCGTGGCTAAAGAGTTTAGTTAGCTATTCACGTACCATTGGAGCTTCGAGCCATAGGTTCATAAGGTCCCCTTGGTAGCTTTATGGATTCAAGTTGAGAATCAGTTTTTGGGTCAGTTTGAAATGTTCAAATTGACAAGAGGGAGTTCGATTATATATGATATGATTAAACTGGTTAATTATATTTGATATGATTGAATTTATGTATGAGATACAATAATTGGAGGAAAATTGGATATAAATATGATTTATATCTAGTGGAGGAGAAAACACTATAGCTGATATATGATATTAAACTATAGGTTAATGAATATAATATGATTATATTTATTATTTTATTTTGACAATTATGAGATAATTCTGCATGCCGTTTTCTCCATAACCGTGCGTTAGTGGGAAGTTCCTATCGATTTTCATAACTGAAGAATAAAATGAAAATTGTTTTCATTTTGCAAAGAACACAGTTAATTACTCACGAAGTGTTTGCTGCCCATCACTTAGTAAAATCAGAGACTATACCGTAGCTCGCTTTTACTACACGATTGCTTACGTGCGCGCACCATCTTCTAAACAATCGTCTACTTTTTCCTAAACGACCGTCTAGCGCCTGAACATTTACTAAATGATCGTATAGACGATCCCTGCCCTTTTACTACACGATCGTGTGCTTCACCTAAACGATCAAGCACTTTGTCTATACGATGGACTAAGCCTTCTCTCACTTGTTTGATCGTTGTATACGATCTTCTTTTCCTCCTCCCCTCTACCAAATCTGAACAGATCCCACTCTTTATATTCTCACATCGAGAATACTAAGGGTTCCAAGTGGTGGTGTCATCTCCATTTTCCTTCTGTTCGTGTGATGACCGTTCGTGGCAGACGACCAGGTGTGAACAATAGCTTGATGTTCCAGCGAGAGCGAGAACACCCATTCCTTGGAAAGAGCAAAATTTTCCGAGGAGAAAAGTTCTTCAACTGGTAAGTTTCCTTGTTCTCTTGTTTGTTTTTTTGTTAAAGCATGCCGATAATTTTACAGTATGATGCACATCTGTTTGTTTAAATGTAAATGTGGTAATTTTGTCATAGTGTCTTTGGAAAGATCTGCTTCCACTTAGAGGTACTCTTGGTAAAAGTTCCTTCAAGAACATGTTCTAGACCCGATGGTCCATCTCAATGTTGTTGAAATGAACAGCGTGATCATCAACGAGCAAAGTCAGGTGTCCTTTATTTTAGAATCTCTTCCGAAGAGTTTCCTCGAATTCCTTAGCAATACAGTTATGAATAAAAGAGAGTACACCATAACTACCCTCCTAAATGAATTATAAACTTATCAGTCTTTTATGAAAAGTAAGGGACTGAAAAAAGGAGATGCAAATATTGTCCATTCCAAAAAGTTCCATAAGGGTTCATTCTCTGGAACTAAGTTTGTTCCCTCATCGTCTGGTTCTAAGAAGATCCAGAAGAAGAAATGAGGGAAGGGGAAGGCTCCCGCTGCTGGGAAAGGCAAGGGCAAGGGNGTTTGTTCCCTCATCGTCTGGTTCTAAGAAGATCCAGAAGAAGAAATGAGGGAAGGGGAAGGCTCCCGCTGCTGGGAAAGGCAAGGGCAAGGGCATGGTGACCAACAAGGGCAAGTGTTTTGACTACAATGTCGATGGTCACTAGAAACGCAATTGCCCCATGTACCTTGTTGAAAAGAATGAAGAAAAGAAAAGAAAAGAAAAGAAAAGAAAATATGATTTACTGGTTCTAGAAACTTGTTTAGTAGAAAATGACCATAATGCCTGGATACTTGAATCGGGAGCTACTAATCATGTTTATTGTTTTTTACAGGGAATTAGTTCCTTCCAACAGCTCGAGGAGGGTAAAATGACGTTTAAGGTTGAAACGGGAGACGTCATTTCAACCCGTGCAGTGGGAGCTACAAAGTTGTTTTTTTTAGAAATAGATACCTATTTTTAGAAAACTTGTATATAGTTCTTAAAATTAAAAGGAACCTTGTATCTATTTCTTGCTTAATTGAACAAATATTTTCAGTTTCATTTTCTTTTATTGAAGCGTTCATTATGAAAATTGGTATGACTATTTGTTCAGCTAAATTAGAAAACAACTTGTATATGTTAAGACCAAATAAAGCAAAAGAACTTTTAAATCATGAGATGTTCAAAACTGCTAATACTCAAACAAAAAGGCGAAAAATTTCTCCAAGTAACAATAATACATATCTTGGCATTTAAGATTAGGTCACATAAATCTCGATAGAAGCGGGAGATTGGTAAAGAATTGACTTGTAAGCTGTGCAACAAATGGCTATTGGGCCCGATGGGGCTGCCCGGGGCCCAATTTTTGTGCGCGAACTTTCCGGTGGGCGAAAACGCGAAAACGGGCATAGAGGTTAAGAATGATGAAAAAAGTCGTGCGCCAGACGGTTTCACGAACGGAGCTCATTTGGTACCTCAAATTGCTATAGGGCCAGGAGGGGTTGTCTCGGGACCCAATTTTTGTGCGCGAATTTTCTGGCAAGCGAAAACGTGAAAACGGACCCAGGGATTAAGAACGATGAAAAAAAGTCGTAGGCCGAGGCGACCCCGCTAAGCCCATAGCCATTTGGGTCACCAAATGAGCTCTGTTCGCAAAATCGCCTGGCGCA
>NC_052351.1:68776960-69003788 GCF_009727055.1 Benincasa hispida | reverse complement strand
GCCATTTTGGGGCACTAAATGAGATTCGTTCACAAAACCGTTTGGCGCATGGCTTTTTTTCATCTTTCTGAGCCCCTGGGTTCGTTTTTGCCCGCTAGAAAGTTCGCGCACAAAAATTGGGCCTCGGGTTTGACCTGCCGGACCTGATAGCTATTTGGGGCACCAAATGAGCTCTATTCGCAAAACCGTCCCGGGGCCCAATTTTTGTGCGCGAACTTTTCGGTGTGCGAAAACGTGAAAACGGACCCAAGGGTTAAGAACGATGAAAAAATTTGTGCGCCAGATGGTTTTCGAATGGAGCTCATTTGATACCCCAAATGGCTATCGTGCTCGGCGGGGTTGCCCTGGGGCCCAATTTTTGTGGACGAACTTTTTGGTGGGCAAAAATGCAAAAACGAACCTAGGGGTTAAGAACGATGAAAAAAAGTCGTGCGTGTCACACCTCGCACCAGATTACCCTCCTAACCTGGATGGAATGGTGACTGCAGCAGTTACCAACCCTTTTGCTGGCACTTACTGCCTATCTTACCTGTTAAATATTCTCAAACCCTGAATACATACATATTAACTCAGAACTCAACACATTTACATGACAGGGTTTCGCAACATTGTTTATACATGGATATTACAACTTAATTAGCCCCATCAAGAATACTAGTCTCTAGACAGACATATGTGTACTAACTAATATAGGTCTTCAAATACGTTTCCTTTAACCTGTTCCTTTGAGTGGCAGAGCAGCAGCAAAAAAGTATTTTGGAAACTAATCGCTACCTGAAAGGAAAACATTTGAAAACATGAGCTAGAAGCCTAGTGAGTGACTTAATAAAACATAAATCTCATGCTTAAACTGGAAGTTCGAAAACATAATACTGGAACTAAAATATACCAAGCAAACGTGTACATAAAACCTTTAAAATCATTGTATCTGAAACCTGAATCTTAGCTGAGAATAAACATTCATCGCTCTAATTCCCAGTGCTAAGCCATGGCCAAATGAGACCTCTACTTCGATCTCTTCATACTGAACTATGGCTAGGAGAGATCCCTACGTTGATTTCTTTAAATATACTGATGGGCATCTCAAGCAACTTCCTCTAAACATTAACATTGATAACTACTCTTAAACACCATTAAACATCATTATTTCTTAGTTGAGAACGAGCATACATTGCTCTAGCTCCCAACGTCTGTTATCAGCCACGAGACCTATGCTTCGGCCTCTCTTTGCTGGTTTATAGCCTAGGAGACCCATACTTTGGCCTCTCCTTTAGAACTACCTACGTGCACGTGGAGGTTTCCATGTACCGTCAACACCTCAGGTACATTTATTCAGATATCTTTTTTACCTTCAGTATTCTTTTTCATTGTGTTTAGGAATACTGATGCATGTACTTTGGCAATCTTAGGTATTTAAATATAGTACATCAAGCTTCACTCAACCTTAGTTTTAACCCTAACACATGCTTCATACTTTGTAAAATAAGTTGGCTTAAATCGTGTTGAACTAGCTTGTAAAAATCATTAGCATGTGTTAGCATGCGTTAGAAATGGAAAACATACTTGGAAAACTCATACATTAGTAACATCATGCGTTGATAAACATTCATAAGCATTAGCAGGTCCAAACTATCCTTCTAGCCTAGGAGAAGATATGACTGCCTTTATCCTTAGTTGAGAGTGTACTACTAGATCTAACCCTCAACGTCAACCTTAGTCGGGGAGAACCCTTTTGCTTAATCCCTCGACGTCGTATTATCTACGTGTACGTGGTTATAACTGAGTACCGTTGTACCTTAGGTACTTAACTAGGATACTTTCTCATTATCCTTCAGTATTCTTAGGTACTTATCTAGGATACTTTCTCATTGTCCTTCAGTATCCTTAGGATACCTTCTCATTGTCTTTCAGTATCCATCATATAACTAGTCATAAACATTTAGTTGAACACTAAGGATTAGTGCTCAAATCATCATACTAGTTCATCATGAAAACGGAGTTACTAAGCATGCTGAAAGTATTTGGACAAGATAACATATCTAAATCATATCAATTTCCATGGAAAACATGCTTTACTTAGCATGAGAAATAGCTTCAAACATACGTTGCTTGGCACTTCATTTAAACACTTAGTATGGGAAATAACTTCAAAGAAATCATAGTTTCTAAATCATTAAAACATTAAATCATCACATAGTCACTCACAGCTCATCGAAGCTCTTAACGGGTTATACGCCTCTCCTAGCTCTTCTTGACCTGAAAGGACATAATTCTCGGTTAAATTCCTTAGAATTCTTGGCAGAATACCTCAAATAGTTCATTTACTAATAGAAATTTCCTTAACAAAACCACATTGCTAGCGAGAAAACCATTATGAGTGAATTCACCCTCAAGAACGAGATCCTCATTTCTTTAACAAACTTTAACCTAGCGATACTCACCATACCAACGAGATTCAGCTTAACTTCTAGTGAGATTTCCTTTTTGAGCAAGATCCTCATCACAAAATTAGCGAGATTATCATTCTGAGCGAGATCCTCATCCTCCACATCCCGCTCTCGCTCTTCACGGTGAATTGTTTGCTTGTTCTTCCCAAGCAGCTGTCCGCTTCTGCATAGACTCTCTATTTTAATTTAAAAAATTCATAACTCAAAATCCAAAACTCTTTCTAAGAAACTTCCTTCTACAAACTTATTTAGAATTGAGTGAACTTTCTTACCTTAAAATTTCAGATGAAAATTCCTTATGGTTTGGCCTGAAGCTTCCAATCTTCATCTCAAGGCCTAATTAATCCGAGATTCTGCCTCTTCTGCAAATTCCTCACTTTTTGTGCGCGAACTTTCAGGCGAGCGAAAATGAAAAAATGCAAAAATGGACCCAGGGGTTAAGAATGATGAAAAAAAGTCCTGCGGCAGACGGTTTTGCGAATAGAGCTCATTCGGTGCCCTAAATGGCTATCGAGCCCCGCGGGGGTGCCCCGGGGCCCAATTTTTGTGCACGAACTTTTCAACGAGCAAAAACATGAAAATGGACCCAGAAGTTAAGAACGATGAAAAAAGCTGTGCCCAGACGGTTCTGCAAACGGACCTCATTTGGTACCCCAAATGACTATCGGGCCCGGCGGGGCTGCCCCAGGGCCATATTTTTGTGCGCGAACTTTCCGCCGGCGAAAACGCAAAAACGGACCAAGAGGTTAAGAACAATGAAAAAAAGTCGGGCGCCAGGCAATTTTACGAACGGAGCTCATTTGGTGCCCTAAATGGCTATCGGGCCTGATAAGGCTGCCCCGGGACCCAATTTTTATGCACAAACCTTCTGACGTCCAAAACACGGAAACGGACTGAGGGGTTAAGAACGATTCAAAAAGCCGTTCGCTAGGTGATTTTGCGAACGGAGCTCATTTGGTGTCCAAAATGGCTATCCGCCCAGCGGGACTGTCTTGGGCCCAATTTTTGTGCGCAAACTTTTCAGCGGGGCGAAAACGCAAAACAGACCTAGGGTTAAGAAAGATGAAAAAAAGTTGTGCGCCAGACGATTTTGTTGCCCCAAATGGCTATCGGGCCTGGTAGGGCTGCCCCGGGGCCCAAATTTTGTGCACGAACTTTTTGGCGAGTGAAAATGCGAAAAACAGGGTTAAGAACGATTAAAAAAATCGTGCCAAGAGGGTTCTACGAACGGACCTCATTTGGTGCCCTAAATAGCTATCGGGCCCGGCGGGACTGCCCTATGGCCCAATTTTTGTGCGCGAACTTTTCGACGAGGCGAAAACGCGAAAATGAACCAAGGGGTTAAGAACGATGAAAAAAAGTCGTGCGCCAGACGGTTTTGTGAACGGAGCTCATTTGGTGCCCAAATGGCTATTTTGACCAGGCGAAGAAGCCTGAGGCCCAATTTTTGTGCGCGAACTATCCGGCGGGCAAAAACGCGAAAACAGACCCAGTGGTTAAGAACGATGAAAAAAAAGTCATGCGCTAGATGATTTTGTGAACAGAGCTCATTTGGTGCCCAAAATGGCTATCGTGCCTGGTGGGGCTACCCCGGGGCCAGTTTTTGTGCGCGAACTTTCCGACGGGTGAAAAAGCGAAAACGACCAAGGGGTTAAGAATGATGAAAAAAATTCGTGCGCCAGACAATTTTGCGAATGGAGCTCATTGGTGCCCTAAAATGGCTATCGGGCTCAGCGGGGCTGGCTCGAGGCCCAGTTTTTGTGGGCGAATTTTCTAGCGGGCGAAAAAACGAAAAAGGACCACGGGGTTAAGAACGACGAAAAAACGGTGCGCCAAGACGGTTTTGTGTACGGAGCTGATTTGGTGCCCCAAATGGCTATCGGGCCCGGTGGGATTGCCCGAGGCCCAATTTTTGTGCGCGAACTTTCGGCGGGCGAAAACGCGAAAAAGAACCGAGGGGTTAAGTACGATGAAAAAAAGTCGTGCGCTAGACGGTTTTGCAAACGGAGCTCATTTGGTGCCCGAAATGGCTATCGAGCCCAGTAGGGCCTGCCCCGGGGGTCAATTTTCGTGTGTGAACTTTTCGACGGGGCGAAAACACGAAAATGGACCTAGGGATTAAGAACAATAAAAAAAGTCGTGCGCCAGACGGTTCTACGAATGGAGCTCATTTGGTGCCTCAAATGGCTATCGGGCTCGGTGGGGTCTCCCCGAGGCCCAATTTTTGTGCGCGAACTTTCCAGCAGGCGAAAACGCGAAAACGAACCCAGGGGTTAAGAACGATTAAAAAAAGTTGTGCACCAGACGATTTTGCGAAGGGAGTTCATTTGGTGCCCCAAATGGCTATCAGACCCGGCGGGACTGCCCTAGGGCCCAATTTTTGTGCGCGAACTTTTTCGCGGGCAAAAAACGTGAAAACAGACCCAGGGGTTAAGAACGATGAAAAAAAGTCGTGCTCTAGCGGTTTGCGAACGGAGCTCACTTGGTGCCCCAAATGGTTATCGGACCTGGCGGGCTACCTCGAGGCCATATTTTGTGCAAACTATCCGGGGACAAAAATGTGAAAATGAACCCAGGGGTTAAGAACGATGAAAAAACAGCTGTGTGTCAGACGATTTTGCTAACGGAGCTCATTTGGTGCCCCAAATGGCTATCGGCCCTGTGAGGCTGCCTTGGGCCTAATTTTTGTGCGCGAACTTTCCGGTGAACGAAAACACGAAAACGGACCCAGTGGTTAAGAACAATAAAAAAAGTCGTGCGCCAGATGGTTTTGTGAACGGAGCTCATTTGGTGCCCCCAAATGGCTATCGGCCTGGTGGGGTACCAGGCGCAAATTTTGTGCGCAAATTTTCCGATGGGCGAAAACACAAAAACGGACCCAGGGGTTAAAAAACGATGAAGAAAAAATCGTTCACTAGACGGTTTTATGAACGGAGCTCATTTGGTTCCCCAAATGGCTATCGGGCTCGATGGGCTGCCTCAAGGCCCAATTTTTGTGTGCGAACTTTCCGGCAGGCGGAAAGGCGAAAGCAGACCCAGGGGTTAAAAATGATAAGGATGGTGGATATCGTGATTAACGAGTTTAGTCAGTTATTCACGTACTGTTGGTGCTTCAAGTTACTCCATAAGGCCCCTTGGTAGCTCAATGGGTTCAGGTTGAAAATCAGATTTTGGGTTAGTTTGAAAGTGTTCAAATTAATAAGAGAAAATTTGATTTTGTGATATAATGATATAATGTATTTGATACATTATTAGATTGGAGGAAATTATATAAATATATTTATATTAAATTCCATAAAAGAGAAAAAAAAATTATGGTTTATGTGTTCCTATAATGAAATATGAAAACTATAGGGTATAAATATAATATGATAAGTTAGTTATTATATTGATTTATAATATATATATATTACGTGATAATTAATTTTTTTTCTTAATAACCGACTTGAGTGGAGGTTAATTGTGGTTTATGGTAACTGTGAGATAAAAAGGAAAATAGTTACCAAATCAAGAGATCTATCATTCATATCGTCTCACAAAAGAAAAAACTATCGAGTAAAAAGAGTTTACTAAAACGTAGTATTACACAGCCTAAACGATCAAGTATCGAGTTGACTATACGATAGTTACTCGTTGCTACACAATCGAGTAGCAAGTTTATACGATAGGCTTCTTCTTTACACGATCGAGTATCAAGTCTACACAATAGACTTTCTTCTTTCTATCGCATACTCGATCGTTGACTTCCTCCATTCTCTATCCAAGTCATACAGAGCCCACAACTCCTGAATTCTCACATCGAGAATACCAAGGTAACCTTTGTGGTCGTGTTCTTGTTCTATTCGAGGGTCGAGGATCGAGTTGTACTCGGTTGTGATCAAGGTTCATCCAGTTGCTCGTTGAGATCGAGTTCTGATCATTGTGTTCAAGTTCGTGCTGTTGGACGCGTTGCTGAACGATCGAGGGATACTTGAAGAAAGGGTTCTTCAAAGTAATGCATACTCGATCCCTTGTTTGTTCTTTAAGAAGCATGTTGTAATTTACTCGTTATGCATAATCTGTTCTTTTTTACTGTAAAGTTTGTGTTCTTTCTCAATGGACATTGGAATGATCCGCTTCCGCTCAATGGTTCTCTATTAGTCGGAATGCTTCACCTAGAGTCGCAACGCTCTGGAGATTGACAGAATCGTCCACGCGCGCACACCTTGCCCAACCTAGCGTCAACTCAGCATCAAGACCCTCGCCTAATGCTTCTTGGCTTTTTTACGATTTAGTGTTGCAACGCTAGCTTTAGCATCACGATGCTACACCCGTAGATATAAAAACTGTTCTTTCATTCTCAGCAGAGGGAGAACAAGAAAAATGTACATTTGTTGATAGAGAGAGTCTTAGACCAAACTTAGGGGGGGTTTGATGCACAATAAAAACAAAGAGTTGAGTTGAGTTGGTAATTATTATCTGAAGAGTTACATTATCTGTGTTTGGTGTGCAGAGTTGAGTTGACTTGATAATTATTATCTGTGTTTCGATGCAGAGTTGAGTTGAGTTGAGTTGGGGTATCTTGTACTCTGTTTTTGTAAATGAAATTGATTTTGTCTTTTTTTTTTTTTAATTTATTTTTTGCTAGTGTTGATTTTAATTTTCAACTATACACATATTTTTTTTTAAAAAAAAATTCTAAGATAAAAAAAAAACTTCCAATTCTTTTCTATTCTCGAAACATAACAAATTCTCTACAAAATTTTGAATTTTATTTTTTAAACACTCAAGTATAAGTGATCATTCCATTAAAAAATCCTCTTAATCATTAATTACCATAAAAATTACAAAGAACTTAAAGGATTAGTGCCATCAAATGAAACTATTGACATTGTTTTAGATAGAAGGGATGACACTTAATGTTAATCTTAAAAAAAAAAAAAAAAAAAAAAAAAAATCTTACAGTTTAAATCATAAAACTAACTATTAGATAGTCTTTTTTTGATCAATTTGTGGAATATGGATTTATCTTTTTTCTAAAACTGGTGAAATGATTTTAGAAATACTGATGTCTATTTTTTATACTATTATGTTGCATTAGTGTACAAACTATCTTTTTTTTCGAAAAAAAAAACTTGAGTCATAATTTTAAATTCTACTATTTTATTAGAATTATATAATATTTGAAAACATGAAGGGATAGGTTGTTTAAAACATATCATCGAACTTTTTTTTAGTGAAACAACAATAGAACGTCGTATGTAATATTTTTTAAATATAAAAAAAAAAATGAAATAGAAGAAGAATAATTAGATCTAAAAGAACAGCCATAGAAAGAAAATAAAAAAAGAGAAATGAGGAGTTGAGAAAGAAAAAGGAAAATAAAACCCATACGAGCTAGATAAAGAAAGAAGAGAGAAAATGAGGCAGACGAACCAGATGGTGAAAGAAGAGAGAAGATGAGAGAACGTGAGTAAATGTGAAGAGAGCATAAGAGAGAGTGAAACGACAAAGTAATTGAGGGAGTTGGGAGAGTAATGAAAATGCATGGGAAAACGGGTGAGAGTGAGATTGATAAAATGGTGGGTAATTAAACCCACTGTTTTATTTTTATCAGTGGTCATCGAAGTTGGGCACACGAAGGTGGTAGGCAGAGTATGTTGCTGAAGTTGCTTATGCAAAGCTAGTCGTTGGAGTTAGTCGCTGGAGTTGTCGTCGAAGATGGGAGGTGGGTGCGAAGGTAATCTAGGTTTAAATTCTTGAGTTCTTTTGTATATTTTCTTGAACTTTCTACATTCTTGAATGTTTTTCGGCTGAATTTGAATAAGAAATTAATGGAGGATAATTGACGCTTTGATTCTATTGATTTCTTGAATGTAATTCTTGCTTGACACTATTGCATAATGGTGAGTTAGGTTACAAAAATTAAGTTTTCTTGTGTTAATTAGGACTTTTTCTAAATTTAACTCTTGAATTTCTTAATTTAGAACATTCATTCAACCATTCTTGAAATTTACTCTAATGTGTTTCTTGAATGTCATAATCATGATAACCCTCGTCTTTAAAGCAATATAAGAAAAGAACATGATAAATGCTATATGGAAGTGTTTTTTTACTTGAATTAGGGCTAATTGATATGATTCATGTTAATTGGCTATATGGGTCTTTAAGGGTCTTTCCTTATTGGATTATGGGATGTTGAGTTTTCAAATAATTGTTCAAGAACAATGATAGGATTAAACCTAGTAACAAGATTTCCCAAGAATCTTTTTCTATCAATTCTCTTCTAAAAAAAATAGTAAGATTGAGTTATGAATTGCTTTCATCTTCATTTTAGTTAGTTTTTTTTAGTTTCTTTACAAACAATGCCCCCTCAAATTGCTATCTTTATGAATTCAAAGGTTATTTTTGGTCAATTAATAGAGGTTCCCTTGGGATCGACCTCCTACTTCCACTCTAACTACATATTAGTTTTAGTAGTTGTTTGAGCATTATAAATTTCATTTGCTTCGGTAAGATAGAATTGACGACACCTATTTTGCACCGATCAAATTGGTGCAGCTGTCGGGGATCCGTGCAATTGACCTTTTAGAATCTTTAAATTCCCTTTTTAAGAAGAAAAATAACAAAAACAAAAAAAATAGTTAGTTCGATTGAACTTTCCTTTTGTGCATGACCCGCTCCTCTCGAAGTGTGCTTTGTGATTTTGTCGTAGATATTGACTGTGAGGAGAGAAGACTACAAAAGGAAAGAACTAGAAGAGAAGAAGGAGAATTTGAAAAATCGAGTCAAGAAGAGGAACCAACACAAATAAACACCATGGGTGAAGTAAGAGAGCAAACGTTAAAAGAGCTTGCCAAACTGGATTACACTCAACAACCGTTATGCATAATATATCCGGAGACTACAATACCTTTTGAATTGAAATTTGGTTAGTTCATCTTTTATCCACTTTTCGAGGTGATCCAGGGGAGGACCCACATAAACATATGAAAGAATTCCATTTGGTATGTGATGATATGCGCCCACATGAGGTAATGCAAGAACAACTTAATCTTAGGACCTTTCCCTTCTCTTTGAAGGATGTGACCAAAGATTAGTTGTACTACTTGCCCGGTAGGATCGATTACCATGTGAAATGGTCTTAAGAAAAAGCTTTTAGAAAAATTGTAAGGGATCGAGCTTAAAACTCTCCCTTCTCACCTCAAGTATGTTTTCCTAGGAGAAAAGAAAGTCTTTCCTATGATTATATCTAGAGAACTCATATCTTCTCAAGAATGCTCACTAGTAGGAACATTGAAGGACCACAAGAAAGCAATTCATTAGACTTTGGATGATATCAAAGGGATAAGCCCTTCCCTTTGCATGCACAAAATCGTTCTAGAGGACAGAGCCAAGACAACTGTTCAACCTCAAAGAAGACTAAATCCAACCATGAAAGAAATTGTTCACAAGGAAATCCTCAAGCTACTTGAAGCCGAAATAATATACCCAGTCTCAGATAGCCAATGGGTAAGTCCGATACACGTTGTACCGAAGAAAACCAGAATCAATTGTAAAAAATGAAAAAGGTGAGATGATTCCAATGAGAGTGCAAAACGGTTGGAGAATGTGTATAGATTTCAGAAAACTCAACGAGGTAACCAAAAAAAGATCACTTTCCTATACCTTTTATTGACCAAATGGTCGAACAGCTAGTCGGGAAGCCATATTTTTGTTTTCTTGACGATTTTTCTGGATTTTATTAAATACCAATAGCTTAGGAAGATCAAGAAAAGACTAGTTTTACTTGCACTTATGGTACATATGCATTCAGGAGAATGCCATTTGGGCTATGTAATGCCCCAGGTACGTTTCAATGATGCATGATGAGTATTTTCTCCTACTACATAGAAAAGTGCATAGAAATTTTCATGGATGACTTCACTGTGTGTAATTCTTTTGAAGATTGTTTGAACAATTTGAGTTTGACTTTGAAAAGATGCATAGAAACAAATTTGGTTTTGAATTATGAAAAATGTCACTTCATGGCTTCTCATGGAATAGTTTTAGGACACCTCGTATCTTCTAAAGGCATAGAAGCTGATAAAGCAAAAATAAATGTCATAGCTAACCTTCCTTAATCTAAAAACGTTAGGGAAGTGCACTCTATTCTTAGCAGTTCAAGATTCTACAAGAGGTTCATTAAAG
The DNA here is from genome assembly GCF_009727055.1 of Benincasa hispida. Classification (NCBI taxonomy): domain Eukaryota; kingdom Viridiplantae; phylum Streptophyta; class Magnoliopsida; order Cucurbitales; family Cucurbitaceae; genus Benincasa; species Benincasa hispida. The sequence goes on along the minus strand of NC_052351.1, from coordinate 68,993,172 downwards.
ACTTTTCAAAAATTGCACTTCCTTTGTCAAGCCTACTTAAAAAAGATGCCATTTTATCTTCAATAAGGAATGCAAGGAATCCTTCGACAAACGCAAAGAGAAGTTGACATCAACTCCAATCCTTCAACCACCCCATGGAACTTGCCATTTGAGATCATTTACGATGTTAGCAACCTATCAGTAGAGGCGGTATTTGAAGGATCTCTAATGGGGAAAACCTTGAGCAGAAGCGGATTGACCAAATTCTATAATTCATTGAATATAAAGTTTACAATAAACAAACAACAAGATATGCATTTAATTCTAAATTACAGCATGCTTTAGAAAGAATGGGTTTCAGTAAACCTCACCTTCGAAGACCTTTCTTCGTGTTTTCCCTTGATCACGAACAGCTTAAAGACCTTCTTCAAGATAAACCTCGAACAGAACTGGAAACTACCACAAACGTTACCTTGGTATTCTCAGGGTGAGAACCCAGGAGTGGTGGGCTCTGATTATTTTGGTTAAGAGGGAAAACTTAATGTGTAGAAGGGAGATTGAGAATGTTCACAGAAACAAGACAAAAACTATAGAACACTTATGTATTTTCTTTACTATCTCAATCGTTCAACTAACAACTTAGGAAGAAGAAGAAGAAGAAAACATTTTTTTTTTTATTCTCCTTGCCAAAAATAACCACCACCCACTAATGTGGGTGGAGAGAAAAGATGGGGAAAGAAGTTGTAACTCTCTTCCTTATTATCAAAATAATAATAATAATATAAATATAAATATGATAACTAACTTATCATATTATATATATATATCATATTATATGTTATATCAAATATAACATATAACCTATAGTTTTAATATTGTATCATATACAATATAAACTATAGTTTCTTTTTCTCTTTTATATGACATTTAATATAAATATGTAACAACTATGAATCCAATTCATAGAAACTATATTTGAATCTCATTCAAATATTTATTTCCTCCCATTAAGCTATAATGTATCAAATACATTATGACAATTATATCACATATAATTGAAATAATTTAATTGTATCATATATAATTAAATCCCTCTATTATTTTGAACAATTCAAATAATCCAAAAACTAATTCTCAACTAAATTCTATTGAGCTACCAAGGAGACCTAATGAACCTGTAGCTCGAAGCTTCAACAGTACATGAATAATTAATTAAACTCTTTAATAACATTATTCACCATCCGTTAACTGTCGGGCACTCCACTAAAGATCGATAGTTGCACTCTTCGCACTATAGGTATATTTTTGTGTCCATTGAATATAACCAATCAACAGTACAATGACCCTTCACAAATTGCTCTTAAGTATAGCTAGGCCGAATTACCGTTTTGCCCTTGTAGTTATATCTAACTCTTTAAGTACCACTGATCCCTCTAATGAACAATAGATCATAGTCCAACTATGACTAAACCCCTCTTGGGCCAGGAGAGGATGTGGCACCATATTGTTCAAGACTCAGAATCAGCCCTTAAGGGAGCAATTTATCTCTTACCCCAGCCTCGAGGAAGGAGTGAATTCCATATTGTGTAGCTGTGTTCCCAACTCCCCAATCAGACGAATTCCCAAAATGGTAGGCTTATTGAGTGAGCGATCCGGCCACTCTCACCCATACAAATCAAAGGACTGCCCTCATAGGCAGGAGTTCACAACTCACTCAGAATTCAGGTCATGTTACCTATGGTCATCTTGGTGAAATGTAAGTCTCTATTATGAACAATGTTATAAAATGAGACTAAACATTTCGTGGTCCGATCTTATACAAACTTCTTTGTATAGAATATCCCCGCTCACATGTCTTCACATAAACGATCAGGATCATATCATTTGTAGAACTTTACAATAATTGTAACATCTACAAAGTGGGACATACTCGTAGTGTCACCAGGATTAGGTATCTAGCCTTATCCATCTACTACAAACCATTTAGGTTATCACTCAAACATGATCCACCCTTATGTCTCTACATACATGTTTAAGCTACAAGATCACCTTGGATGTTAGTTTATTAGTTTGTGGTTAATGCACCTAATTTTGAAATAAAACATCATATATTTTATTACACAAATAAAATTTTTGTACAATACAATTACAAACTATATGACCTTACGAGATTTAGGACATCAACCCAACAAGTAGATACTAGTTCAATCCAGGGTTAGACCACTGGACTGCGGTTAAGAATATCCTCAAGTATCTTATGAGAATGAGGGACTATATTCTAGCGTATAGAGTTAAGGATTTGATTCTTACGAGATACACAGACTTTGATTTCCAAACTGACAAGGATTCTAGGAAGCAATGATGCATTGTAGATTTAACCATGGAGGCTGAGTATGTAGCTACTTGTGAAGCAGCAAAGAAGACAGTTAGGCTAAGGAAGTTCCTAAGTGATTTGGAAGTTGTTCCAAACATGAACTTGCCGATCACCTTATACTGTGACAACAGTGGGGCTGTGGCCAAGTCAAAAGAACCTCATAGCCACAAACGAGGAAATCACATTGAGAGAAAGTATCACTTGATATGAAGATTGTGCAATAAGAAGATGTGATAGTCACAAAGATCGCTTCGAAGCACAACATTGTTGATCCATTTACGAAGGCTCTCTCGGCTAAAGTGTTCGAGAGTCATCTAGAGAATTTAGGTCTACAAGATATGTACATTGTGTAATCTAGGGCAAGTGGGAGATGTGTAATGGATGTAAGATGCCCTAATTTATTGTATTTTGCTTTGTATTTGTAACATCCTTGTTGTTCCATGTAATGTACATCCCACTAACTAAAGTTTTAGTTCAAGTGGGAGTTTGTTGGGTTTTATGCTTGAAACTCATAGATAGTGAATGTAATTAAATGATCATCATTAATAAATAGTTATTGTTTTTCTCAATAAGTGTTATCATGTTTTATTTAATTTTGTCTTATTAACCCTAAAATCCAATAAACTAACATCCTAGGCTGTCTTATGAGTCTTGAACTATATGTAGAGACATACAAGAATCAATGTTCAAGATACAACCTAAAAGGTTTATAGTATAGGGGTAAGGTTGGGTACCTTATCTTGATAACAGTATGGATACGACCTACTTTGTATTTGATACAAACGTAGTGATCTAATGCATTCGTGTAGGAGACATACGAGTGGGGGTATCTTGGACAATGAGTTTGTACAAGACCGGACTGCAAAATAGTAACCAATAGATGTAACTCCATTGACTAGTTAGGTTTCCATTTGAATAGGATGACCTAGGCAACTTAGTCTTACTCCTGAGTATATTATGAACTTTTGTTCACAAGGGATTGTCCTTTGATTTGTATTGATGAGAGTGGCCAATTCGCTGACTCAATATGCATACCATTTTGGGGATAAGACCGAGTGAGTAGCTGAGAACATAATCATACAAGATGGAATTTACTTCTTCTCGATTTCAAGGTAAGTAGACGAGTGTTCCCTTAAGTGGTGTCTCCGGGACTTGAACAAAGGACCCTACCCTCTCACTGACCGAGAGGGATTTCTGCTTAATGGTTTGACTATAAATAGGTTGTTCATTAGAGGAGCACTGGTACACAAGAATGTAGAAGTAACCCAGGGTAAAACGATAATTTAACCCAGTTGGTGTTACAAACACTCGTGAAGGACTAACTTGCTGTTATTGTCTATATCCGTGGACAAAGAAACAGATATGTAGTGAGAAGAATGTAGTTGTAGGTCTTTAGTGAAGTGTACCCACAATTAACAAATATTGATTAATTTGGTTAATGAGTTTAGCCAGTTAATCTCACATCGTTGGAGCTTATGATCTGCAGGTCTATTAGGTCCCTTCCTAGCTTGTAAAGGGTATTGAGGTAATTTGTCATTAAACTAAATTTGAAATGTTCAAAAATTTAGAATTGATATTTTTTAATGTATGTTGATACATTTTAATATAAAATTTAATTTTAGACTTTATTATTAATTTTGGATATGATTCAAAATTAATAAATGAGAGAACAAAATATTTGAAAGGAGTTCAAATATTAATTTAATATTAATAAGATTCATATTGAAAATTATAGGTTAAAATTAATGCATATTAGATACACATTAAAACTATAGGTTATGTGAAAAAAACCATTTAAATATGATTTAAATGGTTATTAGTTTTTATTTATTTAGTTAAGTTAAATAAATATTTTGATTTAATTTTAATTAAATAAAAATATAACTCCCCATGTAGGGGAGTTATTAGAGACGTGGATGAATCTTCTCACTTCTCTCTCATTCTCTTTGTATAAAAAAATGCAGAAAGAAGAGCATTTTTTTTATCTCTCTATTTTTTTTGGTAAAAGCAAAAACTCTCTCTGTTTTTTCCAAAATCCTCCCAATTTCTAAAGAGAATCCCACAATTCTCAAATCCTCAACTTCTCTGCAAGAATAGGGAGGACTCTAAGTGGTGATGCTCATTCCTAGTTCATACTAAAGAATTCCACAGAATTCCCAAAAGGTCTGCAAAGTAGAGTTTCTTCTCTTTGTAGGTTTTGTTTCTAGAATTTCAAGTTTAATCTATTTTGATCTATGGTTTTTATTCCAAAACAAATTGTTTTGATTTTAAATGGCATTTTGAAATACGTTTTGGGTTCTGTATGTTATGACTTCCGCTGTGCCTTAGGATTTTCATCCCTACAGTAGAAAGATGTCTTCAACTCCCTTGTAGTGAGTAACAAACACCACTTCATATTATTTTAGTATTTAACATTATTTAACATTGTTTACAATATGTTTGTCATGTAGTTGGTGATCACCCCGTTAACGATGTCTGGTGTGGAGAGGCAATTGAAGGACACTGAGTTGACGAACGACTAGTGTATTTGAAGCTTCAAGAGGAGGATCTGATGTTGTCAGTTTCAAGAAGCTTAGAAGGATCTTAACATACTCAAACAACCTTTTTCGATGGAAGTATCTTAACATCAGCATACTCTGACGATTTCTTCCATTCAGTCACATGACCAATTGGAGATATCGATTCTACGTATGCAAGGACAAGTAACTCATCAAACTAAAACTTGCTACATAGGGTGAATGGGTTGATTTTCTGCTCTCTAGCTGCAGTAATAACGTGCAAATACAAAATCTCTAGACACTGAAACTGTCTATAACTACACTCAAGTGTGTTAAGGCTAACAATATCATCTAACTCACCATCTTTCACTTGAAATTTGTAACAATCGATTGGGTTGACTCGATACACTTGGCTTTCTCTCACTTTAATGATATAATTTCTTCTACATATTTTGAATGTGTCGATGTGCTAACTGACCAAATATTCCACCACTCATAAAACCATTGTTGTATTGAACACCTTATGTGCAGTAGTGTTGTTATTGGTAGTTTCCTCGCTTCTTTCGTCACCGAATTAAAACATTCGGCACTATTTTTCGCCATGTTATCATATCAATTCGCATACTGATAACATCGTACCCATCGCTTGACACCCACATCCTCCAAATATCTTCTAAGGCTACCATTTTTGAAGTCCAATATTTGGTCCCAATAGCTTATGAACGCAGACTCCCGTTATGCTTCTGCTACACTATCAAACAATTTGCTCACTGCCTCATCCTTGAAGTTTTTATTGATATTCCTCCTTAAGTGGAATGTACAAAGTCCGTAAAATGTTGTTAGGAATACAACATCAACTACATTGGTGATAGTCTGGCGTTGGTCTGAAATAAATACAAGATTAGGGCATTCCCCAATTGCAACTTTCAAATTCGTCATAAACCACTTCCATGATTGGTCGGTCTTATTGTCGATGATAACATATGCCAGAGGGTACGCCTAGTTATTACCATCCATCACAACACCAACCAACATTGTGCCTTTGTACTTACCCTTCAAATGAGTGCCATCAACAATGATCACCAGACAACAACTCTTAAACCCTCTTAAGAAAGGACCTAGTGCCATGAACATATATATGAATTATTGAGATTCTTCAAGTTCAATCTAAAAAATGGTCCCCATGTTTTCAATCTTTAAAGCTTCACCATAAGCATGCAACAGGGTGTGAGATTCCTCGGGGGTACCCCTTGCAAGAGTGAAAGTAGTTTCTCTTGCATGCCATGCCTTGTCGTAACTTATGTTCACACTATATTCCAGCCGTATATCCTCAATAATATGACACAAGGTTTCAGCAAGATCAATACCGAACTTCTCTTTGATTAACTGACCAATTACAAACACGCTAGCTTGCCTATGGTCGTGATTAAGGACTTGAATCGAGCATGTGTAGGCAGTCGTATATTCGTTGATCTTGAAAATGTCACAACCATCCATTCTAACTGCACGTACTCCCCACTTACATGTCTCGTGGATACATTGGACACTATGTAGTTTTTTGTTTGATTTCCTAACCTGAAACTCAAAATTATTCTTTATGGCCAACATTGACAACCTTATTTTCACATCGTCCTTGCAAAAGAAGATTTCCTCAATATGAAATCCAAATGAAGACTATGGTTGCATGATCAAGTCTCCAGTTCTCATTGTACTTGTAGGTGGTCGAACTTCAGGAAGACAACTCTCTTCTACTTCCTTAGTCCTCCGATGCACATTACCAACAAAATGACTAAAGTCATTATGGTGAATTGGGGTCGGAGGTAGGACAGAACCACCCCATTCAGTAGCTAGAGTCACAACAATATCATCTAGAACATTATCGAAGTCGGTGCCATTACAAAAGTCTTCCATGGTCCCAAAAGTCTCATTTACAACATTCTCATTCACAACACTCTCATACACAACATTCTCATTCACAACATTCTCATTACGACCCCTAAATTCTCATTATGACCCCTCTTCTGGCCATGAGTATACAACTCCCATGGATTCATGTTATCATCTTCCATCAAGACCATTAATGGAAAAGTATCTGGTTGATTAGTAATATCACCCACACACATTGGTTCACATTTTGCCTTTATGTTATTGAATTCTACCACTTGATGGATTTTCTCAACACTTATGAACGTCGGTGGTTTGTTACGATCCAACTCCAAAAGCAGAAATTTAACATCATTGTCGTTCATAAAAAAATATAGGAGGACATTCACAATCCAATTTATATTTCATCCTCATTATTAAGTTGTGCTCTAAAGAATTAATTTCCATAAGGTCAAACAATCAATCTCTCAATTCACTATACTTCAATGGCATAGGCACTAGGATGCCCTTCAAACATCCTCCATTATAACATTGTTCCTTCTCATCCCACGACCCTCCATATCAGACAAATAGCTGTTTCTCATTCATCCTTCAATAATACACAAGTGAAGAACATTTAGATTCTATTAAACTCTTATTTCTTCCTCTCGTTTCTTTCTCTCGTTAACTATCACTCTCATTCATTTTTCTCATTTAGATATTTGATACGATTTTCCCTTCCTCTCGTTGGACTAGCCTCACTCTCATTTCTTCCTCTCACCTATCTATAGCAGCATAATACCGACTCACAAACAAACTGTTTCTATCACGACTTGTATGATTTAAGTAAATGAGAAACAATACAATGCATGTGTATACTTACTTAGAGTGTGAAATTGCTTGTATGTGTTGATTCAACGAGGATTATAACGTTACAAATTCGTATTTTTGAGAAACTTTGTAACTGAATGTTATAAATTTTTTTTAGAGAGAACAGATGGATATACTTGAAATACCAATTTTACGTTTTGTTATCTTAATAAAACTTAGTATGCACAACACTTTTCTTTAAATTGGTTTGAAAGAATTGTGGGTTTGTCAGTTCTCTTTTTTAGAGTATTGGAAAATTTGTACAACGGCCTCTAATTACAAAAAAATCGGCGGGAAATTAATATCTAGTAAAGAACAAGATGAAGAAAAGAGAGGAAAGAAAATGAAGCGAGAGGAATGAGGGAATCAGACTGAAAATTAAGATTTAAAACGTTTGATTTATGCTTGATGAAAAACGAGAGGAATGTGCGAGAATCCAGGTCGAGTGTGTGCTAGGGGCATTTTAACGAGAGGAAGGAATCCAAAATAAGAGGAATGCGTGATAATTTAGGATGCGTACGTGACATCAATCATTAGGGACTAAATAGACATTTCAGACGTCATCCGGAAGCTAATGAAAAGTTGGACCAAATTTTGAATCAGCCTAAAAATTTGATCCATTCGCACAAATTTTCCACTAAAATAGGATTAAACCTTTTGATAAATTTACCAGAACATAAGAAGGACAAAAAGTTTACATTTTCAAAAGTTGGGTCAAACATTTTGGCAGAAGTCAGCCGACGCGCCCCCACCTCCTGACACATCGTCTTCGGCGATACCCACAGACAAGAACGGCGACGACGACTCCTCGCCCGTCGACCACGGCGCAGCTTCTTCTCCCTCTGGTTCTTCTCCAGCAACGAACACCAAGCGAGCGGCATTTTCTGACCCACGCATTTCTGTCCTTCGGCGGATTCTTCCTGCGAAGTGCGACTCACCCTCTCCTCTCGACGCCCACACCACGCGATTTCCAGCGTTTTTCTTCCTTCCGGCGGTCACTCACGGCTTTTTCTTTGCCGGCGACGACGCAACACCAACCAAGGACGAACACCCACGTATTGCACGGCCACCCATCTGGTGCAGCGGTTTTTGACGACATCCACTCGATTATAACAGTCTGCAGCAGCAGCAGTCAAACAGTATCAAAGCTCCATAAAATTCCCGCGGTTAGGGCGTTTTGTTCTCGGATTTTTTCTACAGATCCTCCAATGGATTCCACTGGCACTGCCAAAGCAAGAAAGAAGTCCAAGAACCAATCGCCTGAAGTCAAGTTCCACTTAGACCTCACTACCTGTTCGAGGAGGAAAGATTTACTTTCGGCCATAACTCTCTGCGAAACTGCAATTTCGGAGAAGTTGAAATTCAACCAGCAGCACTTTAATACTCTCCTCTACCTCTGTTCTACCGCGATTTCTGACCCATCGTTGAAAGAATCCGCAGTAAGTTTTGGGTTTCGTGTATATAATCACTTGCTATCCACTGGTGTTGTTCCAAATGAAGCTACAGTCACTGCTGTCGCAAGACTCGCCGCAGCAAAAGGGGACGGCGATTATGCATTTGAATTGGTGAAAACAATTGGGAAATATAAAGTTACGCCCAGGTTGCGCACTTATGATCCCGCATTGTTTTATTTTTGTGAGAATTTGGAGGTGGATAAGGCTTATGAGGTGGAAAAACACATGAATTCTGCTGGAGTGGAGTTAGAGGAACCTCAGATTTCTGCCCTTTTGAAGGTGAGTTCAGAGACAGGAAAAGAGGATGAAGTGTATGAATATTTACACAAACTGAGACGTTCTGTGAAGTGTGTTAGTGAGTCTACTGCAAAGACTATTGAGGATTGGTTTTGTAGTGAAAAGGCCTCTGATATTGGTGAATCGACTTCGGATGTGGGTCTGATTAGAGAGGCAATTTTAAGCAATGGAGGGGGTTGGCATGGAAAGGGGTGGACTGGGACGGGAAATTGGGCGGTGAAAAGAACAAATGTTTATTCCAATGGTAAATGCTGCTGTTGTGCTCAACAATTGGTTTGTGCCGATATTAGTTGTGCTGAGACAGAGAGTTTTGCTCAGTCTTTGGCTGCACTCGCCATTGAAAGGGAGACTCAACCAAATTTTATAAGCTTTCAGGTTTGCTAACTTCTACTTGTCTAATTCAAATGCAATGATTATGAAGATCTTGTACTTAATATGGCCTTATGATCAAAATATCACCCCATCGTCGGTTCCTCTACATGTTTCCTTTTGGTTTGAACCATCGAGATTTTGAGTTTTACCTTGTTTTCTTTCTTTTTTTTACCTTGTATGTTTAGATGCCGAAGTTTGTGTTTTATAAGTTGTCTTGGTGTTTACTTCTAAAGTTCTCTTAACCCCTTTTTTCTAATTAATGAATGATGAATGCAAATTTTTCCTCATTAACGGGAGTCCTAGGGATAAAGTTTTAGCCTCAAGAGTTCTTAGACCAGGAGATCCCTTATCCCCTTTCTTTTCCTCATCATTGTAGGCATTTTAATTAGGCTGGTCTCTAAGAGTGTTGTTGGTAAAATCCTTGAGCCCTTTGAGGTTTGCATGAGCATTGAGAAGCTTATGTGTAACTTCCTTTAGGAACGGGTGGAAAAAACAAAAGGAAAAAGGTCACACTTAGTCAGATGGGAGGTCATTGATAGGCCAGTTTCCTTGGAGGGTGAGAAATTGGAAGTTTAGGCATATGGCTTTGGTGTTTCCCCTTGGACCAGCTCCCTTGGCAGAGGATCATTGTTAGTAAGTTTTGTCCTCATCCTTTTCAATGGTTACTGGGGTGGGGTTAAAGGCACATATCAGATCTTGTGGAAGGTCTTTTAGGTGGGGGATAGACCTCTCCATGTTCTCTTGGTGCTTTCATGTATCTTCCTTTTAATAAACAAGTGTTTAGTCTTTTTAGTTTGTTTGGCGAGCGCCTTTTTCTTATCTGAACTTTGCATTCTTTGTTTAATAGAGAAGTGACAGAGATTGTCTCTCTTCTATCCTTGCTTGAGGTGTTTGTTTTTACACCTGAGAGAAGGGACATTCATGTGTGGAGTTCCAACTCTTTAAAGGGATTCATGTGTAATTCTTTTTTTCCGTAGTTTCTTAGACACTTCTCCCTTGGGTGAGGGTTTCTGCTCTTTGGAGAATTAAGATTCCAAGGATAGTTAAGTTCTTTACCTAACAAGTTTTATCTGGAAGAGCTAACATTGTGAATCAGCCAGTGAGGAAGAAGCACTCATTAGTTGGTTTGTTTTGTTGTTTTCTCTATCGGAAGATAGAGGAATACTTGGATCACATTCTTTGGAGATGTGAACTTGCGAGATCAATGTGGAATGATTTCTTTCAGGCATTTGGCTTATCATTGGCAAGACACATGGATACTTGTAATATAGTTAGGGAGTTCCTCCTCCATTTACCTTTTCATGAGAAGGGTTGTTTTTTGTGGCTTCCTAGGATGCTTGCTATATTGTGGGATCTTTGACGTGAGCGAGATGACTGAGTAATAGAGGGTTGGAGAGGGATCCAAGTGTTGTTCGGTCAATAGATTTTATGTTTCCATTGGGTTTTGATTTCGAAGACCCTTTGTAATAATTTTATACGTACTATTTTGTATAGATGGAGTCCTTTAGTTGGCTCCCTTTTTGTGGGTTTGAATTTTTGTATAACCTTATATTTTTTTATATTGTCTTAATGAAAGTTGTTGCAATAAAAGATTTCCTTTTCACCTTACATGTTATTTGGCCTCTTGTTCGTTTCCATGTTTCTTATTGGGTTTCAATTTCGAAGGCTTTTTGTAATTATTCTATTGACACGATTTTGTATAGCTGGAGTCCCTTCCTGTAGCAAGATTCTCCTTTTTTTTTTTGTGGGCTAAGTGTTTTTTTTGTTCGTATGTGTATTCAAGGAGTGGTTAGAAGAACATAATCATTGTGATACGATTGTTGATGGAGCAAATATTGGCCTCTACCAACAGAATTTTGTAGATTCCGGATTTAATCTTCCCCAGGTTGTAAAGTATATTTTGGTCCTTCGCTTATTTCAATTTAGGCAATCTCTTGAAATTTCCATTAGAGTGCACGACTTGGCTAGCCTTTTCCATAAGAAACATTGTTCATTATGCATTTGTTCTCCTGGTTTCAATAGAGCAGGTTGAGGCCGTTGTCAAAGAATTATGTAAGATGAGTGGGGGAAATTGGCCATTAGTTTTCTGGCACAATAAACGCACCAGGGCTCTAACGGATAATTCTTCACATAGAAAAGTTGTCGAGGAATGGATAAACAAAGGTGTTCTTTATTCAACGCCCATTGGCTCAAATGACGATTGGTATGCCCTTGACTAATAATTCTGAAACTCATTTATAATATTAGTTCTCTGTTTGAGATGCGAACTTTTGGATTCAACTAGTTTTTTATTTACTAAAAGCTGTGTGTGTGGTCGTGTCACTTCAATGCATCCAAACTGTTGTTGATCATATTCTTTTACCATATATAGGTATTGGCTTTATGCCGCTGTGAAATTGAAGTGCTTGCTTGTCACAAATGATGAAATGCGAGATCATATTTTTGAACTTTTGGGAAACGAATTATTTCTCAGATGGAAGGAGAAACATCAAGTATGTGTTATCTACATAAACCTTAGTTTGCAGATCATTTATGCCATGTTTGGCAACTATTTAGTTTTTGAAAATTAAGCCTATTTCTTCTCAATTTTTAACAATGATTTGCATCTTTGTTAATTAAATAGTTGAATTCTTATATTTTCTAGTTTTCAAAACTTGACTTGGTTTTTGGAAACATTGTAAAAAGTATATAACTAAACAAAAAAATTTAGAGGCGAAAATGGTGTTTATGAACTTAATTTTCAAAAACTAAAAACTAAATGGTTACCTAATGGAGACTTAATTACTTGTTAAAGTTTGTATGTTAGCATTGTTGTGTCATGTTTTTGCAGATTCGTTACACTTTTGTTAAGGGTCAACTAAAACTTGAGATGCCACCCCTTTATTCTGTTGTAATTCAGGTACCTTCTGGCTTCTGCTTCCTCAACTTGTTCCTTGTTTTTCTTATAATTCACTCATGATTTTACTCGTCCTTGGGGACTTTTTTGTTTCTGCTGAAAATTGTTGGAAATAATTTGTTTTAAACATCGACTAAGATTTTAAAAGTGTTTTTCATATATAAAAATGTTTTTCGAATAATTTTTCCTCTATCACGGGTTATGTTTGGTTGTAATTGCTTTATTTGGTTTCATTGTATATTAAGCATTGACATTAGCCTCTTTCCATTTCATCAATGAAAAGTCTTATTTTCTTTTTTAAAAAAACACGGTATGGAGAATCAGTCAAATTTTTTTCCTAGAACAAAAGAGCTATGGGAAACATGTTTGTATTACTAGCTGGCTCTTTTCACAAATAATCTAACCAAAGTAATAGGAAGTATAGTGAAACAAAATAAGTAAAAAGAAGCAAATACAACCAAATAAATCTCATGACTAGCCTTGTCCAAAAAGGTATAGCAAGAGTTGCCTTCAGTTTGTTCTCACGATTAAAGATGTCCACGGGGCGGGGATGGGGAAGCCCTCCCTGTTCCTGTCCCCACAAATTTCCTCGTGAGAACGGGGCGGGGATTCCCGTGGGGATTTCGCGGGTATTAGGTTCCCTGCGAAAAAAATTTTCCTGCCACCATTTTTTTCTAACAATTTTTTTTTATTTCAATTAAATATATATTTTTAACAATTCCTTAAACATATCCAATACAACTTTCATTTAAATAAAATAGTATCAATTTTGGTAATAAAAACAATAATACACATTCAATTTAAAAAGATATCATTAAAATGCTAAATTTACATAATTTTTATAAATTAAAATTCAACAATTAGAATATCCTATCTTAAATATTATAACATCTGAGGAATTAAAGAAATAAAGTCTTAAACTTAAATAATTAAAATCTCTATAATTATTCTAACAAAGTCTATAATATATATATATATATATTATAAATTTATAATTTATATACAAAAGTCGTGGTGGGTCGAGGTTGGGATCGGGGTTGGGGAATATAGTCCCCGTCCCCGGCCCTGAATTGCAAACGCGGAAAAAAGAATCCCCACTCTCTCCCCCATTCCCTGGGTCCCCCGGGCCTCGACCCCATGAGTTTTTTAGACATTTCTACTCACGATAGTTTGTTAACAACTGGATTGAAAGTCCTTCAAATTTTACAAGTTCATGGGCGAATAATGATTTCCTTGTTTATGTAGATCTCTCTCTCTCTCTCTCTCTCATAAGACTTGGTCAGGTTGATCTTGATCTTTTTGGGCTTACACAATCAAATCTCTGAGAAATAGTTCTTGTAAAAAGAATATGCTGCAAAACAAACTGTTAGTCATCCATGAAATGACTATTTTGGGAATGTTATTTACGCTCAGCCAAACAGAACTCTAAGAATTAGTTCTTGTAGAACTTGTTGCAAAATTAACTGCCAAGCATCCTTAAAATGATTATCAAATGAACTCTTACCTATCAATTCCTTGAATGTTTCTTAAAATTGTGAAATGAGAAACAGCAAATAGTTATTCTAAATGCATGGCTTTGAGAAGTAGAAACAAAAAATGATAACCTTATGAAATGACCCAGAAAGAAAAAATTTCATTGAATAAATGAAAAGAGATTAACGCTCAAACTACCATGAAAATAGAAGAGAAAAACAGCCAACTCAATAGACTATACAAACCGGGATGAGTTCAAGAATCTGAAAGTTTTCTTTTCCTTAGATCTATACTCTGTCTGCTTCATCAGCAATAAGAACTAGGGATAAAACTGTCTTCCACTGATAAATGCACTTCGAGAAAATGACTCTGCCTTCATTTCAGGAATCAGAAACAGGATCTTGGCATGTTCCAATTGCAGGCAATGACTCCGAATTAGAACGAACTTGGTTGTGTGTTACCAGGCCAGGTGTTTCTGCTGCCTCCGGTATACAGTTGAATGCCGAAACTTCTGAAAACATTGTGGCTCGAGGGTCATGTGCATCAATGAATGTAGGCAGTTATAATCAACTGCACGATTCGGCCATAGCACGTAAAAGAAAAGAAAGGCCCTCATCAACCTCCTAACTGCATATCATTGCCTAAGAATCTCTAAAAACTTCTGAACTTGCTTTTTAAGCATACAACAGCCAATGTGGCCGGATCCTTGTACTGAACAACCAGCAATGGCCAAGTTTTCTGGACTCTTAACAGTTTTGTGTGTATTCAGCAGATAGCTAAGCTGATGAATAGGTCTATTTTTTATCTGCCTGATTGTTAGTGTTGATTTAGCTTGGACGATGATAATATAATAATAAAATTTAATTTATTTTAATTTTTAAAGATCGCTTTTGCAGTGCTGTTCTATCTAAATTTTTAATTTGGTTCGACATGTTGAGTTTTACATTAATATCTTATATCTGAGGAAATTTGACAAAAATATAATAAAAAAGTATAAGCGATGTGAATCCAATATTAATAATAAGTTTTTTTTTTTTTTTTTTTTTTTTTTTTTAAAACACAACTTTTATTCAAACCACACATAAGTCGAACGCAATCGTCGGTGCACACATTACGGGGAGAAAAGAGGACAATGAAATTGCGGTTGGTGCACACACTATATCTGGAATTTTTTTTATAAAAAATTAATGTTATTTTAATAATTATTAACAAAAATAGGGTTGGATTGAAGGTAATAGCCCTAAATCGCTGAACAGGTCCATGACTTCCTTGCTGACCAGGTAATCGTGGACGAGATCCATGATTACCCAAGTACACGACTTAGTGGCCCCAAACAAGCGCCCCACGACCTTCCCTTTCACTTTCTTCCCATCCGAAACTTTTCATTTTCTGCCTCTCTCTCACAGTTGCCAGTCCAACTACCACCATCGTTTGTTGATCTAGTTGTTGTCGTCGTCCGCCATGTCTACCGTCGGTTGTTTTTCCTGCTATTGTTGAACGTAAGTAAAGTTTGTATATTTTTTCCCCAATATATGAGATTATGCATAAAAGAATAGAGTTTCCTCCATATTTAAGTGTATGCTCTATAGATCTATTTTGTTTTCATTTGGGCTGATTTAAGTGTATGCTCCATAGATCTACATTTAGGCTGATTCTTTTTTTTTTTTTTTTTGTAGTTGGATATCATAGCTTGGATTGTTATAACTTGGACTGTCGCTTTTTTAAGTGTATTGGATTTTTGGACTATATCATAACTTGGTTTTTTAAAGTGTATCCGTCCATCGATCCAATTGGAATGTTACATTGGGTCTGATTTAAGTATATTCGATTTTTTTTATTTGAATTTGGGATGATTTAAGAAAATATTTGGACTGGTCATAAAAGAATATTTCGACTGTTTGTACTGGTCATTAAAAAAAATATTTGGAGTGTTTGGAGTATGGATCTATTTGGACGGCTTAAAAGAAAAACAAACTTTTTGGTTGTTAGTATTAATATATTTTTTGTCAACTATAACCGTTGTAAAAATTTAATTAAATATGTCGATGCGTCCTGAAGATTTAGTCATTCTTGAACCTGGAAATGACAAAGACAATGATATTGACGTATAACTTGATGAATTATTTGGAAACGATAGAAGTGCATAACATGATCTTGGGTTGGTACGGTCAGAGATGTTCACACAAATAGATTAGGAAATTAGTAATTCAACCTGTGAACGAGGGTCAAAATTGGAGGAAAGAAGTAGATGTGTAGATAATTCTAGTTTAATACAAAAATGAATGTTATTTGACACTCAAGAAGATTTACAACTGGCTGTAAAAAAAATACTGCGTGATAGAACACTATGAAATTTTCGTCGTAGAATCAAATCAAGATATTTAGTACGTGAGATGAAAACAGTGGAAGGATGGATGGTTGTGATTGGAGCATGTCGGCGTAAAACTCATAGGATGTTTGAAATCACTAGACTTGAATCAATTTTATGAGTATCGAAATCCAAAATATGGTTAAAGTTGATCCCGATGTACCTATGGCCCTACTCCAAGAAGCAATTAAAAAACAATATGAGTATAATATTAATATCAATGTTGTCTTTGGGGATTGGGAGAAATCATATTCAAAGCTTCCGTATTGGTTGAGTGTTGTTGTACATTACAATCCTGGAATATGATTGATTGGTATTTCCTTCCATCTGATGTGCCAGGTACAACTATTTTTGGTAAAGTTTTCTAGTCCGAGTTCAAATATTGTAGACCATTCATTCAAATTGATGAAACTTATCTCTACGGAAAGTATAAGGGGAAATTATTGATCGTCTTATCTATTGATGCAAATGGGCTTATATTTTCCCTTGCTTTTGCTATTGTTGAAGGTGAAAACTCGTCTAGTTGGTCATAGTTTTTGTGGGCATTGCATGAATATGTTACCAAACGAGATGGTATTTTCTTGATTTCTAATAGACAATGCATTCTTGCTGCAATTAACAATGAGAAAATTGGTTGGAGTGAACCTAGGGCGTACCATAGACATTGTCTTCGTCAGGTTGCTAGTAATTTTAATATGAAATAAAAATAGAAGCAACTAAAAGATTTGGTGTTAAGGCAGGAAATCAACACCAAAGGTACAAACTCATTAGGTGCATGAAAGAGTTGAAACAATTAAACCTTGAGTGCCTTGAATATTTTTCTGATATTGATCTGAAAAAATGGACACAATCACATGATGATGGGTACCACTATGGATGGATGACAAGCAATACAATTGAATGTATGAATGTTGTTTTCAAAGGTGCTAGAATGTTACCTATTACTTCTTTGGTTAGGCTAACATTCTATTGCACAATACTGTATTTTGAACGTTGAAGATGAGTGATAAGCGAAACACTCGACCGTGGGGACATATATACAGAATATGTCGTGAGAAAGCTTAAGAGGTGGGAAAAACGAGCATCTGCACATATGACATCTATTGATAGGGAAACCCAAACTTTTGAAGTACAAACTGACATAAGTATGATTTCTCCCAAGACAAACACACACAAGTTGTGAGCTTGAAAGAAGGGGTTTGTTCTTGTAATAAGTGACAGTCATTCAAGATTCCATGCTCTCATGTAATTGCAGTTTGTAATTACATACGTTTGACATACATACCTTTTATTGATGAATGCTACAAATTATCCCATTTCAAGTGACGTTCTGAAGGTTGCTTCCATCCAATACAACACCCAGATTATTAGGTAGAATTATCATTTACAGAAGTTCGTCCAAATGCGGACTAACTAAGTGAACAGGGTCAACCAAAAAGTACGTGAATTCATAATGAAATAGATTGGAGAGAAACTAGCCAAAAAGTTTGATACAATTTGCAAGGGAGAATGACGTAACAAGTATACTTGTCCATAACATACATTAGCTTCGGGTCATTGATGACTTTGTTATGTAATTCATTTTTTATGTTTTTGATTTTCTATGTAATTTTATTTTTTATGTAATAAACTTTTGAGCTTGTTATGTAATAGATTTTGTTATGTAATTTGAATTTCTTAGGTAATTGATTTTGTTATGTAATGAAATTTTTTATGTAATGGATTTTGTTATGGAATTGACTATATGTAATATAATTTGAATTTTTTAGGTAATGGATTTTGTAATGTATTGAATTTTTTATGTAATGGAGTTTGTTTATGGAATTGACTATATGTAATTTATTTTTAATTTCTTAGGTAATGGAGTCCAGTCCTTCTAATCCTGTGTAACTATATCAACAAAATACACATCGTTCACAATCAATATGTGATAGTTCTTCTACTGTAGTTTTAGGTTGTCTATATGTAATGTGATGTAATTCTGTGTTATCTATAGTTTTGGGTTGTCTGTAGTCTATATGTAATGTAATGTAAGTTTGGGTTGTCTATAGTTTTGGGTTGTCGGAGAAGGGAGACATCTACACAACATACTATCTTGTTTGATCCACGTGTTACTTCTTACATACAACAGGCTAGGGGTTGCACAGATTGGATTTATCCAACTTGATTGGCACCTCATTACTGCTTTAGTAGAGCGTTGGAGACCAGAAACCCACACATTTCACCTGTTTTATGGGGAATGTAAAATTACATTGCAGGATGTTATTATTCAGTTTGGCGTACGGGTGGACAGAAAACCTTTGACAGGTTTATTACAATATGATTGGAAAACTGTTTGTGACGAGCTTTTGGGCGTTCTACCAGATGATTTGAAAGACTCAAAATTGAGTATCTCGTGGTTAGCATCCCAATTTCCAGAATTACCTCCCAATGCCAACAACATCAATGTACGTAGGTATGCATGAGCATAAATTATGCAACTTATTGGAGGATTTTTGTTTCCTGACAAGTCAAACACTCTAGTACATCTTATGTTTCTCCTGCTACTGTCTGATTTTGAGCATGCTGGTACGTACTCGTGGGGTGGTGTCTGTCTTACATGGCTTTATAGAGAACTTTATCGGACTACTAATACACAAGCATTGGAAATAGTGGACTACAGGTATGGGCTTATAATAGATTTAAAATTATAGCACTATAAGTCCAGTTACTGGCCCCAGGTCATCGTTCACTCAGTGCCAGGTATTATTTCATTTATATATTTATTCCATTATCCTTTTATGTAAGAATATAAATTAATTGTATTTTTTTTTTATAATTTTAGATGGAGTGGTGTATTAGCTACCTCTAAACAGTCAACAAATATGTTGCTAGTATACCAACAAATATTTGACAAACTGATGTACAATCAAGTAATAAATGTATATACAAATGAATATTAAAAACTTTTTGGGTATCTAATTATCCTTTTTTTTTTTCAGATTAATTGGACACCATACACACAAGTTATTTGGTATTACTGCCTGATTACTGTCGTGATGATCAAGACATCTAGTTGACCGTTAGCCCTCTTATATGTTTCCATATAGTAGAGTGGCATCATTCAGATCGTGTGTTGAGATAGTTTGGTTTTCAACAAACGATACCTTCTTTGTGCTATACACTGTCGACACTACACCATATTGATTTGAGAGGTAAGCACGACCAAGACTGGTGCCGAATTCATGCAGAATACATATCATATTGATGTGTACGTCATGATCATTGTACACATGGGGAAATAACAAATGGATCACCTGTATCAAATGACTATTTTTCCTGGTATGATTGAATCATGAGGCGATTTATCACAACGGATGACGCTTACTATTACTACATGGTACAAAATTTATTATCAAACATTTTTCAAATATATAATATAAACATTATTTAATATTAATTTTTTCATCGTACAGAATAATTTTGTCCAAGATGCACAATAGTATTCGGTACGACATAATTTACCAAAGTTGGGTTCAATATGTTACTAAACCTTGGTAAACGTAGAAAGTATTACTCAACAAACAAGACAACTCAATGTTGCTAATATTGATTGAAGACGTATTCATTGTAGACGACAACAACAACAAGGTGAAGCTAATTTAGAGGCACACGAAGACAACCCCCTATGGGGTAAGCGCTAAGGGAGTCGTCTTTTAACTTTATGTAAACTTCTATTTTGAAATTAAAGAACACATTTCTCTTTTTCTAAAATAGACTCTACCATATACATGAATTCTATTTTTTATTTGTAGAGGGAAGTACCACTTAGTCAAGCCAAAATTTTATTTTTAATATGGCTGCAAACTACACAACAAAATATATAACTAAGTTTAGTAACGAAGAAATTTGTTAGATAAAAATTAAAAAAAATAACAATCAAAATCGAAAAAAAAAAAAAAACAAAATAGAAATGGTCAAATCGTGGACCCATCCACGTGTATGGCTTTAACCAAGTCCATCAGTGCTGACATTGTTGGGTTTTTTGTCCTAAAACTTGTGGTTTGTAAACAATAGAACTTATTTTGAAAATTCAATAAGTTGTTATTGAAGATATGTATTGCTTATTTCGTTTTGGAAATCCAATAAACTAAAAGACCCATGACTATTACGTGAGTACTTGAACTTTATGTGGAGACATAAAAGTGGATCAGGTTCAAGTAAATAGTCAAAATGATCTATAGTATATGAATGAGATTGGGTGCCTTATTCTGGTAACACTATTGGATGCGATCCACTTTGTAGTTGTTATAAAGAGTTGTAAAGTACTACAAATGATGTGATCCTAATTCGTACATGTTATGACATGAGGAGTGGGGGCATCCTGTGCAATGGGTTTGTACAAGATCGGACCATGAAATCAGTCCCTCTTGCTTCGTAATGTTGTTTACTAATTAAGACTGACTATTTCAAAGCGATGACCTAAGTAACTTGACCTTAATCCTAAGTTAACTATGAACTCCTGCTTATTTGGGATTATCCTTAGATTTGCATAGGTGAGGTTGGCTTAACAGTGCCGACTCAATAAACCTCCATTTCAAGGGTAAGAGGGTAGATAGCTGCGGACATAGGGTGCAAGATGGAATTCACTCCTCGCTTTTAGGAATAGTAGAGAGGTTGTTCCCTTAAATGCTGACTCCGGGTCTTGAACAAGGGGCCTCACCCTCTCATTGGCTCGGGAGGGACTTGGTTTGTTGATCAGATCATAAATCAATTGTTCATTAGAGGATCAGTAGGACTTAAGAAATAAGAGGTAATCTCGGGGGTAAAACAGGCATTTGACCCAACCGTTATTACGAACAACTTGTGAAGGGTTAACTTACTAATTATGGTTATATCGAGTGGACGTAATATATCTACAGTGAGGGGAGTGCAACTATGGGTTTTAGTGGAGTGACTCATTAATTAACGAATGCGGGTTAATTCGGTGTAAAGAATTTAGCCAATTAATCTCAGATCGTTGGAGCCCATGATCTGTAGGTCCACGAGGTCCCCCTACTAGCTCGTAAATGGATTAGCTTTAGAGTAGCGTGATAAATTAATTTGAAACGTTCAAATTAGAATTAAAAAAATTAGTAATTATATGTGATATAATTACACGTTTAATTTTGGAATTGAACGGAATTGGAGAATTTAATTAATATTTAAATATGATTTAGATATTAAATTCATGAAGGTTGAATTTATGTAAAATTAATTTAATATTTGATATTAAATTAATTAATTAATATTAATTTTATTAGAAAATTAATTTTGTAAAATTAATAAATGTTTTCAGTTTTGAAAAAAAAATTGATTTTAGAAATCAATTTGAAAATCAAAATTGCAAAAACACAAAATGGGAAATGTGGGATTTCTCCATTCACCTTCATCAACTTGCTCTCACAACATCCACTTGACTCTAGCTTCAATAATCCAAGCATGAGCTGCATCTCATGCAACCATCTTCTTTACATGAATGTCCGCAATAAATAGAGAAGATGGAAGCGGAATTGAGATATGCATCAATTGAGTTTTTCTTGAAAAATTCGAGTTGAAGAAGATGTTCTTCAAGTGGTTGTTGCAGTGAGTTCTTCTCTAAGTTCCCTTCATTCAAGCTTATTTTGAGTCCTTGAGCGTTGCAACGCTACTTACAATTCCAGCGAGATTTGATCAAGTTTCGAGCAAGATTTCGTTTTGAGCGAGATTTCAAGTTTAAGTGAGATTTTGAATCAAGTTTGAGCGAGATTTCTAGTTCGAGCGAGAGATCAAGTTTGAGCGAGATCTTTGAACCAGTTTTGGCAAGTTTGACTCGTTGACTGAGAGAGAACCATCAAGGATTGATCGGTTTGACCGGTTTTCTTCAAACTTGATCCAGTTCAACTTCAAAAGGGTATTTTTTGGTCCAGTTCAGGTGATTCACATCCAGTTCAAGCTGTTTGGGTTCGGTTTGAAGCAGTTCGAGTGGTCCGAAAGAAGTTTGAAGCTGTTTCTTACTGTTTTTGTAATACTTAGGCCTTTGTTTGCTTGTTTCTTACACTTTTTTTTTATTATCTAAATAAAGATTTTTTAGCATCCTAGGATGCTCTTTAGATGCTCTCCTAAAACATGGGTTTTCCAGATCCTCGAGTTAAGGGCATCTCCATTTTATATTTTTGTTCTTTTTTAATTTTATTTTACACAAATATATATATATTATTTTTCATTTGCATTATATAGTTAAAATAAGTACTATCAACCATATATATCATATTTTTTTAATATCGTAATTCTTAATATTTTTTAGCAAGATATTTAAATTTAAATTTTAATATTTATTTTATAAAAATCTTAAATTATGATATATTATTTTATTGAGAAAAATAACATATAAAAATAACATAAATCGTATTAATTTAAAAAGAAATTCAAACTGATAAAAACAAATATATTATATAAGTTCAAATTATATTAAATTAGTTATAAATTAATAAATAGTTGTAAGGGAATTTTTGGAACATTATGTAAATTTTAGATATTCGAGAGAAAATCCTATGAAATAAACAGAGATATCATAATATTCCCAGGTATCTACAAAATATTCCTACAAAACAAACATGGTAATCTAAAAATGTTAGACATCTATAATTCTAAGCATCTGGCAAGTAGGTAAGGTTGATTGGCAATTTGACAAATAGAAGGTGGATTATATGAATATTGATAATGTGTAATCTTGAGACACATGGACAACACATGGGTAATAGATAAGTGACCATGACCAATGGACACTAATAATGGACATCTACATTACTCCTAATTTAATATATTTATAATAATCTCTCTTAGATGCCCATTACATATGAAATATGTCTCGTTAAAACCTTACTAAGAATAAACCCACTGGGAAAAAAATCCTAGTGAAGGAAAAAAAAATACATATTTCATATAATCTGATACTTTTAAAAAGTGTATTTACTCTCCCCTCATGGAAACATCACTTGAGATCTCTGAGTTGCTGCATTCAAATATTGTGCACCCATTTTTCAAAGGTTGTGGTAAGTAATGCCTTTGTAAATAAGTCTACCAGGTTATTTTTCGAACAAATTTGTTGTATACTAATGTCACCATTTTCTTTAAGATCACGAGTGTAGAAAAGTTTCGGTGAAATATGTTTTGTTCTATCTCTTTTAATATATCCTTCTTTGATTTGGGATATGCATGTTGTGTCGTTTTCGTATAATATCGTTGGAATATTTTTACTAGAAGACAAACCACATGTTCCACGAATGTGCTGAGTCATTAATCTTAGTTAAACACATTCTCGACTAGCCTCGTGAATTGCAAGAATTTAACATGATTTGAGAAAGTGGCTATTATGGTCTATTTTACCGATTGCCATGATATAATAGTTCCTCCATATGTGAACAGGTAACCTGTTTGAGATCTAGCTTTGTGTGGATCAGATAAATATCCAGAATCTACATAACCAACTAGATCAAAATTTGATTTATTTGAATAAAACAAACCCATGTCAATCATTCTTTGGAGATAATGGAGTTAATGCTTAATACCGTTCCAATGTCTTTTTGTTGAAGAATAACTATATTTTGCAAATAAATTTATTAAAAATGCAATATCTAGTCTTATATTATTAGCAAGATATTCTATTGTCTTTAAAAGCTCTTCAAGAGTCCCAGTTATATTTAAGTCATCAACATATAAAGTTATAATAGCAAATCTTGACTGTAATTTCTTTATAAAAATACATGGACATATTGGATTGTTTTGATATCATTTTTTCAACAAATATCCATTCAAGTGATACTATCACATTTATCCTGATTGTTTCAATCCATATAGCAATCTCTGTAACTTTATTGAATACAATTCTCGAAAATTTAATTTATATGTTTCAGGTACCTTAAAGCCTTCTGGGATTCTCATATAAATATCATTATCAAGAGAACCATATAAATATGTTGTGACTACATCCATAAGATGCATATCCAAACTTTCATACACAGTTAGATCAATTAAATATCTTATTGTAATTGCATCCACCACCGGAGAATACGTCTCCTCATAATCAATACCAGGACTTTGTGAAAAACCTTGAACAACTAGTCTTGCTTTATATCTTGTGACCTCATTATTCATTTCTTTTCCTCACAAATACCCATTTTTATCCCATAGATTTGACACCTCCTAGTGTTCAGAATATTGGTCCAAAAACTCGATGTTTTGAAAGTGAATTTTAATTTTGCCTCGATTGCTTCTTTTCACTAAAACCATTTTTTTCTATGTCGACATTCTTCAACAGATTTTTGTTCAAAATCCTCATTTTCAAATATAATATCAAGACCAACATTATATCAAAAATGTTGTCAATAACTACATGAGTTCGGTTCCACCTTTTTTTGTCATGACATAATTTATTGAAATCTCATTATTATTTTTATATATTCCACCTTCCTCATTAGTAATGTCATGAATTTCTTCATGGGTATTTACATCCTCAACCAAGTCTTCTTGACTATTAATTATTTTTCTTTTTCGAGGATTTTTATCTTTGGAACCCAGTAGTCTACCATGCTTCTGTCGTATTCTAGACTCATTAGTGATAACTTACTGTGTTGGGATATCAATTTTCGATGGAACATTTGCAGTTGGTATATGTGACTTAATATTTTCTTTGCATCTATAAATGCATATAGTAACTGATTTGCTATATTTTGCAAATGATTTATCTTCTGAACTTCAAGTTCACGATGTATTCCATGTAATTTCTTTTTCCAACTTCTTAATTCCTCACCCTAATGTTGGAAATTTTGTCTCATTAAAATGACAATTAACAAATCTTGCAATAAATACATCACCTATTAGAGGTTCAAAATATTTGATAATTTATCCATTATATATTCCTAACCTCCTTTGAGGACCCATCTTAGTACGTTGTGGTGGAGCAACTGGAACATATACTGCACATCCAAAAATTTTCAGATGGAAAATATTTGGTTCATGGCCATAAGCTAATTGTAATAGTGAGTACTTATGATAAGATATTGGCCTAATGCGTACAAGTAACGCTGCATGTAAAATAACATGTCCCTATACAAATGTAGAAAGCTTAGCTCTCATAAGCAATGGTCTAGCAATTAACTACAAATGTTTTCTGAATGATTCTGTTAAACCATTTTGTGTATGAACATAGAATGTTCAACACTTATCCCAATTGACATACAATAATTATAAAAATCTTGGGATGTAAATTCACCAGCATTATCAAGAAAAATGATCTTAATTATATAATCAGGAAATTGTGCTCTTAATTTAATTATTTGAGCAAGTAATTTTGCAAATACAAGATTTTGACTTGATAATAAGCACACGTGTGACCATCTACTGGATGCGTCTATTAATACTATAAAATATCTAAATGGTCCACTTGGTGGGTTAATAGGTCCACATATATCACCATGAATTCTAAAAATGCAGGTGATTCAATCCATACTTTGATTGGTGATGGTCTAATGATTAATTTGCCTTGAGAGCAAGCATCACATGATAATTGATTAGATTCAAGAATTTTCTGGCTCTTCAGTAGATGTCCATTTGAATTCTCAATAATTCTTCTCATCATTATAGACTTTGGATGACCTAATCTTTCATGCCTAATTATAAGTATGTCTGAATTCATAAAATTCAGGTTCACTGTTGCATATGTTTCAATTACTCATTATGAGTACAATATAATTCAAAAGATAAAGTAGACAACTCTTCTAATATACGTTTTTCATACGAGACAGAAGATATGATATAAAGATACTCCACATCATTCTTTCTATCAATCTCAATATGATAACCATTGCAACGTATATATTTAAAACTAAGTAAATTTCTCTTTGATTGATTAGAGAACAATGCATTGTCAATTGTAAATTTAGTTCCTCTAGGCAAAATAGTATTTGTTTTTCCAAACCCTTCAATTAGGTTTGCAAAACCTGATATTGCATTGATTTTTGCTTCCAACATTGTCAGTTTGGAAAAATATTTTCTACTTGTAAGTATTGTATTTGTAGTTACATTGTTTGCTAGACATAGATCTTCTTTACTCATTTTTTAGTCATCCAACATATGAAAATGATCTAGGTTTCTTCATTAAAAGAAAATAATTACAATAAGAAAAACATCATTTAGAATATACAAAGGTTAACATCTACTAATAGGACATGGAGATGAATAAAAAATAACATTAAAGTTATATATTTTCAAAGTCAAAGGAAACACTTGATGTTCCATCAATTTTGCTAATTTTCTCTTCACGAGATTCAAAGAAATTTGCAACATCCAAATTTATCATATGGTATGGGTCAAATATGTCATTGTCCTGGCATGCAAAATTTGCTTCCACATTTTTCTCTTTTTCCTTTAAGGAGGCTTGATAGAGATTGACTAAGTGTTTGGATATACGACAGGTACATGACCAATGCCCAATCATTTTGCATCCAAAGCATTTGTTTTGAACACTTTTTGAACTCTTATCTTGTGAAGATTTTCTTTTGTGATCATCATTTTGTGTGTTTTTTTTTAAATTTGAATGATTAGAACGACCACCACGAATATAATAATTATTTCTTCCTCTACCACGATCATGATCCCGACCACGACCACAACCTCGATCACGACCTCGACCACGATTATTGCTTTATCCAGGTTGGACTGGACAACCTGAAAAATAATAACTAATCCTTTTAGGGGTATTAATCTTGATCTATTATTGCTTTATAATATAGTTTATTAATGTGCATGAGATGTGTGTATATATATATGGTTAAGTTATAAAAAAATGCCTCTGAACTTTATACTTTGTGTAAAAGAATACCCCTAAAGTTCCAAAAGTTTTAAAAATATTCTTAAACTTTCAAAAGAGTTCAAAAAATACCCTTACAGTTAGTTTTGAATGGAAACCGTTAAAATTTTGTTTAAAAAATACCCATGAACTTTCAAAATGTTTAAAAAATATCCTTAATAAAAGTTCATAAATACCTCTACCGTTAGTATTTGAACAAAATTTCTCGTGACAAAATGACTTAAAAATTTAAAAATTTAAAAATACTCATACTGATTAATTTGTTTGAAGTTTTCTTAAATTTGAAAAGAACCAATTTTAAAATACGTTATATAGATATTTTCATTTTTTTTTTCCATATAGGTACTCAGATTTCTTTTAATTTTTCAATTCTTAGCGTACACCAATTTTCTCAACAACCAAAATTTTAAGTTAAAACATAAAATACAACAAAATTTCACAAAATTCCAAAATCAAAATCTCCTATTGAAACATAGCAAAACGATAAATAGTGAAATAAAAAAGTATTTGGCTATTACCACACACTCAACTATTAACGTACAATTTCGTTAAAATATTTAAGTCTTAAAATTATTTGTTGCTTTATTTATTATCTTTCTTCTTATTATAGTTTATATACTTATTTATTTTAGATTAAAAAAAAGTGTCAAATAGTTAATAAAAAGGGGAATAATAGGGTATTGAAGAAGGGAGGGGAGAAAAATATCGAAAATAGAGAGGTAAGACACTATTAACGGTTTCTGTTCATATAACAGTAAGAGTATTTTTTAACTTTTTTTTTTCTAATGTTTAAGAGTATTTTTGAAACTTTTGGAAGTTCGGAGGTATTTTTGACATAAAACAATAATAGTTTCTATCCAAAACTAACAGTAAGGGGATTTTTTTAACCCATTTTGAAAATTTAAGAGTATTTTTGAAACTTTAGGGGCATTTTTGACACAAAGTGTAAAGTTTAGGGGCATTTTTTTTTTTTTTTTTTATAATTTAACCTATATTTTTTTTATATGTAGCATATTGTATGCCATATGGTTTAAAATCCTATCATAGAATTAAACATGTCCATGCATCATATTAGTATATAATTATTATATAATATGATAGCATTTAATTAATTTGATATACAAGTTATATTATTTGATAAAGTAGCATGATCATGCATCATTTTGAATATAATTGTTATATTTAATTTTGTATGTGCATGATGTATGTTAGATATTAGGCATGTTATAATATAATAGTTATATTATATATGTATTTTAATGTATGATTAAATTTTGTATACTATATCCTTATTTTTCATTAATCTTTTATAATAGTTGTATTAGGTTAGTTAATGAAAATAAAAGGACGCATTTTATAGACTTTAATTTCTTCGATATAAAAAGCTATATGATATAGAATTAAAAATCTATAACAAAGAGTTGCATGCAAATATAGAGTTTTAATTTGTGTTTTAAATTGTTTTAAAATTGGAAGTTAAAACCTTATGCTAAAATGTTTCTAATAAGATTAGAAATAGGAAAATATTTTACTTAATAGGATTAACATAAGTTAATAAAAGATTAAATTTATAGAATATTGGCTATAAGGGACCCTTATCTATAGAAAGTTCTGCCTAAGGATTGGGGTATTTAAGTTGACGAAAACAAAACATCTCTATCTGGGATAGATAGGGTTGCCTTAATTTTTGCACCAATATGGTTTTTTTTTCTTTTTGTTGACTTATTGGTATGGTACTATGGGATCTAAAATGGAGGGATACACTCAAAAGAACCATTAAATGAGTTAAGGTTTTATTGACTAAAATAATGATAACTAAATACTATAGGAATAAAAGTTATTCTGGGGTATGGTTTAGTTAAGAGTGTCAATTTAGTGAAGGAATAACTTATTACCCTTCGATAGTTTTTTGTTCTAAATCATTGAAGTATCATAGCAAAATAATATGAGTTTATGGGTTTTCATTATTATTCTTGCTAAACTAGATTGGTTCTTAAAGAGCTATGCTATTATCTAACTTATATTAAAATTTGTTTATTTCAGCAAAAATGACTAGTGTGATAATAAATTTGCAATCTGTTGACAAACTTACCTGCGATAATTACACAACATGGAAAAACACAATTAACACTGTACTGGCAATTGACGACTTGAAATTCGTCTTAATTGAGGAATGTCCTCAAATACCAGTCCTTAATGCTGCACGAAATATTTGTGAGGCATATGAAAGATGGATTAAGGACAACGAAAAGGCCCATGCATATGTCTTGGCTAGTTTCTCTGAAGTTCTAGCCAAGAAGCATGAAAACGTGGTTTCTGCTCGAGAGATCAAGGAATCATTGTGTGATATATTTGAACACCCATCCAGCAAATCAAGCACGATGCCCTCAAATTCATCTTTAATGCTTGGATGCAAGAAGGGACCTCTGTCAAAAAACATATTCTCAACATGGTCCACTTCAATGTGGCTAAGATGAACGAGTCGGTTATTGATGAAGCCAGCCAGGTCAGCCTTATCCTAGAGACTCTTCCGAAGAGTTTTCTCCAATTATGTAATAATGTTGTTATAATCAAGTTAGACTACAACAAAACCACCCTTCTCAATGAGCTGCAAACCTTGGGTCCTTGATGAAAGTTATACTGATTAATTGCATATGACACAATTAATATACATTATAATATAAAGTTAACTTTGAATTAGATTCAAAATTAAACTACATAACACGAGAGTATAAATATTTGAATAAGATTCAAATACTAAATTAATATAAGTTAGATTTATATTAAAACTACTAGTTATAAGTGAGATGAATAAGATTCATATTAAAATTATAGGTTATGTGAGAAATGCATATTCAGAATATGGTTGAAATTAATTAAATTAAATACTGGATATTTAATTAATAAATTAAATTTAATCTAATCAAATTACTTTTATTAATTAAATTCAATTCTAACTCTTCTGCATCACAGGAGAGTGGGGAAGAGGAAACGTGGGGAGAGGGATCTTTGCCTTTAATTTGCAGAATGGTTTGCACTTTGGAGGGCTGGACTTCACGTGAATTTTTCGGGTTGTCCTCTCTCTTTCACACTCTCACAATCTCTCTAACCTTCATTCTTAGAGAAAGGTTCTCTACTTTTCCTTCCCTTCCACAAAGGTTCATACCAACTTCCTTGTCCAACGAGAATGGCAAAGAAGATCTCTTAGTGGTATCTTGCTCGAGATTTCTTGTTCATATTGTACTGTGAAAGACCAATTTCATTGGAGAGGGAGAAGAAATTGAAGACTGATCTTCAAAGGTAACAGTCTTTTCCCTTTCAATTAAGTAATGACATGTTAAATTCCTCTATATTATTGTTCTGTATAAAATTAAGTCAATACGATTAAAGCAAACAACGATCACACAGTTCCGTACAAGGAATTCGATTCCTACAGTTAGAGGATTTTTGGGGCCAAAAGGGGTCAAATACGGAATCTAGTGCCTAAACCTGTGGTGAGGATAATATGATATAGGTCTTTGGGACCCATCATAGCACACATATAGGCTTTGGGCCGTGTGTTAGGGTGCTTAGCCATTTGGGGGAATATTTATGTGCACGTATGGAGAGGATATTAATGTTGAATGTATTGAGATGACTCTACATCAGCTAAGGTTAGGTATAGGTTCGGTGATGGTCTTATCAGCTCAGGATTATATTTATGAGTTTTCTTTTAGAATTATGATTTATGAAATTAGAATGAAATGTTTGAAAGTTCTATGAACTCTGAATTTTATTTCTTTGAATATGTTATGTTTATTTGATTGGAAAGTATCATGCTTCAGGTTTTATAGGAAATATTCTTCCTCAGTTATACATTGTTGCTTAAATTTTAAATATAAAATTCATTTTAAGAATTGTCATTCACTGGACTTCTCAGCTCACCTTTTCTTTTGTTTATCCCTTCCAGATAGTGAAAGAGTTTCGGGTGCACACTGAGTCGTTGTCTGCTACCTCTCGTAGACTGATTTCTTGTAATTTTTTTTATTTTTTTTGTATGTTTATAGTTCTTTGGACTGACATGTAGTTTATGAACATATAAAGATAAGTTGAAAGAGTCGGGATGTATATATGGTTGTAAGGATGAGAAGTTAGAATGCTTATATTTGGTTCATTTTGGTTAAGTAGTTAAAACTTGGTGTTTATAATATATCATTTACTTTGTTTTTCCTTTTTCTTTTTAGTTCACTAGTAAGGTCTCATCTTTAAGTAAAAGAATAACGGTTATAGAAAGCGGGAACAGGCGATAGGTACCATAAAAGGCATGATATCTGTCTTCACATCTCTTGCTAGGTTAAGAGGATATTTTGGAGGAGGTATGACTCGGAATAAGTAATATATCTTTAAGGTAGATGGTAGTTTGAAAAGCAAAACTCTAGAAATGGAAAGAAAAACTAGAATGAGCAAGTAATGACATACCCATTTCAACATGACATGTTGATGCTTAACATGATCATTTTGTTGTGGAGTATGGGGACACGAGAGTCTGTGAACAATGTCATGAGACTGCAAAATGGATGTCTTGTACAAGTTATCTTGTCCATGCACTTATCAAATTATCTTCGTTTATTTTTAAAAAATTGAAATATATATCAAATATATTATATTGAATATATCAAATACATATTGTCTTCTCCACCCAAACTTATTATTGATTCTTGCTTTCGTTTATGAAAAAAACAACTTTTTAGGATTTTTGAGAAACTTGTCTTGCTTATGTAGGTTTTGAAAAGAAAACCATTTTAAGGAGTTCACAAGAGCAAGAAACTTCCCTAGCATGTGTCTTTTGATATTATTGGTTATACATATTTTTAAGTTTAAAGGTATTAATAAAATTTTTGAAAGTTTGAAGGATATTTTCAAAACAACTCTACAAAAGAAAGAGATATTTTTAGAACAATGTATTAACGGTTTCCATCCAAAATTAATGATAAAAATATTTTTGATTTTTTTTTTTTTTTTTTTTTTTTAGTTTGAGGGTATTATAAAACATTTTGAAATTCTTTTTGGGATATTTTCAATAATTTAGCCAATTATCAAACTTCCTCTTGCTAAAACAAGGGACCTTTGATTTTTTTTTTTCCTTTTTTTTTTTTTTTTTGTGGGTATTATAATAATTTTGGAAACAAGAGACTCAAATATCTACTAAGAAAGATAACAACAAATATTATAATAATTTAACTGAAAACTTAATCCAACAGAAATGAGGGGGGAAAAAACAAGCCTTCGGAAAACACACCCCTAAGTAGAAAGAAAATACATTTATATACGTGCATGAGGAAGTGTCTGTACAAACATCACATTGGTGAAAGAGCCATTATGACCCTCGGTAAGAATTCAGAAAATCAAATAACAGATGCTCAGCTCAAACCACTTCACCAGTTACATGAAGAACATAATGAGCCACCTCCTTCAGAGTACCCACATTTATGCTGCCAAAGGTTCTTCCATAACTGCATTCAACAAATTTAATATATTATGAAACCAGTGGATGTAAGAAGATAACTTCCTTTCTCTTTTGTTTTTTGTGAGAGTAGAAAATGAGAGAGAAAGAAACCTCTTCTCTTTGTGGGTGCATCAGATGAAACAATTTCAGCATCTTCTTCAATGGCATCAGCTGCAACAGGTTTTTTGGATGGCACGTCGGGAAGAACCAACTTTTCAGCATTTTCTTCGGATGTTGGAACCTCCGGCAGATCTTGAACAATGAGCTGAGAAAAAAGTTGATGGGAGATTGCCTTGAGATGGTATAGTAGAAGACAATCGGCAGTAGTCATAGCTATCAATCTTGAGTTAATAATCTTATTCTGATTTCTATATTCATACTTTATAATACATTTGAGTTATGATTTGACTATCCATCTTATAACTTCTGAGGCCTCAATTTAGTCTCTCAAAACTTAGAAAGTCCTTATTTAATCCTCATAAGAATCCAAATTAATTTGAAAACCAGCACTTGGGTCCAAATATGTGTGAATTTATGAGTGACTTAAATAGACAAAAAATGAATTTAGGTTTCTATAAAATAAATAACAGTAAAAGATAATGATAATGAGTAGAATTACTTTTCTTTTGTAAGATTCAAGAACAAAAGTAGATTTGTTTCCAAGTTTGGAGGCCAAAATGGAACAACAATGAAAGTCCAAGGTCCAGAATAGGATTTAGACCAATCTTATATTGCAGTTTGCACTACACAGCTATAATCAAATTCAATATGCAGCAACGTTATTCCCAACTAAATACAAAATTAAAATTAATTTATAAGTGAAAATACTTTAGTACTCAATCCTAAGCAAATAAATGATACTCTACATGTAGAAATCTATTTTGACCAGCAATTAAATCACTGACCGGACCAACACTATCATGGAGGATGAAAAATGATAAGAGTAAGACAAGAAAACACAGAATACCTGAGCTTCCAAGCTCTCAAATTCTGCTAAGATTTGCTCCTCATCTTCTTCTGATAATTTCTCTCCTAAGATGGCATTAATTTCCTTCAAACATATAAATAAAGTTTAGGCCGTAGAAAAGGGAAACATAATGAAACTGAAGCACAGATATTATAAATCGATGAAGTAGATGAATTAAATGATCCCAAAAAATCTAATTCGGTAACAGTGCACCATACCCTCACATCCAAATTTATAATCATTTGAAAAGCCAACATACAACACCACTCATAAATAAATTCCCTAACATTAGAAAGGCTTGCATTCTTCCATTTTTTTCATAACTGTCATGCCATTGCCATAATCATAACTCTTTCTTTGCAAAACATGGTGCTAATCAACTTCAAATTTTGTATAATAGGTCAGAGAGCTCAACAAAACAAAAATTTGGTAACAGCCACAAGATTTTTTTTTCCCCTTCTTGAATGTATCTGTTTGACAATTTTCCAAGTATGATAAGCATTTTCTGTGTCGGGTTTCTGAAATGGCAAAGGTGGACAGTTTATAAAGGATTTTGCATCAGGAAATTGGTCGACCAAGCAGCAACAGGCTTGAGGATTCAATATATACTTAATAAAATATCCCCCCAAGGTAAAAATCCATTAGCTAAGGTCCATGATCTCTGGGGTATGATGTTTGAGTCTTCAGCATGCTGAATAAGAAAATCCTTGACGTCTTCAAAGTCTTGGCCTAAAAGTGGGTGCAAGACTTTACCTAAAAATTTATTATGATAAGAACCAACAAAAAACACCATCCCTACCAAGGGACCACCTAAAGGGCAAATGAACAATGCATGCCCTCTCTCCTCAACACAAAGGAATTATTATAAAATGACCGTCCAATATAGGATGACAGTGCGTGGTGTAGTTACAAAAAGGTTTGTGTTGGATGCTCGAATTAGAGGTCATAAGTTGTACAAGATCACAAAAGTAACAAAAAGAAATACACTTATCTGAAAAGAAAATTCTAACATTCCTTTCTTTCCACAATAACCACAAAATTGGCTTTGACATATTGCTCCAAAGTACATTGGCTTTTTCCTTCAGCCCTCCTCTGCTAAGGGATTCAGCCATCCAATCCTTGACAAACCAAGGCACACACCACTCCAAGTTAAACAAGTTGCCAAAATGCTCCCAAATCCTTCTACTGAAATCACAGTGAAAAAACAAGTGGTTCAAGATTTCTTCACTTCTCTTACATAACAAGCACGTGTTGAAGAAAGGGAGAAATGAGGATATCTACTTTGAACTTTGTCACTACTATTATTACTTCCAAGCGCTGTGGTCCACATGAACTTAACGTTTTTCAAAACTGCTCCTTTCCAAATAGTAGTGCAACTGACAGCATCCAGGAGCCTTCTCTCCTTATGTAAATCAGCATACGCAACTTAACAGTGTACTTGCCACCCATCTCCCATCTCCACACCAACCGATCCTCAGCATTTAACGGTTTACAATGAGCCAAAACTCCACTAAGGTCAGCCCCATTCATCCAATTCCCTATCGAATCAGCCTCTTCTCATCTCTAGATCCCTTCTTAGGCCCCACAGGTTCCAAAAGAAGCTATTTGCCTTAACAATCTCTTTCCAAGGAGTGAAGGATCCTGTTCGGATAGGTCTATTCGTCAAATTTCATAGCATCCACCCCTCATTGATTTTAACCGCCATCCTCCAGAGAGTGTTTTCCTCAGTTTCAAACCTATATAACCATTTACAAAGAGCAAATTATGGACGCAATAAACTGCCGAAGTCGCAAGGAGTAGTAACTTTGAGTCTTTGACCTATCCAACTAAATAGCAGCCTTTAGCACGGTTGGCCCTTTTCCACAATAAGTTCCTAAAGATCTTTTTTCATTTTCCTTGCAAACAGCCAAAGGAATTCTGAACACTGATAAAAAGTAGGAACCATTGATAAGATTACATTGATCAAAGTTGTTCAAGGATACAAGCTCCCAGAAGGGGACAAAAATAAAGAATAAGCTTTGTATCTGTTTGTCAATCTTCCGCATACAATTAGCAATTATAGTGTTGATTACTATGCTCTAATACAATACAGAAACTTGAGGAGGATCCTTTGAGAGTGGTAAAGGTCTCTTTGGAGCAAGACATTCTATTATTTAAGGGCAGGTTGGTTTTGGCAAAAACGAAAACTGTCTTTCATTCCAAAATTATCAAATACCTTCCATGACTCGGTGCTAGGAGGATATTCAGGGTTCTTATGTACGTACAAACAAATGTATGAAGAACTTTACTGGAAGGGTATGAAAGAGGATGTCAGAAGACATGCAGCAAAGTCTGTAATCTGCCAAAAGAATAAGAGTGAGTCAGTGGCTCCAGTTGGGTTGTTACAGCCATTGCCTATGCCAGATAGAGTGTGGGAAGATATATTCATGGATTTCGTGGTGGGTTTACCAAAATCAAAGGGGTATAACTCATGGATTTCGTGGTGGGTTTACCAAAATCAAAGGGGTATAACTCACTCATGGTGGTGGTGCATTGGTTGAGCAATTATGGGCATTTTATTCCCTTGAGCCATCCCTATACGGCTAAGAGTGGCAGAAATCTTCATTACTGAAATTGTTTGATTACATGATATCCCGTGGTCAATAGTGCTTGACCAAGACAAGATTTTTGTTAGTAGTTTTTGGGTGGAATTGTGTGCAGTCCATGGCACGACATTGAAGAGAAGTACAACCTTCCATCCTCGGACAGATGGATAGACTGAGAGGGTGAACCATTGTGTGGAGACATCTCTTAGGTGCTTTTGCAACCAGCAGCTGAAACTATGTAGTAAACGGGTCCCATGGACTGAATATACCACACGACTTATCACATTTCCATTAATACCACTCCATTTAGTGTAGTGTATGGTCGAACAGCTCCCGCATTGATCTCATATGGAGATAGAAAGACCTCTAATGATACCTTCAAACAACAATTGATTGAACGTGACCAGCTTGGTAGCTTTGAAAGAACATTTAATCGTGGCTCAAGGAAGGATGAAAAAGTTTGCTGACCAAAACAGAAGAGTGGTGCAATTTGAGGTAGGTGATGAGGTCTTTCTCAAACTCAAACCTTATAGACAAGGCACACTGGCCAGGCGACGCTGTGAAAAGCTTGGCTCTAAATTTTATGGGCTGTACAAAGTGTTGGAACGAGTGTGATCTGTAGCTTATAAGCTGGCATTGCCGTTGGAAGCAAGGATACATAATGTTCTCATGTGTCACAGCTAAAAAAGTATATTGGGGCAGCGGCTCAAGTGCAAAATCATCCTCCTGATCTCTTGGATGAATTTGCATTGCAGTTGGTACCAGAAACAGTGTTGGGAGTCCGCTGGAACAATGAAATGGTGAAGGAGGAATGGTTGGTGAAGTGGAAGCAACATTCTGAGAGTGAGGCTACTTGGGAAGCTGCAAACAGAATGAAACAACAATTTCCTACTTTCACCTTGAGGACAAGGTGAATGGGAACCCCATGGGTATTACAAGGCCTCCAATTATACATACATTAAAGTAGGGGTAGAAAGGGTATTTCGGGAGGAAATAATTAGTTAGTGGAGAATGAAGTTTGTTAGCTAGTGGGGACCGTTAGTTTGAGAGGGGTTTAAGAAAGGTTTTACATAGAAGGGGAGGGATAGGCTTTTGGTATAGACAAGCTTGGCTTGTGGGAGAGGATTTCCAGCCCACTAGAAAGTGTTGGTGGTTTGGATGTTCTTGAATTGTACTTGTTCATCTTGCTGTTTACTTCCTTTGTAAGTTCCCTTGAAGTTTATAAATAAAGATTACCAAAGAATTGCTCTATTCTTAGGATATCTAGTTGGGATTTCTGTTTGCTGGGGGAGAATTCCTAATAGTAACTCATGCATCTTTAAGATTGTGAGATCTCATCATCTTTCCAATGTGAGATCCTCAACACTTTCTTACTAATGTTCCAACTACAAAATTTCACAATTATTGTATTGACGGTGAATTTTTTTAATTAGGCATATCCATTAATGGTTTTATTCTATTCTTCCATTTCTTGTATTGGGTCTTTCTTCTATATTAGAGGGTTATGTATCTTACTTTTTGGAATACAAGAATATTTAATTCCATCATGGTTAAGAAATACATCCAATTTTATTCAACCATAATATGACTTGTAAACCAGGTAATGAAATAAAAATTCAAACATGAATACTAACAAAACGAACATGAATACTAACAAAACGAAATAAAATGATCAATTGAAAAAACTCACGAACTTACATCTTGATATGCCTTGGCTTCGGCAGTATCATCCATCAGCTTTTGGACATCATCAATATTAATTTCACTTTGTATAGCTTTGATCGCATTATTGCCAGCCTTCAAACTTTCAAAAACAGCTTTCTGTTTGCTGGCCAATTCAATATCTGACAACTGAGCAAACAAATATATTAAAGCACAAGCATAAATTTCTAAAATACAAAAAGTTCTAAACATGAATAAAACAGTGAAGGAGATGATTGAATCGTTACTATCAAATCAGAAAACCAAACCTAACTATTGCAACCATCAAAATCTTAATTGTAAGATAAAACACAATCATTACGTTTTAAAGGAAACAAAAGAGAACTTTGAGTAAAAAGGGAGAAAAAAATGAAATTTGAATAGACAAGGGAAAAATTAACATAACTCACTTGTTGCTCAACATTAATCAACCAGGCATCAACTTGCTTTAATAATTCTTCTTGTGCCTTTTTCTTCTTCAAAGCTAACAAGGCCCGATCCTTTTTCTTTTGTCGAACTAACTCTCTTGCAGCATTCTTTTCTGCTTCAATGACAGCATCAAGCTAAGGAATAAAAAGTCATGGAAAGAAAAAAAGAATTATTCAATTTTCAAAGTAAAAAACAGTTGCATTCCTATGAAAGAGACCCAGACAAAAGTTATTTTGGCTAATATCTGACTTCATTTTGAGATATTTATTGGTTTTTGGTCTTATGCCCAGGGTAAAGTGCAACATTAATTTAGGATGATTTGTGGTTATGCATAATTCAATCCATGATTTATAGATGGCGTAAAAAAAGTTATTTAAAATATTGCTTAATTAATATTCATAATTCATCAACATGTACAATTTGAAAAAATTAAATTAAGATAATTAAACAGGAGTTTATGAGTCTATGACATCATTCTAAAATATGGAAAATCATAGATATTTACAAGAGATGGACTTTAGTAGAATTATTTAATGTCACACCCCACCAACTCAGCCCATCTTCTAAGCTTCTCTTCGTCACAATTGATCACCATAACACTACACTTCCCCTTATTAATCCTCAACCCAAACATCTCTTCTTTGAAGGCAAGAACATGATTCAAGATCAACGACAAATTCTCCTTACCAGAATAGAAAAATAGAGTGTCATCAGCAAATTGAAGATGGGAAAGGAAGTCCACCATATCCTTACCCACCTCAAAAGGCTCAAAGACATTGACCTCAATAAACTTATCAACTATTCTACTATGAACGTCCACAAGGAGAAAAGAAAGGGAGAAGAGGGTCTCCCTATCTATGGTCCCTAGTAACCACCACTTTTTCCATGGGGCTCCCATTAATGAGAAAAAAATAACTCACATTTCTCAAGCAACCCCACATCCAAATTTGCCACTTGTAACCAGAGTCGTTCTCCAAGACCTTTTCCAAGAAATTCCAATCCACACGGTCATGGGCTTTTTCAAAATCAAGCATTCCTTCCTCCTTCCTAGATCTATAATCCTCAATCGCCTCGTTAGAAATAAGGACTTGATCCAAGATCTGTCCCCTAGCCACAAAAGCTCCTTATGTGTCACATATAGTCAACGGAAGCACTCTCTTCAACCGATTAGCCAACACTTTTGCATGAAATTTATGCACACGCATAATTAAATTGATCGATCAAAAGTCTTGGTCAAGTTTTCCTTCTTAGGAATCAAACAAACAAACCTTTCATAAATGGAATTATTTAGAATGCCCCTCTCAAAAAGTTCCTGAAAAACTTTGACTAAATCCTCTTTAATCAAAACCCAATTATCTTAATAAAAAACCAAAGAGAAACCATCCGGCCCTAGGGACTATGATCTATCACTTCCAAAATCAGTCTATTTAATCTCCTCCACAATAAAAGGCTCAATCAATCCATCCCTTTCCCCCTCAGAAATGGGGCTCCAATCAGCACCTTAGACAAGAAGTTTGGGATAAACCTCCGGCCCATAAAGATTGGAGAAGGAAGACGACCTCGTTATCGTCTCTAAAGACCTCCCCTCATTCATTGACCAAAGGGATGATCCTATTCCTACTCTTCCAACCATTAGCCAAACTGTGGAAGAAAGAGCTATTGCAATCTCCTTCTTTAGCCAAACCCAACTTCACTTTTTTGCCTCCAACTACAAGTTTCCTTCCTAGCCACCTACACAAATTGGATCTGAAGGGAATCCCTTTCAGCCTTGAGAGACTCGTCCAAAAGACCCTCCAAATCCAACTCATCACTCCACTTAATCTTAGCCAAGATCTCCTATTTCTGTAATCTAACATCACCAAAGACCTCTCTTTTCCAAATATTTTCCTTTGCAAAGCCCTCAACTCACCATAAATCGTAAGCTTTCTCATCCTCCTTAAACCGCATCATTCCACCACCTAGAAAACTGGGATTTAAAAAAGGGGTGTTAGAAGCCACATATATTCAAAACAAGTGGGAAAAGGCCCCCAATTCAGACCCCGAAGTAAGGATAATAGGCCAATGATAAGAGGTGACTCTCGAGGCCACCACCTGCCGAAATTCCCCAAACAACTTAATCCACTCCAAAGATAGTAGAAACCTATGAATCCTACTTCTCGCTCTACTATTGGCCCAAGTGAATACATTCAAAAAGGGAGGATCAATCCACTTCCTTCCCTCAATGAAATCATTATACCTCCTCATAGATCAAGTACCTTTCCCATCGAATCCCTCCTAGCTTGAGAACGAGTTATATTAAAATCGCCCACTAAACACCAAATTGCCCCACAAAGGCCAAAAAGGTCTCCCAACTCATTCAGAAACTCAACTTTTCATTTAGTTCTAGGAGGATCATACACTCCCACCACCCACACCTTTCAACATCCTTTCCTTCCATCTAAAAAAATTGAGAGCGAAAAGACTCTCTTAATCACTTCCGAAGCCGTTGGAGTATGACTATTCCACAAAAACAAGATGCCCCTAGACTTTCCCACGGAATCTACCACTCCACCCTTCTCAACCTCCAAATACTACCTATAAACTGCATCTCAAAATCACTCTATTTCGTGTCCACCAAAACCACAATATCCAGATTCTCTTGAGAAAGAACTTCCTTTATTAACCTTCTCTTATCACGCCCGCCCCCCCCCCCCCCCCCCCCCCCCCCCAACACACATTCCAAGAAATGGTTTTCAATACTGGAACAGAGAATTACCCACTTCCTTTGGAGTCTTCTTTCTCTAATAGTTAACTGAGCTTTCGAGCTTTTGAAGCTCTCTGACAACCTTATTGCTACTCACCCTACAAGATTTCCTCTTGA
Source organism: Benincasa hispida (assembly GCF_009727055.1). Lineage (NCBI taxonomy): Eukaryota > Viridiplantae > Streptophyta > Magnoliopsida > Cucurbitales > Cucurbitaceae > Benincasa > Benincasa hispida. Next base: position 68,951,834 of record NC_052351.1, on the reverse strand, counting down.
TACTCCTATTGGTCTCCTTAGCACTCACTCTACTGACGCCAATGCATCTCACCCAGTGAGCCAACTCCCAAAAGACTCCCCTCTAGGCAACGGATATGGAACCAGAAGGGGGTTAGTGAAGGAATAAAGGTCACCCAACAAAACCTCATTAGGCAAAAGTACACCTCTCCACTCCCCCTCTCCCAACATCCTCTCAGACAAAGAAGGCCTAGAAACCAAAGAAAGGGGAGTAACACTTACTTGACAGGCAAGTGCAACTGTAATAACTTGTTGGATTGATTGAGGAAATTGCCTCAAAGAAGGAATCACCTATGTCTTTCTGTTGAAGCTTGGATTTGACCGAACCCCACCCTCATCCACTATAAGACTTTCTTGACAATGCTACTCAACTTCCTTCAGCATAGCAATAGAACCTTCGCCTTCTCCACATGAGATGGTTTCCTCCCAACTTCCTTCTTCCTTGGCAAACAACAAATCCACTGGCGATGGACTTCTCTCAAGAATGAAAGAGGATGAAATAAACGACACTATTAATGAGTGGATAAAAATCATCATCTACTTAAGTTGCGTTTGAAGGTCGAAGACCCATCTCATTTTCCCAAACCAAATCCTCTCTAATAAGCACTTTTCCAAGTCTCTGAGTGGGTTGGCCCAAAATCAAAATTCCTTTCTTTTTCAGCTTCCTATTAAAGTTTGGATTTAAGGGGTGCCTTTTCAAAAGGCCCAACAATGCAGCTTGGCCCAACGCTCAAATCCACTTATCTCTTTTTTCTCCTCTCAATACCCCGTGACTCTTTTCTTTTTGCACTGACTAACAACTATGCTGTGAAGAAGACGGACTCGGAAAACTTTCCCTAGCACTTTTGAGGGACTCTCCGACCCACCCTGCTCGGCCAACTCGCCTCTCTAACCAACGGTAAACCTAATCGAAAAGGAGAAGTTGTCGTGATTGACCTTACACACCACCAAAATAAAACCATTTACATCTCCTTTTGCTCGAAAGCTAACATCCTCCCAAGACTCAACTACTTCTTCCTCCTCCTCGAATAGACCTCCACACCAATTAGCTAGCTAATTCGAAAATAAAATTCTTAATTTTTAAGAACAGAGGTGCATCCAACTTCCTCTGGCAAACAACAAATCCACTGGCAACAGACTTCTCTCAGAAATGAAGGAGGATGAAATAAACGAGTCGTCATCTGAATAACTCACTATTCATGAGTCAGATGGATAAAAATTTTCATCTACTTGGGCTGGGTTTGAAAGTACAAGACCCATCTCCTTTTCCCAAACCAAATTGTCTCTAATAAGCTCTTTTACAAGTCTCTAGGTGGGTTCACCCACGATCAAATCTCCTATCTTTTTCAGCTTGCTATTAAAGTTTGGATTTAAGGGGCCTTTTCAAAAGGCCCAACAATGCAGCTTGGCCCAATGTTTGGATCCATTTCTCCCTTTTTTCTCCCCTCAGCACCCGGTGACTTTCATTTTGCATTGACTAACAACGATGCTGCAAAGAAGATGGACTCAGACAAACATTCCCTGACACTTTTGGGGAACTCTCCGACCCACCCTGCTTGGCCAACTCACCTCTCTAACCAACAGTAAACCTAATCGAAAAGGAGAAGTTGTTGTGATTGACCAAACACACCACCAAAATAAAACCATTCACGTCTCCTTTTGCTCGAAAGCTGACGTCCTCCTAGGACTCAACTATTTCTTCCTCCACCTCTAATAGACCTCCACACCAATTAGCCAATTCGAAAATAAAATTCTTAATTTTTAAGAACAGAGGTGCATCCAACCTCCTTTGGCAAACAACAAATCCACTGGCGACGGACTTCTCTTAAGAATGAAGGAGGATAAATGAGTCGTCATTTGAATAACTCACTATTGATGAGTCGGATGGATAAAAATCACCATCTACTTGGATTGGGTTTGAAGGTCCAAGAACCCATCTCATTTTCCCAACCTAAGTCCTCTCTAATAAGCTCTTTTCCAAGCCTCTGAGTGGGTTGGCCCACAATCAAATCTCCTTTCTTTTTCAGCTTGCTATTAAAGTTTGGATACAAGGGAGGCCTTTTCAGAAGACCCAACAATGCAGTTTGGCCCAATGCTCGAATCCACTTCTCCCTTTTTTCTCCCCTCAACACCCCATCACTCTCTTCCTTTTGCACTATAGTCAATGCACTGACTAACAACAACACTAGAAAGAAGACGGACTCAGATAAACTTTCCCTAACACTTTTAAGGGACTCTCCGAACCAACTTGCTCGGCCAACTCGCCTCTCTAACCAACAGTAAACCTAATTGAAAAGGAGAAGTTGTCGTGATTGACCAGACACACCACCAAAATAAAACCATTTACGTCTCCTTTTGCTCGAAAACTGACGTCCTCCCAGGACTCAACTACTTCTTCCTCCTCCTCCAATAGACCTCCACACCAATTAGCCAATTCGAAAATAAAATTCTTAGTTTTTAAGAATAGAGGTGCATCCCCTCTTTTTGTGCCAAAACCTATATAGTTTCCCTAAAGCCATCACTAAGTTCTAGCAATATTAGACCCAAGCTGTCATTCCCAATTCCACCTCCATGTTCCTCGATGGAAACCCTTCTTCCATTACCAAACTTACACTACACAAAATATTTTCTACCTCCTACAACTCTCTCCATAAAAAACACATCATACAGAGAGTTTAGAGAGACCCATGAATTTATAATCACCCAACCTAAAAAATGTTCTCAAGGCACTTTTGATATTTTTAAGAACATTTTCAAACACACTCTAACTAGTGACTATAAAAAATAACAAATTATAGTCTCAATGATCTCATATCAAATTGGAGAAGCCTTATTGTCAATCTTCTTGAGCATAACCCCTACATAAACCTTGCCCTCTCAGCCCTTCCCCCACTCACGAAATAACCAACTCCACATTCCACATCTTTCTGCCCTTGTGAATTCTCTTCTTAGTCCTCTTGTATGTGTGACAAATAGGTCTTATAGATATCCATTTCAAATGAAGGGTCCTGATCTAGAGCTCAAAAAAACTTTGGCATTTGGAAACAATATTTGAACCAAAGAGGGGTCATCTATTACATGGTCAAATCCTTCTACCTAGGTTATTTGTCATAAGTCCTTCCCACAATTATAAAGCGCCCATAGACCCTCTAATTCTTACCAAAATATTAATTTCTAATTTTTGCATGATAAGGTAGCCCATAGATGGCTAACACCCACAAAGAAGATTCATCCTAGGTGTTCTAGTCAGAAGTCCTTCCCACGATGAAGATGACTCTTGGTGCTGCAATTTTGGTGTTCTCAAACTGAAACATGGACCCTCCATCTGAGAAGAAGTCTCAGAGATGGAGATTGAAGAGTGGGTCACTTTATCATCCATTTCACAGCCCTTTAATGCCTTGGGACAGAGATGACTCTTGGTGCTGGAATTTGTAGAAAAATAGATCATATATATGTATGGTCTGGTTGGTACACCAAAAAGGTGAAGTTCTTTTTTTTTTTTTTTTTTTGAAAGATAAAAATATGTGCATTTTCGGGGAGTCGAACCCGGGTCTATTGCTTGGAAGGCAATTATCCTAACCGTTGGACTACAAAACGCTAATTTAAATGGAGATCTCACCCGCTCCTGCATCAGCACAAGTACTGAAAAAAGGCAAAGTTCTTCCCGCTCCTGCATCAACACTTTCAACAAGCTTCAATGGAGATCCCCATGGCTTTACATATCTTCCAGTTGCCTCCCTATATGTTTCTCCAATACTGAAACAAAAACTCATTTTTTCAGTACTTGTGCTCCTGCTACAAAGTGCTGGAATTGTTCACAAGGCACCTTCGCTTGGCATTCCCAAGACCGGGTGATAACATGTCTCTTATCTCTCTTCTTCTGGGTCATCTCTTCAAAAAGGACAAACAAATCCTTTCGCTTTGTAATGTTCAAGGTTTCTTTTTGAATCTTTGGTTGGAACATAATGCCACATCTTCAAGGATAAAAATCGTGACTACAGTTATTTTATTGAATCAACATCTCTCTTAGCTATCTCTTGAAGCAAATTATCTCCTCCTTTTTGTAATTATAGTTAGCTACCCTCTCTAATCAATGGAGGTGTTTTTTGTATTTGTTATCCGATAGGAACCCCCTATGTATTCTATTACATCATATCAATGAATTGCTTTTGTTTTTCATAATAATAAGATTCCAACAATATGCTTCAAACTTCAAACATCCATAGCTTGATTTCCTTCCATGCTTTCTAGAATAGACTCTTGAATAAGTACCAAGTTCAAAATTATTTCTTTTAGCATGTTATTTCCTTTCCCTGCGATAACAGGCATGATGTACTCCTTTGGATGTTTCTTTTGTTCTTTTGAAGATCTTTCTTGAATCTTTATCTTTCTTGTATAAATATTCGTAAATCTCTCAAGAAATCTTTATGATCTTGAGTAGATTAATCTTTCTTATATTTATTTATATCTTCTAAGTAGTTTAGGTAGCAAAGACTTAATTTGTTATTTCTTAAGTTTCTTTATTAACTTTCCAGATTTAGAAGGAAGTTATTATGTAACCACCATCTCGGTTCTGCAGCTATATAAGTGCTGCCTTGTATACATTTTGGGGCTGATCATCAAATAAGATTGTCTTGAGGGTATATTGTTCACATCACAGCATGACTATTTCCCTGTTTGGAGCCCTTAATTCTACTACATTCCAACTAATCTTCTGTTAAGTCTAAGTCCACAATGCACAGACCTTGCATAGTTTCTGTGGAAGCAATATTGTCAATTCCTTTGTCCGCCATATTTTTTTTTCTTTTTTGGTGCAGGTGAAGATGGGGCACTGGCTCTAGGGAAAGGGGTACCACCTCCGCCCATTATAGAATTGCTTCCTTTCCTTCAAAAGGGACTTATTCCCATAAGGCTCAAATCCTCTACCTGAAATTTGACTTTAATTTCCCGTATTTTATCATTGAGAACGTAAAACTACCTAGACTAGAGCCCCATGGCATCGGGTCCTTTTTCATTTTGAAAGTTACCTCTTTTCTAAATCATTCATTACTAGACTTCTGAACTATAACTTTCCCATCCCCAACCATTCACTTGAAAAGGCTCCGATCAAACAAGGGATCTTAAGAGTGAAACAAGAGACCAGGAACAAACAAAAAACAAAAATTATCCTCATTGTCATTGAAAAAGTCATGAACATTTGGGAACATTTGTTCAGAGATTCTTTTGTATATATTAAATCCATGTGCCAAAAAAAAAAGCTATTATAAAATATCAAACACAATGTATCCTACAAGCTCAAATCACACGATCATATAGGTTATCCAAACTCATGGTACATTTTAATAAAGAAACCAACTTTCACAGATAAAATGAGACTACACAAGATCCATACCAAAAAGAAAGAAAAGGCCAAGAAAGAAGCTAAAAACAGAAATATAACAAACTGCACAATTACAAGAAAAAAATGGTTCTCGTTCAAAAAGAAGGAGAAATGACAATCACAAAAATTCTTGGTAACAGAAACCCAAGCACAGGTCTGACATCTACACTAATCCAGCATGTACATGCAGTAACCAACAAAAAAATTATTCTAAACTTATTGACACAGTAAAAGAAAATATAACATTTATACCGTGCTTTGAACTCAAAACTTCTCGAAGAAGAAAACACATTATCATTCATCCGAAATAAATCTAAGATCTCCATAGAATTTCCAAGAATTAGATAGTAATTCTAAAATACCTTTGTGATATAAGCTAATTACATCATACAGAGGTTAGTACATTCTCAATAATTTTCCCAGAGACGTTTTCGAACTGCGGAACTCGAATACACAAGCAAATGGGGAAACAGATGAGAACAAATTATGGGGATGAGAGTAAACACGAAAAGGGTCTAATCAACAAATATATGCCACCTAATATTGCTAAAGTTAGGCTCTAACAGCCAACAATAATCATACATTTCACCACAGCGAGCAATTCCTGAGAACTTCAAAAATCCAACCACAGGAGTACATTAAGAATAGGGGATGAATTGAAAACCTGTTGTTGATATTGGCCGAGTTTGCGTCTCTGCGTCTTGAGAGAGAGAATCGCTTTATCAACATCGGTGACTTTGGGTTTCTTAACGAATAAATTCCCCATATCTACTTCTCCCAATTGGAATGCCGATCACTTGAATTCTTCAACTTGGGGAATATGATTGACTGTGTTAGCAGAGGGATTGAGCAGCACAGATCCGTCAATCCCTCATTCTTCGTCTTTGATTCCTTTGACAGGTAAAGAATCACCGGAGTGGCCAACGGAAGATCGACAGAATAGAGGGAAATTTTACTTGTAGGATGAAAACAACTAGAACTGGCTATGTCGAACTCCGCTGGCGTGTTAGGGAGGGGTGAGACGTGAGTTTTTGCTTTTTATTTTATTTATTTATTTATTTCCCCACTCTAACCTGCAAAGTGATTAGAAATTTTTTTTAAAATATGTATAAAAAAAAGTTTAGAGGGCATTTGGTGCTTGATAAAAAAATTGAGTTTAGTTAGTAATTATTATCTGGAAAGTTAAATTATATGAGGAGTTAAATTGTTTGTGTTTGTTGTGTAGAGTTGAATTGAGTTGGTAATTATTGTTTGTGTTTAGTGTGCTTAGTTGAGTTTGGAAGTCTATGTTTGAGTGTAGAGTTGAGTTGAGTTTTAGTATCTGATGCAGTTTTTTGTGAATGAGATTAGTTATATTTTTTCTATTTGTTTTTTATTTCATTTTTTATCTTTTAGTTTTATGTTTTGCTATTGTTGATTAATTTTCAACTATACATGTATTTTCTCAAATCATTTATGACATAAACTGGACAATCTCAATTTTTTATCTCAATTTGTAGAACATAATAGATTGTTTTTCATATATTCTTTTCAAAAATTGTAATAATTCTAATTCTCAAATCTATAAAACATACCACCAAAATACATTTCATATTGTTGCTCAATTAATTGGTATATTATATATTGTATATATATATATATTGAAGGTAATTATCCCAATTACTAATGAATTGGTATATTATATGTTATATTGAATCTTGCTAACTTAACATTATTATTTCATATATCATACACCAGATAACTTAACAGTTTGTTTTTATATAATATGGATAGTATATCTGGAACTGAAATTGTACATAGGATAATTACCTTCCATTTGATTATGATGGTGAGAATGTGATGTAGTACAATAACATTTTTCAGATAATCACAAAAATAATATGAACCGACCGAATATGTGGCAGTTTCCAAAAAAATCACAAAAGATATGTTTTTTGGGGTTGAAATATTAGGTGGTCAATCTAGTCGGTCCGAGCAAGTACGCGTGTATAGTACTGTAGTCATTTGTCTTCTGGTACAACTAGGAAGAGGTCTATTTTTTATATGTCCGTGCCAATGATATCAATCAGGTCACATCTATCATCCTCAATGAGCCCTTAAATACAAAATATGGCCTGAACTACCTCATTCTGACGTCCAAATTCCATCTTATATTTCTCGGCTTGCCACGCAACAAGTCTGCCCATGTGCGCTGACTGCATATCAATGGTTGATCGCATGATGTCGATCATTTCATTCTGGAAGGTGAGTCGTTCCCTTTTACTACCTCTGAATGGCTCTGCTGATATGCTCGTTCTACTGGTGAAAATATCGGGTACATCTGCTCTCCCCGTGGACATATCTCCTTGGTCTTCTTCCATTACATTCTTAGGCAGTTGGGTTTGTTCATTATCAGGGGTAGGGTATTCTTGTGACCCTAGCCAAATCTTGTCTTTCATTTCCCGAAATAAAGTTGATGCCATCGCCACTGGTGGCTCGCAATAGTGCCCGGTTGCCCTATCCTTCCTAAACACACTTGATAGTGCATCGTAATGGGGGAATGGCTTGTTCTACAATCACTTCACATTAGGATGACTCTGCATTTGTATATGGGGGCAATATTAGAAGTTATACAAAAATAGGTTCGATGTACATTGTTTAATATTTCAAAAAACTTACTCGAACCTCGGCGTTGAAGATCTCCCTTTTCCACTTGAATGACTTAAACTCCTCGTTCCATTCGAACCCTGATTGATTTAGCATCTCCGTTACTGTCGAATATTATTTCTTCAGAATTTTAATCTTACATTCGATAGTGTTCTAATATAGGCCACACCCCAAAAACTTCTCCATTATGCGTTCCAAGTGTTATAGATATCCCGTCTGGAAGGTCCCATTGTCAGACTTCCAATCGGACTCCACCAAAGAGGTTAGGGCGTTAACCAACTCAGCATCCTCGGCTTTTGTCCATGTGTGTTTCGATCTTTTTCCATCACCTGTCATTCTAATTCATCCATGCATACATCGTAAAGACATTACTGAAAATTAAACAGCTTCGTGCGACATGCTATAAAATAAAAAACTAAAACCATGGATTGAAATAGTCGAATTAAAAATGTTCACGAGATAAATGAAGCACAGGAGTATTGTTCAACAAATAGATAATATGTCTGTCTTAAAAAAAAATTAATCATGATCTTTACCATTGAGAAAATATTTCGGTAGCCAAATTATCTCTAAATTTGGTCCATTCATCCGAGGTCTCAATAAATTCAATATTCTCTCCCTCTGTAACAGCATACGTAGGATTCTCGTACAACAAATCATCAAGTGAAGCACTGATCCCCATCTCCCTTGTGATTAATTTGTGAATCAGGCAACACGCAGTTATTGTTTGACATTGGACTTGTACCGGGTAGAAGGATTTGCCTCTAAGAATTTTCCATTGGCCCTTTAAAAGTCTGAATGCTTGCTCGATAATATTTCTTGTTGACGAATGCTTCATGTTGAAAAATTCTCTTGGTGTTGTCAGTGTGTTGCCCGCTCCACGCTAGTCTGAGAGATGATAGTGTTTCCCTCTATACGGAGCCAAAAATCCTTCAGCATTAGGGTAGTCAACATCGCACAGATAGTAGTACCTTGTACCATTTTCGGGATTGTAATACATGTCTATTAATGGAGTAACTGAATGTTGCTTATATACATGAGTAATTTTTATACCCTTTAGAACCCTCAATCTGTGTGGTCGCACAACTGCATCCCTCATTATAAATATCTCTAGGTATGGTAGTTGACACATTATAAATATCTCTAATGTAATAGTGATAGAAGTCGACATAAGTATTATAGTACTTGACAAAATTTGGATTTTCATGTGCCTAGTTAATTTTCAAATTTTATTGTAAGGCCTTTTTCATTTTATTTAACTTAAAAAGTATATAAGTAAAAACATCACTATAAATAAAAAGTATAGTTATTTCACTATTAATAATAATATGTTTGTACATTTCAAACGTTTATTGCACATAAATAAAAGTATAGTTACAAACTTATAAACTTATTTTAGTTTATACATTTTTAACCTATCTCACTATTAATAAAACTTTTATTTCACTAATAATAAAAGTATAGTTATTTTACCATTAATAAATAGTACGTTTGTACATTTGAAACGTCTAGTGCACTATAAATAAAAGTATAGTTTCAAACTTATAAACTTATTTTAGTTGGTACATTTTAACTTATTTCATTATTAATAAAACTTTTATTTCAAACTTTTATTTCACTATTAATAAAAGTATACTTATTTCACTAATAATAAAAGTATACTTATTTCACTATTAATAAATAATACATTTGTCCATTTCAAATTTTTATTTCACTATTAATAAAAGTATAGTTTGAAACTTATAAACTTATAAACTTATTTCAGTTTGTACATTCTAAACCGTAAAATAAAAATGACTTCTCATAAGTATATTATTTAATACTTCTTAGACTTATTTTAAAAATCACTCAAAACATATAATTATGTTTAGGTTAATAAAGTGAACAATTAGAACTAATGCTGCATTAATATCTGAAAACATCAAAATTAATTAACAAAGTTATAAGTTCTAACGGAAGTAATTGACAAAGTTCTAAGTTCAAATTCATTTGTTTATGAAAATGTAGTGATTTAATTAACAAAATTATAAGTTTGATACTATGTTCGTGATTTAATATACTAGCGATAATGAAAGATGTAAATGAATATAATTTTGATAAATTTATGATTGAAAGAAACTCATTTGATAAATGAAGATGTAAATTGATACAAACCAAAATTTAACAATACAAGATAATATTTTTCCTAATAACTTTGTGTTCGACGTAGTCTTTTTCAAGAAACAGAGGGGAAAAAAATCCCACATTCTCACAAGGGAGAAAATGTGGGAAAATGTCCAACATACAAGTCCAAAATATATAACCATGATACATTTAAAATAAATAGTCCTCAACAAGTAGAAGAAAGAAAGAATAGACAGTAACAAAGATCATTCTGAACTTAAAACTTTCGAACCTCAAGCTAGTTATGAAAGGTATGTTCGATTAGTTTGGGCTCTACATACAAGAAAAAGAAGTGCAGTTAGACCATAGTGATAATGTATGTTAATACGATTGAAGTAGTAAGAAAAGATACAAGATCATACCTTTGTTTATGTTTGAAGTGAGCAATGGTGAAGACAACCCATAACTTGGGGGCAGAATAATTGATTGAGGGCCTAATAAAAACAAGAAAATGCTAGCGACATATCTTAATTCGATTATAAGGAAAGAAGGAAGCATACCTTATATGGATGGAATAAGTTGAGGTTAGAAGTGGAAGAAGAAAACAAAGTATATTGCAAGAGCCAAACAACACATACTAGAATGAAAAATGGATTTAAGAGAAAGTTGAAATAAAAAGGAAGGTCTAGAATGAACTTAAGTCTAAAAAAATATGAGGACAGATTGAGATATAAATAGAGAATACAATAAGTAGAGTTGGTGAGGAAGGTTAGGTAAACTTAAGTTCATCTAACCTCAATAAATTCAAATAGTAAACCCATATTAAAGACAGTCAAGTCAAAAATAAATAAATTAAATAAAGGTCAGGTCACTATTAATTGGTGGTTGAGCTAAAAAAGGACATAAATACAACATAATATATCATACAAATTAGAAGGCCTCAGGATTTCAAAAAGCTATTTCATTGGAACAAATCCAACTCTAAGAAAAAAAATAAATAGTTCAACAATTCTAAAATTGAAGTCAATTTTAAATGTACAAAAATTAAATTCGTTTGAATGTTGAAAACAAATTTAATGGAATGAAGCAAAAAATACATTCACTCATAAAACAGGTTGAAAAAGGAAATAAAACTAAAACATAAATCATACTCAAAAGATAAGGAAAAACATATTCAAAGGAAATAAATAAAAAAAATCATTCAAAAGATAAGGAAAAACAGAGATGCATATCCTTTTTTAATCTAAAAAACAATTTCAAATCATCATCGACCTTCAGGGGGAAAAAATAGAAAACAGACCTGTTCTTGGGTGAATTGTGAAAGAACTCTTATCAAAGAGTACCTCTTAGCAAAAGCGAGATCGTTCCAAATTCATTGTGACAGAATTAACGCATTTACAATCAAACAGAATAGATATGCATTTAACAACTAATTACAGGCATGCATTAAAACTTAAACAACAAGAGAATAAGACACGTACCAGTTGAAGAATCCTTCTTCGCCTTAGAACTCGTTCTCGTACAAGGACTGCTCCTCTCGCTCTCGTTGAGAACGTCCAAGAAATCGTCCACCAAAACTCGATTGTCTACCCATGAACAGACTCCACACGAACACAGCAGCAGGGAGGACACCACCACTTAGAACCCTCGGTATTCTCTGTGTGAGAATTCAAAAGGTGTGGGCTCTGTTGGATTTGGTAGAGGGAAGGAGGAAGAGAAGATCGTATACCACGACTAAGCAAGTGGGAAAAGTCTGATGTCTATCGTATAGACGATGCTTGATCGTTTAGAAAGAGGTACACGATCGTTTAGTAAATGGGTCGTGATCGTATAGATGATCGTTTAGTAAACGCTCGGGCGCGCGATCGTTTAGGAAAAAGCTAGACGATCATTTAGCAAGTCCTATGCGATCGTTTAGAAGAACGCAAACATGTACACAATCCTTTAGAAATGTTGAGCTATCGTGTAGGCTCTTGGTTTGCTATGTGATAAGCAGTATGCAACCAAACGTGAGCGAATGACTGATCTCTTTGCAAAATGAAAACGATTTTCATTTTATTCTTCAATTACGAAAACTGAATGCAACCTCCCACTATCACACAGTTACGGAGAAAATGTCGGCACAATTATCCTATAATTGTTCAAAAATAAATAATAAATATAATCATATTATATTCATTAACCTATGGTTTAATATCACATCAAACGCAACATATGAACCATAGTCTTTTCTCCTCTACTAGATATAAATCATATTTACATCATTTTTCTCCAAATAATGTATCTCATACATAATGTCAATCATATCATTTATAATTAACCAGTTCAATTATATCATATATAATCAAACTCCCTTTTGTCAATTTGAACACTTCAAACTAACCCAAAAACTAATTCTCAATTTGAATCCATTAAGCTACCAAGGGAACCTTATGGACCTATGGCTCAAACCTCCAACGGTACGTGAATAGCTGATTAAACTCTTTAGCCACGAGATCCACCATTCGTTAACTGCCAAGCATTCCAGTAAAGACCGATAGCTACACTCTTCTCACCACAGATATATTTTTGTGTCCATCGGATATAACCAATCAACAGTACGACAACCCTTCACAGATGATCGTAAGTACAGTTGAGCCAATTTACCGTGTTGTCCCTATAGTTACATCTAACTCCTTAAGTACCACTGATCACTCTAACGAACAATACAACATAGTCCTACTATGTGTGGACACCTCTCGGGCCATGAGAAGGTGTGTGGCACCATATCGTTCAAACCCCAGAATCAGCCCTTAAAGGAGAAATCTATCTATCTACCCCTACTTCGGGGAAGGAGTGAATTCCATATTGTGTAGCTGAGTTCCCAGCTCCCAAATTAGACGAATCCCCTAAGTGGTAGGTTTGAGTCGGCGATCTGGCCACTCGTACCCATGCAAATAAAAAGACCACCTTCAAAGGTAGAAGTTCCCAACTCACTCAGGATTGAGGTCATGTTACCTATGGTCATCCTAGTGAAGTGAAGTCTCTGTCATGAACGGTGTTATATAACGAGACTATAACACTTCGTGGTTCGATCTTATACAAACTCTTTGTATAGGACGCTCCCGCTCGCATGTCCCCACATGAATGACCAGGATCAGACCATCTGGAGCAAGTCACAACACTTTTAACTATTCTACAAAACGAGTCGTATCCGTAGCATTACCAGGATAAGGTTTCCCTCCTATGTCCATATACTACAGACCATTTTGGTTATCACTTAAGACATGATCCACTTATACGTCTCGACATACATGCCTAAGTTACAAATGACAACCAAGGATCTTAGTTTATTCGTTTGCGGTAAAGCAAATAAAACATCCAATGTTCATAGAGAAAAGTGAAGAAAATATCATATATTATACATCACAATCGTTTGTTCAAAACTGTATTTACAAACTACAGGACACAAGAGTTTAGGGCATCATCCCCAACAGATTGACCCCCACCAAGCTCCAATAACACAGTCTGCATCCCCTACCAAGAGTTAACTTGCCTTCAATTTAGATGGAAAAGCATAAGAAAAAGGTCAAGGGAAGGACACATGATTTAATATTGAAGCAGCAAGAGAAAATTTGGATAAAAAAGTATGGAAAATAGTAGAAAGTTGAACAGTTATAAGCAAGGGAAAGAAGAACGAAGACAGATTTAATATAATTCATTCGAGCCAGTGGAAAGAACAGTAGATAGTAGTTGTAAGAGGAAGAAAAAAATTATAAAAATTATAAAGGTTTGCAAGGAAGAAAATCAAACATGGAAGGAAGAACATCAAACATGCAATGAAGAATATCAAACATACATGGGGAAGAACAGAGTCTAATTTAATAACATATAAATGGATAAAAGAAAAACTCATTCAAGCAACTGGAACAGTAGACAGTAGGAAGAAAAAATTATCAAGATTTGCTTTAGACAGTCTGGAATCAGAATCGCAAAATAGAACCTTCAAAAGTCCCGAATCAGAAAATCAAACAACGATGGAAGAACATCAAACATGCATGAGGAAGAATAGAGACGAATTTAATAACATATAGATAGATAATATATGTATATATATATATATATATAAACCCATTCAAGCAAGTGGAACACTAGATAGTATGAAGAAAAAAATTATTAAGGTTTTGCTTTGGATAGTCGGAACCCAAATAAAAAAATAATATCAAACATGCATGAGGAAATCAAGATGCATTATACAAATCTTCAACGTAGAACAAAATAATCGCAAAAAAAATATCTGAATAAAAAAAAACCTAGATCTACTATAAAATAAATAAAAACCGAAATATTACTAGATCTACAACAAAATCGTTTGTATCTACCAGATCTAACAAGAAACAAAAGAAGAATATCAGGAATAGACATACAAAGAAGCCAAAAAACACATTCGAAATCAGAGAAATGAAGAGACATATAGAGAAACAAATATATATATATATATATATATATATAATATATATTAATATATATATATATATATATATACAGAGGAACCAAAGTAGAGAACGAAGAGATGAAGAGAAATATAAAGCATTCTAGCCGAAGAAAAGAAGAGACATACAACCCATTCCAGCTGGAGGGAGAATGTTCGGATTGAGAATCGATGTCATTAATTCGACTCCAAACCGAAACAAAAGAAAATTATACCGAACTAGTCCTATTACTACAAAGACGTAATAATAGTGGTAAGTCCGAGTTGATCCGTAGAGAAGCGCGATTGGTTTCGTTAAGTTAATTTTCTAACTGGAGTGATAAATGGGGGGTTTTGATGTGGAAGAGATAAATGCGTGAAATTGAAATAAAAGGGTAAATGTAATCTAGAATAAGAGACTATCTAATTTCTAGAGCAAGAGAGAGTTCCTGTGCAATTTCTTTCATTAGGCATCAATTAATTACATTGATTCTATCAACCCCTCAACCTATTAGAAAATCTAATAGCCAAATTAGCCAAATTTAATAAAAATCCAAACCATCCCTAATTCAGTTTAAAACTTTTCCTTCTTAGCGACATACAAGTTAAAACTAAAAAGCATTGAGAAAGGGTTCAATCGTTGAGACATACTAAAAGCTGGAAAGCCATATCTTATAACATGATTTATTTAGAAAAGATTATATTAAGGCATACATGCATTTGGTCAGAAAAAGTCTAGACTTCACACATGCGATCCTAATACGTGCAACTTAATCAATCAATATTGCATAGGCTATGACAATTTTGCAAACAAGAATTTCAGCAAATTAATTTGTCAGAAAAATTCATCGAAACTCTATTAATAAAAAAACGAATCCATCCAAAGAATTCACAAGAGTACAATTAAATTAATTAGAAAACCTTCAAGGAATTAACATAAAACTCTTGCTCAAAGAAATTAGATAGAGATTACCTCTCAATTCATAGACAAATCAAGAACGAACCTCCAATCCATAGATTACAACCCAAAATAAAAAGAAAAACTAACCTAGGGATATTAAAAGTTGAAGGTAATAGAAGAAGAAGGAAGTCTGACTTCAGCCTCCGTGCATTCACCTCCAAGAATCAGCATATCTCAACCTAGGGCTAAGAAGAGGAATTTATAGTGATCAACGCAGCGTTGCAACGCTTGGAATAGCATTGCAACGCTGATGCGCCAAGAGGAAAGTGTCAGACAAGAAGTCCAACGCTCACTTACGTGCGCGCTCAACTCCATGTCTGTCATTCGTCGCAGCAAAAAAATGAATATAGTGATGCTTAAAGTAGCGTTGCAATGCTGGGTCCACTTCCAGATTCTCACTACTCGATGCTCGACAACTGGATACTCGATGCTCATTGACTCGATAGCATTTTCTTGATTACTTGACAGCCTTTTACTCGATGGTACTTGATGGTGCTCGATGGCTGATCATACTTAGTGGAACTTGATGGCATTTTGGTCTTTCAACTCCTTTGAGGCCCAGATGTTCAAATCAACTCCAAATTGCTTCAAAGTAACCCCATTCTTCACCAAATGATTAATTCTACCTCTTGATTGCTCGGTACCCACAAAATAGGAAAATAAACACATAAAATCCACTAACGAGCCTGAATTAAGCTAGGAATAATAGCTCTTTTTGAGAGCTAACAAACACTCCCAACTTAATTCTTACTTGTCCCGAGCAAGGTAGAAACACACAATCAAGTAGAAAATAATTAAAAACATGCTGGCTTAATTCCGCAACGTTGTTACTCTGGTCTCAACAGTCGAATCGAATGAAATTTGTAATCAAGAGCAAAAATCAATTATGATCAATCAAAAAAGCACAAGTTTAACAATGATTTTTGATATATTCATGCATGAGTGAGCCTAAAGTATTTATAGTTAAGCTTCCACAACCCTAAAAGGTTTTATAAGGTCCTCATCCCGTTTTCCCCTACTCTGGTTCGGTTATCGACCTTGGACATACCAACTTGCATAAATAGGGCAACACTAAGACAAGGGTGCCTAAACACACACACAAAACATAAAGGGCATTTATTTTACTTAGAGGGCTAGCTTTCACACCCCACCACCGGGAACCTATCACTCTTTTATCGCGGGTCCTAACTAGACACAGCGGAGGTAGCTCTTTTCACCTCTATCTATACACACACACACACTATTTTTTTTGTAGGCACACCGGTTATGTCTCATTTATTATTATTTCAACTGGCTTTCTTTTTCTCTCTTCTCTCTTTTTTTATTCACAGTAGACCCTATTCTATCCACTTTGTCTAGTTTTGCTCTATCATAAGTATGGTTACTCCTAAGTTAAAGATGGACCTTTCGAGGTGACAACAGAAGTACAAACCAGATAACCCAATTCTAAGCATGCAAGACTTTAATTTCGCAAAACAATGACTTAAAGATACATGAGAGATAAGAATTTTTTTTAAAAAAAATAGGCTAAAAATCATGATCATTCTTTCCTAACATTCTCTCATGCAAATTTCATCACAGGAAGAGTGTGTCATAAACTATCATGATAACAACAGAGCAAACAACAAGCAAGGCAATGAAGCACACAACATACTATTCAACGGGTACCCCACCCCCAACTTAAAATAATACATTGTTCCCAATGTATTTCTAATATAGCTCAAAAAGATAAAAACAAGGGAACAAAAAACCTCCCTTGATACAATGTCGTGCACGGGATGGTGGTGGTTGGGCTTGCCTCTTAGAAAGATGCTCTCCTCTTCTAGGTCATACCTACAAAACAAAAACAAAAAGAAACCTAATCTAGAAAACAAATAAAGAAAGCAGTAAATTTTATCACCTGGCTCCCTCTAGGAAGGTCAAATTTTTAACGTAGATTGCTCAACGTGACCTGTCCCTGTCAAGGCACAAAGAAATTCTCGTATTTCTTTAGTCCCAAGTCGATATAGGCCGATAAGGCTATAAGGCTCTTCATCTTTTGAAGAGAACCAGATAGGTTGAATTTTGAATTTTTCATATTTATAAAAGGAAATAAAGTAAATGACTCAAGGAATTACTCAACTGAAAATAAAGACTTTGGCTCAACTGACTCAACTGACTCGTGAGAATAAAAAAAAAACAAAAAAAAATATACGATATACCAGACGTTGAACAGGGTGAGTTTTTTCACCCTCTAACTTCATCTCCTGGGAATCGATGGGTTTAGGCTCAGATTCTCCATAGTCCTCACAAACTGGTTCTAAACATGGCATGTTATCTTCCAACTCATCCTCATTGTCGACATAGATTACCTCATCACCGCACGCCTCGGTGATGTGAAAAGATGTGTGTAGCAAGGGTTCACATCCTTTCTCAACTAAATCAGAAGGTTAAGTGACTGAGTCTCTCAAACTCTGAAGATCAATTCCAACCTCAGTCTGAAGACTAAAGCTCTTCTGAACGTCGTACATCTCCTGCTAAAAAACAATATTGTTAATAGTAAGTTGCCTAATCATATCTTCTAATGACATATCTGAGTCGGTAGTGTGAGCATGTATCGTCATGTCAGATAAGGCAGGGAATGGATCATAGTGGAATTGGTCCTATCCTAGGTTTCCATAGTCATAGCACTTCTACCATTTGGGCCGATGAAAATTGTCATCCATATAACTAGGATACCCTCCCATGGAGTAGTCTCGCGACATAGAGCTCCACTGCAAATTTGGGCATGCTTGCTCAGGGTGATCAGTTTTACATGCTTGCACTTGCTACGGGTTACCTGCAACCAATTGACTAACCAAAGAAGTTAACTCAACAAGTTGACCTCGAAGGTCACGAACCTCGTCACTGAGCCGAGATGCTCCATTCGATTGTCCCCATCCTTATTGATGATATCTGTCCATGTTTAGAAAACTGACACAAAAAGAAAAACAAATCAAAAGCAAAAGAATACTCTAACTAGAAATTTAACTAACGAAACGTCAATGGCTTCCCCGACAATGGCACCATTTTGTTCGAATCGTGAATCGATGTAGTTAATTCGACTCCAAACCAAAACAAAAGAAAATTTATAAATATCGAACTACTCCTGTTACTACAAAGACGTAGTAACAGTGGTAAGTCCGAGTCGATCTGGAGAGACGTGTGATTAGTTTTGTTAAGTTAATTTTCTAACTAGAGCGATAAATGGGGTTTTGATGTGGAAGAGATAAATGAGTGAAATTGAAAAGAGGTAAGCGTAATCTAGAATAGGAGTCTATCCAATTTCTAGAGAAAGAAAGATTTCCTATGCAATTTCTTTTATTAGGCATCAATTAATTACACTAAATCTGTCAACCCCTCAACCTATCAGAAAATCTAATAGCCCAATTAGCCAAATTTGATAAAAATTCAAACCATTCTTAATTCAGTTTAAAACTTTTTCTTCTTAGTGACATATAAATTAAAACTGAAAAGTATTAACAAAGGGTTCAATTGTTGAGACATACTACAAACCGGAAAGCCATATCTTATAGCATGATTTATTTGAAAAAGATTATATTAAGGCATACAGCATTTGGTTAGAAAAAGTTTAGACTTCACACATGCGATCCTAATACGTGCAACTTAATCAATCAATATTGCATAGGCTATGATGATTTTGTAAACAAGAATTTCAACAAATTAATTTGTCAGAAAAATTCATCGAAACTCTATTAATAAAAAAAAAAGCGAATCCATCCAAAGAATTTACAAAGTATAGTTAAATTAATTAGAAAACTATCAAGAAATTAACATAAGGCTAGGCTCTTGCTCAAAGAAATTAGATAGAGATTACCTCTCAATTCATAGATAAATCAAGAACGAACCTCTAATCCATCGATTACAACCCAAAATAAAAAGCAAAACTAACCTAGGGATACTAAAAATTGAAGGTAATAGAAGAAGAAGGAGGTCTGACTTCGACCTCCATGCATTCACCTCCAAGAATCAGCATATCTCGACCTAAGGCCTTGAAGAGGAATTTATAGTGATCAACGCAGCGTTGCAATGCTTGGAATAGCACTGCAACGCTGATGTGGCGAGAGNGAAGAGGAATTTATAGTGATCAACGCAGCGTTGCAATGCTTGGAATAGCACTGCAACGCTGATGTGGCGAGAGGGAAGCGTCAGACAAGAAGTCCAACACATAGTCCAATGCTCACTTGCACGTGCGCTCAGCTTCATGTCCGTTATTCGTCGCAGCGATATAATGATGCTTAGAGTAGCATTGCAACGCTACGTCCACTGCTAGATACTCGTTACTCGATGCTCGACGACTGGATACTCGATGCTTGTTGACTCGATAGCATTTTCTTGATTATGTGATAGCCTTTTACTCGATGGTACTCGATGGTGCTCGATGGATGATCATACTTGGTGGAACTCGATGGCATTTTGGTCTTTTCAACTCCTTTGAAGCCCGAATGTTCCAACCAACTCCAAATTGCTTCAAATTAACCCCTTCTTCACCAAATGATTAATTCTACCTCTTGATTGCTCGGTGATAACTTGTAGAAATACAAGTTATTTATGCCATTTTATTTAGATTATGCGGCAAAAAGAAGAAAAAGTTGTGTCGACAGTATAGAAATTGACTTAGAATTTTGAAAATTGTAAAGTGTCATAAACACACCCACTATCCCCATTGCGATGGCAAAATGGAATGTCCAAGTCTTTGTTTTGTAGGAAATAGGTCAACGCATGCGTTAATCGCTCGAGGACAAAAATGAACAATGTATCCACATTGCATGCGGTAATCGATCAATAACGAAAAAGATCAACACAATTGCAGCACATGCGACGATCGATCATGGATTCAAGTGATCAACGCATTTCCACCGCATGCGAAAATCGATAAGAGATCAAAACAATTACACCGCATGCGGCGATCGATCGAAGATGTGAAGAGCAATGCATTCGCATGGACTTCTGACAAGTGTACAACTTTTCTGTTGTACGATTTTGACAATTGATCATGGAGCAGAGCGGACATTCCCACCTGTCTCTTATACACATCTAGATGTGTATAAGAGACAGACTACACCGCATGCAGTGATTGATCGAAAGATGTAAAGAGCAATGCATTCGCATGGACTTCTGACAAGTGTACATCTTTTCTGTTGTAAGATTCTGATAAATTGATCGTGGAGCAGAGCGGGCATTTCCACTATACCATGGTAGGAATTATCAGATTTTCAAAATGGGACCACTAATACAGAAGGAGCCAAGGTCTATAAATAGCTTCCTCAAATTCAATGTTAAGGAGGCTGGTCTGAAGAGACAATCCAAAGAAAATCTAGAAGATCGACGAGACAAGACTGAAAGGTAAGTCTCCGAGCAAGAAATTATTTCTATTCCCAAAGAAGAAGCTCTGTGCAAGAGGTCACTTCTAACTAGAAAGCAAGCCTAAGAGGGAAGCTTTCCACTCCATTTCTTCCACATGCCGGCAAGCATAACGTCTCCGATCGGGATCTGTGTCAAGACATTGGCACTCTTTTCGTATTTGTTCTTATCTTCCATTCATCTATTGTGTTCATCTATCTTTAATCTTTATTCACAATTTGTAACAAACGCTGATATCTAGATTTCAATATCATTATCGTAATCATTACAGTCCTCAACCTGTATATTAATTGTTTGTTCATTTACTTTATTACCGCAATTTACTTATCATCACAATTTACTTTACCGTACTTTGTTTACCATCGCATTTTATTATTTACAGCAATTTACTTTTCTGCAAACACAATTCATTATTCTTTATATTAAATCGGTCGCATATACCACATTAGTATCACATTAATAACAACAATCCCCGTGTTCGACCTCAGGTCAATCTGATAAACTTGCGTTGGAATTATACTTGGTTCCAGCGTAAGAAAACTTGTGACACGCACTACACGAACGCATACTACGAAGCATATCATCATCAACGCATATATTTAGAACATAGTATCGCATATTGTCATAAATCACAGCGCATAAGCACATAAAAGCATCAATTTTTGTCTATCAAGTTTTTGGCGCCGTTGTCAGGGATAAGAACTTGAATCATTCATCAACGCATTAAAATTTTATTCTTACAAGTTTTTGGCGCCATTGCCGGGGACAAGAACTTGAGTCTTAGCGCATCAATCATTTTTATTATTACACTCGATACCTACAAAATAGGAAAATAAACACATAAAATCCACTAAGAGCCTAAATTAAGCTGAGAATAATAGCTCTTTTTGAAAGCTAACAGAGAACGAAGAGACCAGACGAAGAAGAGAAACCAAACGACGGAAGAAAGGAGAAGATGAGAAGAGAGAGGGAGAGTGGTGATTAATTATACGTGTCAGAAGAGAGAGAGAGGGCAGAATAATGAACCTGCAAATGGGACGTGAAACGAGGGAAGTAAACAAGGAGGTAAAACGGTGGGTTTAAAACCCACTGGTTTAAGTTAAATGTGCATCAAACATTGGGTAGGCTATTTAAGCCTACCTAACCGAACTCAAGATCACCATCAAACGCCCCCTTACTAAATTATAATCAGACAACAACAAAATAAGTTGCAAAATCAGCTTGGTTGAGTACTAATTGACATGATATTTCGAGGTTGAAGGTTCGATCTACATTCCCACAATTGTATTGAAAATCATTAGGGAGGTCATTCTAATTACATTGACTAATTGTAGTGATGTATGATATGATGGGAATTGGATGTTAATAATCAGTATTATGATTTCAATATAATGAATTTTCTAAATTTTCTTGATTCTTCCAATGTTTTTAATAGCTACAGCAAAACTGTCGTTGACTATCACTGCCATATTCTGAGAACCAACTTCGAGCTCTGACAACCACCTCTGACAACAAACTTTGATGACCAACTCTGGCAACCACCTCCAACTATAAAACTCCGATGAAAAGCAACTCCGACGACCAACTTTGGCTTCAACAACTACCTCCTATTACAAACTCCGGTGAAAATTATCTTCGATGATAAATTTCGACGACTACCTTCGCGCCACTAACTCTGACGACCAACTTTGGCCTCTGAAAACCACCTCCAACAACAAACTCCTGCTATCAACTCGAATACCACCTTCGTGTGACTAACTTCAGGCTTCGACAACCACCTCCAACTACAAACTCTAGCGAAGATCTTCTTTGATAATCAACTTTGACAACCACATTCAACTATTATAAGACTAATGACTGTTAAAGTATGTTGAGGATTGTTAAACCACCTCCGACAACAAATTCCAACTATCAACTCGAATACCACGTTCGTGTGATTAACTTTAGGCTTCGACAATCGCCTCCAATTACAAACTCCAACGAAAATAATAGTATTTTGTCTATATTAAATGCATTATTTATAAGTAGAAATTTGTAAAATATATTTCTATTTAATTGAATTTACATATCAAATTAGTGTTAATAATATTTGGAAAAGTATGTATGTAGTCGAATAGTATGTAACACTTAACAAAAAAAAAAAAAAAAACCATAAAATGGAGATTTTTTTTCCTCGAACATTTTTTGGCAAGAAAGAGTGAAAAATGGAGATTTGTTCTCTGATGATCCTCTAAATTTGGAAGAATTAAAAGTGAAATTTTTTAAGAAATGTCATGATATTCCATTGGCTTCTAAGATGATGGGAGAGATTCAATTAAAAAAATTCATGACAAAGTAAGAATACAAAATAATAATAGGAAGAAGAAAAAGAAGAGAAGATGATGAAATTCAAAAATTAGGAATCAAAAGTTCTTATTTCTCTTTGGTTTCCCATTTTATTTAACTATATTTCTACAAGAAATGTTGTGGGTTAGTTGTGCATTACTTAAAAGGAAAGAAAGAAAGAAAAACTTAAAAAATTAAAAGAACAAAAATTGCAATCCATAATACTTTATTCAATATAAAGATGGGTAGAAGTATTGAATAAAAAAGCTTAAAAAAGAATTATCATAAAAGAAGATTATTTGAGTTGAAAAACTGCATCAGATACCCCAGACATATGAACTCAACTCTACACCCCAAACACATACATATAAACTCAAACCAAATAACTCTATACCCAAACATAGGCATATGAACTCTATCGATATATGAATCCACAGACATATGAACTCCAGACATTATATCTCAACTCAACGTCCCAAACAACCTTTAACTAATATGCTAGCAGTGTTCTAGAAAGAAATAAGTCTGTCAGGTTCAATTGCTGAATATTCTCTATGTATAACTTGTTTTCTTTGAGTATGAACATTTAATCTGTTAAGGTAAAATATCCTATTCATGTGTTCATTTAGCATCATTCTTGCCATATTTTGCACTTTATTTTAAGTCGAGTAATACTCGAGTACATTCAAAGATGCACATATCTTTATGCATCCTACTATCATTAGACACTGAAAAAATGAACTAAAATATTCCAAAGAAGAAGTAAGAATAATTCTCCATGTGCCAAATTATAATTTGACAATTTGATGGGATGCACAAAGATAGGTACTATCCGGGATGTACCTAAGGATTTTCCATTTAAGTCTAGTGGATGGGGGTATTTTTGAAAAAAAAATATATTTCGACAAATATTTTGCTCTTATTTTTTTATCATGTCACTTTTTAACCTATTCCTTATAAAGTTTTTCATCTTTGTATGATGTCAGTCACAGTTCATCTAATTCATTCAACTGAAGCTTTCATTCCTTTTCATGTAGTTACAAGATTTATATTTAATTTATTTATTGTCTAATGCTCTCTATGTTCGAGTTCAAGTGGCAAATGAGATGCCTTTCCGAAGACAATTCTATATGGCAACATTTTGAGCGAAGTATTGTACATTGTTATATATGCTCAATGAACATCATCTACTTGGATGGGCCAATATTTCCTCGAAGGGTCGATTATTTTCCTTTCTTTCTAAAATGGTCTTGATAACTTCGCCCAATTGAACTTCTACAACGACACTAATTTGATAAAGGAGGAATAGGATTTAAAATCCTTTCTAACCACCAAATAAATTTATAAACTCCAAACCTAACTAAAACTATAATATTAGTAGGTTTGGTCGATCCACAGGAAGCACTGAGTTTTTCTAATCAATATTCGAAGTTCTTAAGGTAACTAAGGGGAGTTTTATTTGTTTGTTTGCATGATGAATAGTGTAAATAACACGAAAAGTAAAGGCAAGAATTGAAATAGAGCTGTATGAATGAGAAAAGTCTAGCTTCGGTATTCGTATCCATCCGATTGTTTCATTGTTCATTAGACACCGAAGATGATAACCAAAATCATCAAGTGTTTAGTCAATTTGTTAGTGTCATGACAAGTGTCCTAGGACATTACTCAAGATGCTTAATTAAATTAAGTGCTCAATGAATTTGGTAAGAATGAATCCATAAACATTTTAACTCGTATTAAGATTAAGGGAAAAACTAAGATAACTAATCACTAAGTAGTGCTTAAGTAGTATAACAAATTTTATTCTTGAATCAATCAATCATGCAATGTTGTAAAAAGATCATCGCAAATAGTCTTTTATGCACAAGCATATTTCGATTTATGCTACTAAAGATTAACACTCAACTAAATGTCACAGATTGTGAGTTAATACTAACGAAGTAATGAAAATATGTAAGGGTGATCAATCCAAGTATAATCCAAGGCATAGAAATATAAATATATTCAAGAATCATAACTATTCATAATATGATAATAAGAATTACAAGATCTCACAACATAGTTCAATAGGTTTCTTCCTCAACCTAAGCAATAAAGTACTTACCTTAGCCATTAAACATTGAGATCGAGATCATCATGGCTAAGCTTAGTCCCGGAAACATGAAAATAGACTTAAAACAATAAAGAATAGAAAAAGGAAAATAGGAGGTTGAGGCTCGGATGTTGGATTGAACGGATTGACCTAAAGGGAAATTTTCCCTTTTTTATAATCATATCACAGTGTTGTGGCACTAGGTAAAAAATGGCACGCTCAGTGAATTTCATAATAAAGAGTGTCACAAATCTCTTTTGATGCATTATGTGAACGACGTCATGCCTAATGCCACGGCCTCCAAGGGCAAAATTATTCTTTTTGTCTCCACTTTGAATTATATGCTTTGTTTGGGCTCCAAATGCTCGATTTTCATCATAATGATAAAATCTACCTCTCTGGTGTTCGAAACCTACAAAACCATTGATTAAATACATTAAACCACATAACGACCAAGTTAAGCTGAACTAGATAGCACACTTTGGAAGCTATCATCAACTCTACATGTCCATTTGTCTGAGGTGGTATGTTGTTGAAATCTTATGCTTTACATTGTACCTAGTCATAATATGAGGCAATGAATAAGAGTATCTAGATAGATTTTAATATGGCAATAGGTGAGAAAGTTTCTTCATAGTCTACTCCCTCAACTTGAGTATACCCTTTGCCACTAATCTAGCCTTAAAGGTCTGTACCTTCCCATCTACACCTCTTTTTCTTTGTAGATCCATTTGCAACCTATAGGTTTTACCCCATCAGGTTGATCTACAAGATCCCAGACAGAATTGGAGTACGTAGACTCCATTTCTTGATTCATAGCATTAATCCATTTATCTTTGTCAACATCATTCATTGCTTATTTATAGGACGACAAAGGATCCTTTCTGTCATCATCTGGTATGATAACTTGGGCTTTAGTTAAACCCATGTAATGTGTAGGTGGTCTATCAGCATGAAGCAGAAGCAACAAGGATCAATAAGCATTCTAATTCATTAATTTTGGCTGTAACTAAAGCATGCTCATACAAAAATAAGAGGGTTTGAAGAAATACCTTTGTAGAACCTTTAGAATCTCGATTCTCAGCTGTAAACTTCTCTAAATCTCACTGTGGACCACCTCAAGATCTTCCCCACTATTCTTTTGGAGCTTCAGATTGAGTTGTGGGACTCAAAATAAGCTTGAATGAAGAGAACTTGGAGAAAAACTCACTGCAACAACCCACTTGAAGAACAACTTCTTCAAGCCGAATTTTTCAGTAAAAACCCAATTAATGCATGCTCCAATTCCACTCCAATCTTCTATATTTATTGCAGGACTCTCATGCAAAGAAGATGGTTGCATGAGATGCAACTCATACTTGGAGATTTGAAGCTTGAATGAAGTGAATGTTGAGAGAGCTACTTCATGATAGTGGAGAAATCTCATTTATCAAATTTGTGTGTTTTCCAAATTTTCCAATGTCAAATTGATTTAAAAGAAAACATTTTAATTTGAGAAATGAAAACTTCATTAATTTTACAAAATTAATTTCATAAATTAATTTTCTAATAAAATTAATAAATAATTAATTCTAATTAATTTAATATCAAATAATAAATTAATTTTACACAAATTCCACTTCATGAATTTAATATTTAAATATTAATTAATTCTCCAATTCTGTTTAATTCTTAAAATTAAACGTGTAACTAATTCCCTTTATTCTAATTTTGAATGTTTCAAATTAACTTATCACGTTACTCTAAAACTAATCCATTTACGAGCTAGTAGGGGGACCTCGCGGACCTACAGATCATGGGCTCCAACGATCCGAGATTAATTGGCTAAACTCATTACAACGAATTAACCCTCATTTGTTAACTAATGGGTCACTCAACTAAAGCCCATAGTTGAACTCTCCTTATTGTAGATATATTATGTCCATTCGATATAACAATGATTAGTAAGTTAACCTGTCACAGGTTGTTCGTAATAACGCCCGAGTCAAATGTTTGTTTTATCCCCCTGATTACTTTTTGTTCTTTAAGTCCCACTGATCATCTAATGAACAATTGATTGGTGATACAATCAACAAATCGAGTCCCTCTCGAGCCAATGAGAGAGTGGGGTCCCTTGTTCAAGACTCGAAATTAGTACTTAAGGGAATAACCTCTCTACTATCCCTAAAAGCGGGTAGGAGTGAATTTCATCTTGCATCCTATGTCCCGAGCTATCTACCCGGTCTTACCCCAGGAAATTGAGGTTTATTGAGCT
Organism: Benincasa hispida; assembly: GCF_009727055.1. Classification (NCBI taxonomy): domain Eukaryota; kingdom Viridiplantae; phylum Streptophyta; class Magnoliopsida; order Cucurbitales; family Cucurbitaceae; genus Benincasa; species Benincasa hispida. Next base: position 68,924,202 of record NC_052351.1, on the reverse strand, counting down.
GGCGTTGTTGAGCCAACCCTCACCTATGCAAATCTAAGGATAATCCCAAATAAACAGGAGTTCATAGTTAGTTCAGGATTAAGGTCAAGTTACCTAGGTCATCGCTTTGAAATAGTCAGTCTTAAATAGTAAACAACGTTATAAAGTAAGAGTGACTGATTTCGTGGTCCGATCTTGTACAAACCCATTTGCACAGGACGCCCTCACTCCTCATGTCATAACATGTACAAATTAGAATCACATCTTTGTAGCACTTTACAACTCTTTGTAACAACTACAAAGTAGGCCGCATCCGATAGTGTTACCAGAATAAGGCACCCAGCCTCATTCATATATTATAGATCATTTTGACTATTTACTCGAACCTGATCCACTTTTATGTCTCCACATAAAGTTCAAGTACACATGTAATAGTCATGGGTCTTTTTAGTTTATTGGATTTCTAATAAGCAACACATATATTCAATAACTTATTGAAATTTCAGAATAAGTTTTATTATTTACAAACTACGAGTTTTAGGACATACAACCCAACAAACTCCCACTTGGACTAAAACTCTAGTGGTAACTTATATATCAAAATATATAATACTGAGTTTTTGATTTTTATAGAGAAATACAGTAAACTAGGGCATCCCATACCCATGGTTTACCTTTCGGTATCCCATACTCGATATTTCTCCCACTTGCCCTAGGTTATTAACTTGATATTCCTAGTCTTACTAGGTAATTCTCAAACACTTTAGCCGAGAGAATCATTGTAAACATGTTAATGTACAATAGAATTCTTATTAAACTATATGGGGAATGCATCTTATTCTCAATAATGACCAGGAAGTCATACTTTCCTCCCACTACATTGAGGTACTCTCAACTCTTTGAGTAAGACGCATCTTTCCTATCTTAACAACTCTTGTTAAGAGTGTTAATTCAATAACTCTTTATTGATTTATGCAAGTTTTATGGAAACAAATAATACAAGGTAGTCTGGAACAATATTCCAACAATGTTAAGAAATCAATTTAAGGAATTAGAAAGTTTTACACTGGATTTTGTGTTCTATCAAATAGATCTAGAAATCTTTAACTTTCTATACTTTGATCCAATCAAAGTATTTCGATTTTATTTTACTTAACAAGTTTTATACAGTATGAACATTTCAAGTGTTCTAAACTTATCATTTAAGTTAAATAACTACTTGCCTTAATCGATTTTTAGTTGTTTTAAATATCTGGATATTTGTAAATAGCTTTTGGTTCTTTAATAGAATTTGCTATGAGATAGAACAAACATAATTTTAAAAAATGAACATTTTATTTATAACAAAAATATATACATTTTGTTCTTTATAAGATAACAAAAGTAGGTAAGATTATCATCAAACAGCAACATCTCCCACTGGTTAAGCTGAGCAAGCTGTCCTCAGGAACTAGTTTGCTTATTTTGCTTTCTCTACTCTCTTCTCAGCAAGGTACTAATGGTAGTTTCTTTTCCAGTGCCCTTCCTCGTTGCAGTGAAAACACTTTCCTTTTTCTGTAACATTATTCTTGCCTTTCTTTCCAACGGGTTTCTTCTTCCCTTTCCCTTTTCTTTTCTTAACAGGAACACTCTTACTCTGTGAAGAGGAAGCAACATTAGGCTTTTTGGAGGACATTCCTCTCTTCTTAGTAGTAGTAACATTCACTTCTGATTCGAGACCTTTAGTTCTCAACATAGTTTGGTAAGCCTATAGCTCATTCAGCAAAGTAGTCAAATTGTATTCAATTTTATTCATAAGTGCATTCGTGCAGAACTATAGAAAACTTTTCAGAAGAGATTCTAGAATAAAACTGACTTGACTTCTCTCGTCAACAACAACGCCGTTCACTTCTGCCACATTAAAATGGACCATCATGTCCAGGACATGTTCATGAACAGAGGCCCCCTCTTTCATGCGGCAGTTGTAAATGTACTTTATAGCATCATGCCTTAAGGAGAAGGATGGTTACCTGAACATCCCTCGTAGAGATTCCATAATCTCTTTGGCAGTACCTAATCCTCATGTTTCTTCGCCAAAACATCAGATATGCTGGCGAGGATATAAGTACGGGCTTTATCATTCGCCCTGATCCATCTATTGTATGCATCTCGAACAGTTCGGTTTGTGTTAGAGCTTGAAACAGGAGGACAATCTTCTATTAAGAAGAACTGTAAATCATCTATCACCAATATAGTATTCAAATTTGATTTCCAGGTTACATAATTATCCTCATTCAGTTTATCAGACACTAACAATTGTACTAGTAAACTCGTCATTCTAAAATTATATACAAATTTTATAAGTGAATTGCTTTTTAAACCTAATCAAGTTTTAGCAAAATAATAATATAACCAAGATTATTTTTGCAACGATACTACAACAAGACTTTCTTGACTAAACACTATCTCCAGAATAACTCATATTCTGATTAGTCATTTAGCTACCATTTTTGGTCAGAAATTACTAACTCTTTAGTAATCCTATAAGTGTAACTCTTTGTTTTCAAACTTTAGAAGTCTGATCCCAACGATGCTCATGAAGTTGGAAAGTCAAAGCTGAAACCAACTTTAGAAATCTTATCCATTTCTAGAATTTGAGTTGTTCTGAATCCTATGTTAAAACCATCTGAGAGGATAACCATCGTTAAATGACTAGCGTGGCCGACTTAAAGACGAAAAATAGGCACAACATAGGAATCTCATGGTTCAAATCAACAGAAGAGACCATAGGATATGTTGACACATATCCTTCATCCACTTACTATGAACTACTTCCCCCATTCGCTTTGGTCTTGATCTCATGACGAACACTTTCTGAATGGAGCAGTCAAGGTATAGTCGACACGAAATGCTGCACGGATCTCACGGTGGAAATTATATAGGGATGTGAGAATTGAAATCAATATATCATATATTTGATTTTCCAGTGAACAACTTCCCTTCATTCAACATGATCAATTCACACAAACACTTTTTGAATGGAATAGTCGAGGTAAAATCGACACGAAATGCCACATGAACTTTTTGGTGTGAATATCTTGAGAACATGAACATTTTAAAATCAAAACATCACAATTGATTTTAAAGTGAACAACTTCCCCCATTCACAAAAATTTCAATTCATGTAAACATTTTCCGAATGGAGCAGTCGAGGTAAAATCGACACGAAGTGCTACATGAATTTTGATCGTGAAATCTTAGGGACGTGAGAGCTAAAAATAATTATATCATATATGTTTATTAATCTCCCACTAAAGCATTCTAACATATCATATACATTATTTGATTTTCACTAATGTGTTCTAATAACATATGATATATGTTATTAAACTCCCACTGAAGTGTTCTAATGATTAAATGGGGTATTCGTTTCTTAGGCTTGTTTGGCTAATTAAACAACCTAAGTCTAAATGTTTATCCAAGTATAATGTTTATAATTGGATTCAACTTACGATGTCTAGGTGATAAACTAGCTTTACAACCTCACATCGCTCACATATTTCTCATAAAACTGGATAACAACGCTCAATTATTCGGCCATAATCCCAAGGTAGGAGGTGTTCCATAAACCGTCAACTTAAATACCTCCAGCCTTCGACAGGATTATATACTGGTTGAGTTTGTAACCTGAGTTTTACAAGTTTAACGATCTATTTTAAATATTAAAAACGAGTGAGCATGCAGTTGTTCTTTGTTATAGATTTTAAATGTCTAACCCAATTTTATAACAACTTACAAAATTTTAGACATGCTAAACATTCACAACATACATCAAAGGCATTCAATCTTTAATATAACAATTATATTAAATAGAAGAAACCTAAAACATGCATACTATATATTACAACATTTTATAACATACTTTCAATGCATGTAACATGCTTCCTATGGTAGGATTTTTAAATCTACATGGCATACTGTATGCAAATACAAGATTTATTTAATTATAACATACATCAAATGCATAAATAATTAAACAATATGATTTTAGTTTTGACATAAACAAGCAAACAAAAGCCTAATTATTACAAAACAGCAAGTATCAGCTTCAAAACCACTTCTGGACCGCTCGAATCGCTCCAAACCGAACCCAAACCAACTTGAATCGAACCAGAATGGCCTCAACCAGACCAGCTAAAAATCTTTTGAGGCTGAACCAGATAGGACCAAAATCAAACCAGTCGAACTGGCTGCTCTCGCTAGTTCTGGTGTTGCTTGGTTTCAACTCTCGCTCAAACTCGATCTTCTGTTACATGCTCAAAATCTCTCGTTCCATGCTCGAAATCTCGCTTGAACTTGATTCAAAATCTCGCCTCAACTCGATCTCTCGCTCGAAATTCCGATAAAAACTCGTTCGAACTAGAAATCTCGCTCAAACTTGATTCAAGATCTCGTTTCAACTTGAAATCTCGCTCGAAAGCATGCAGTGGAAGCAACAAGGATCAATAAGCATTCTAATTCATTAATTTTTGCTGTAACTAAAGTATGCTCATACAAAAATAAGAGGGTTTGAAGAAATAACTTTGTAGAACCTTTAGAATCTCTGATCTCTAGCTGCTAAACTTCTCTAAATCTCGCTGTGGACCACCTCAAGATCTTCCCCACTATTCTTTTGGAGCTTCAAGATTGAGTTGTGGGACTCAAAATAAGCTTGAATGAAGAGAACTTGGAGAAAAACTCACTGCAACAACCACTTGAAGAACAACTTCTTCAAGCTGAATTTTTTCAGTAAAAACTTAATTAATGCATGCTCCAATTCCACTCCAATCTTCTATATTTATTGCAGACCTCTCATGCAAAGAAGATGGTTGCATGAGATGCAGCTCATACTTGGAGATTTGAAGCTTGAAATGAAGTGAATGTTGAGAGAGCTACTTCATGATAGTGGAGAAATCTCATTTATCAATTTGTGTGTTTTCCAAATTTTCCAATGTCAAATTGATTTAAAAGAAAACATTTTAATTTGAGAAATGAAAACTTCATTTAATTTTACAAAAATAATTTCATAATTAATTTTTTCTAATAAATTAATAAATAATTAATTCTAATTAATTTAATATCAAATAATAAATTAATTTTACACAAATTCCACTTCATGAATTTAATATTTAAATATTAATTAATTCTCCAATTCTGTTTAATTCTTAAAATTAAACGTGTAACTAATTCCCTTTATTCTAATTTTGAATGTTTCAAATTAATTATCACGTTACTCTAAAACTAATCCATTTACGAGCTAGTAGGGGACCTCGCGGACCTACAGATCATGGGCTCCAACGATCCGAGATTAATTGGCTAAACTCATTACACCAAATTAACCCACATCATTAACTAATAGGACGCTCCACTAAAGCCCATAGTTGAACTCCCTCACTGTAGATATATTATGTCCACTCGATATAACCATGATTAGTAAGTTAACCCTTTACCAATTGTTCGTAATAACGCCTGGGTCAAATGTCTGTTTTACCCCTGAGATTACCTCTTGTTCCTTAAGTCACACTGATCCTCTAATGAACAATTGATTTGTGATCCGATCAACAACCCAATGAGAAAGGTGAGGCCCCTTATTCAAGACTCGAAATTAGTACTTAAGGGAACAACTCTTCTACTATCCCTAAAAGCGGATAAGAGTGAATTCCATCTTGCATCCTATGTCCCGAGCTATCTACCAGGTCTTACCCCAGGAAATAAGAGGTTTATTGAGCTGGGTTGTTGAGCCAACCCTTACCTATGCAAATCTAAGGATAATCCCAAATAAACAGGAGTTCATAGTTAGCTCAGGATTAAGGTCAAGTTACCTAGGTCATCGCTTTGAAATAGTCAGTCTTAAACAGTAAACAACGTTATAAAGTAAGAGTGACTGATTTCGTGGTCCGATATTATACAAATCCATTTGCACAGGACGCCCCCATTCCTCATGTCATAACATGTACACATTAGGATCACATCGTTTGTAGCATTTTACAACTCTTTGTAACAACTATAAATTAGGCCGCATCCGATAGTGTTACCAGAATAAGGCACCCAACCTCATTCATATACTATAGATCATTTTGACTATTTACTCGAACCTGATCCACTTTTATGTCTCCACATAAAGTTCAAGTACTCATGTAATAATCATGGGTCTTTTTAGTTTATTGGATTTCTAATAAGCAACACATATATTCAATAACAACTTATTGAAATTTCAGAATAAGTTTTATTATTTACAAAGCACGAGTTTTAAGACATAAAACCCAACAATATGTTGGTTCACAACCCTCTCACTGAAGGAACCGGTGAAAGATCTTGAGCGGAAGCATCGGATCGGACCAAATACCCAAAATTTACAAAATATAAATTACAGTAAAGACATACAGATTATGCATTAAAAAGAAAATTACAGCATGCATTAAAATGGAGACTACAAAAAGAAAATAGATTTAAGAAATCTTACCCTTGAAGAACTCTTCTTCACGAGTTTCCTTCTCAAAAAATTGTCATGAACAAACTCGAATCCTCTAGGCTTCTACAAGGACACCAACACAATTGATTCTTCTATATTCTCTGGATGAGAATCCAAAAGTTTTGTGGGCTCTGACTATTTTGGAACAGATGGATTTTGAGAATGTTGAGAGGAAGGGATGAGTTCCAAGTTTCTCACAGAGCCCTTTTGTGTCTCTCTATCTCTTGTGAAAAATCACCATAGGGAAGAAGAAAAACTGACTCCCTTCTTCCTTCCCACTATCACGTTTTTTAGAGAATAGGGGGGAAGGGAGTTACAACTCCCTCCCAAAAGGATTTAAAATAAATTAAAATAAATTTATTTATTTTCATAAATCAATATATATTTATATGATAACTATCTTATCATATAATATATATATTAAGCTATATGTTGTAACAGATATAATACATAACCTATAAATTCTATATTGTATCAAATACAATATAACCTATAGTTTCTATTCTCTTAACAATGACATTTAATATAAATCTCATTTATATTAAATTTAATTATAAGAATCAAATTCATATAATTAATATTTGAATCATATTTAAATATTTATTTCCTCTCAAATAAACTTTATATTATAATGTATCAAATACATTATAGTAATTATATCAAATACAATTAGATTAAATTGATTATATCACATATAATTAATTCCCTCAATTAATTTGAACGATTCAAATTAATCCAAAAATTGATTCTTATTAATTCCCGTTGATCAATAGAGTCATGGACTTGTAGCTTGAAGCTCCAATAGTACGTGAATAATTACTCACCATACGTTAACTATTGGGCACTCTCCTAAAACTGACAGCTGCACTCTTCACACTACAGATATATTTATGTATCCATTAGATATAACCAATAAAAAATACGATAACCCTAAATTGCTCATAAGTACAGTTGGGCCAAAATTACCGCTTTTGCCCCTGTATCTATATTTAACTCCTTAAGTACCACTGATTCCTTTAATAAACAATAAATCATAGTCCAACTATGACTAAACTTCTAGGAGAGGATGTGGTGTCACATTGTTCAAGTCCTGGAATTATCCCTTAAGAGAGCAATTTATCTACTTGCCCCTACATTGGGGAATGAGTGAATTCCTTCTTGTGTAGTTGTGTTCCCAACTCCCCAGTCAGACGAATCCCTAAAATGGTAGGCTTGCTGAGTCAACGATCTGACCACTCTCACTCATACAAATCAAAGGACCACCTTCAAGCAAGAGTTCACAACTCACTCAGGATTCAGGTCATGTTACCTATGGTCATCATGGTGAAATGAAAGTCTCTATTATGAACGGCGTTATGTAATGAGACTAAACATTCTATGGTTCGATCTTATACAAATTCCTTTGTAGAATATTCCCGCTCACATGTCTCCACATGAATAATCAGGATGATATCATTTGTAGCACTTTACAACAATTGTAACATCTACAACGTGGGCCATACTCGTAGTATCACCAGAATAATGTATCTAGCCTTATCCAACTACTACAGACCATTTAGGTTATCACTTAAACATGATCCACCTGTATGTCTCTACATACATGTTTAAGCTATAAAGATAATCATGGATGCTAGTTTATTGGTTTGTGGTAAATGCAACTAATATTGAAATAAAACATCACATATTTTATTACATAAATAAAATGTTTGTACTTTATAATTACATACTATAGAACCCTACGAGATTTAGGGCATCAATTCCAATAATATCCCACTTGACCTAAAGCTAGTGGGGTGTACAATGTAAAAGTCATACTAAATACAAAGTACACAAACAATAAACTAGGGCATAACATGCCCAGTACAAATCTCCCACTTGCCCTATGGTAGCATCGAAAATGTGTTATTTTCCTCTTCTTAATTCTAGGTCGTTACTATGTTTAATATGTTTATTTGATGATTTTCTAGGTATTGAGCATCTTGGTTGTAGAATCAGTCGTTACGAGCTATTTGGGGTTAATTTGGAGGAATTAGAAGCTAATTTGAGCACCGAGCTTCAAATGGACGTGAATGGACAAAAACACCCCCAGATGGAGCGTTGTAACACTCAAACGTCCGTTCTGCAACACTATAAGTCAGTAGCTGCCTATATTGGACAAAATAGGGCAGCGTTGCAATGCTGCAAACATCAAGATGGACGTAAGCGCAAGGCAACGTTGCAACGCTACGACCCTACCCTATATATATGTTTCTTCCCTTTATGTCAGAAAGATACGCCCACCTTCGGCCTCCAGCCGATTTTTCCCTCTATTCCTTCTTTTACTTGTTATTTGGGCATTTCTTTAGTAATTTATCGAGTACATGCCGGATTGTAACTTCTCACCCTCCATGGGAATGTAAGATTTTGATTTCTTAGTTTAGGGATTCGGAGGAACTCAATATAATTTTGTGAGATTTTAATTTAATGATGTATACAAACTTATTTATGGCTTTTGATCCGAATTTATATTTATTAATTGCATGATTTTAATTGTTGATTGACGCCCAATAATTTTGTCATGTGATTCTAACGTTTTGTGATTACTTTGTAATATTTGATACATATTTATAGGTTAATCCCATTGGAAGCAATAGATTAGTTAGGCAAAAAGGACTACTCCTAGCAACCTGGAGAAAAACCTTATTGATTGTTTAATTAGACGTTGGAAGTTAAACACTCATCTTAGCATAATCCGTAGAACTTAATACGATTCGTTAATTTGTATGGAGAGGATTCGTTTTCTGTGCATTTTGATTAATTAGATAATTATGATCATTGGTTGGGATTCCAATCAATTGGGCTAAGCATAAACAAGAAGTTTAAGTCACAAATTGGTTTAATGATCTAAATTACATTGAGTGAATTCATTCCTCTAAGCTAAGACATCTCGATTAATTGTATCTTTACTTTTCTCGCATTTTATTTTCATGCACTCTTAATTATCAATCCATACCAAACCCCCCTCCCTCCCATTTAATTGAAAAGCTTTGATGAACTAATCTTCCACGCTTCCCTGAGGTTCGACCCTAGACTTGCCGCTTGTACTACCAATTAGTATAAGTAGTGTTGGGGTTTGTGCCTAAAGTCTCATGTCCTGTAGTTTGTAAACACATTTTTGTATGAATGCTTGTGATGTATAATATATGATATTTACTTCACTTCTTGACTTTGCGCATTTAGATGTTTTATTTGCTTTACCACAAACTAATAAACTTAAAATCCCTGGTTATCTTTATGTAGCTTAAGCATGTATGTAGTGACAAACAAGTGGATCATATCTTAAGTGATAACCAAAATGGTCTGTAGTATATGAATATAGGAAGGAAGCCTTATTCTGGTAACACTATGGACACGACCTACTTTGTGGAATAGTTACAAGTGTTATGACTTGTCACAGATGGTCTGATCCTGATCATTCGTGTAGGGGACACGCAAAGGGGACGTCCTATACAAAGAGTTTGTATAAGACCTGACCACGAAGTGTTAACGTCTCATCATATAACTCCGTTCATGATAGAGCCTTTACTTCACCGGGATGACCATAGGTAACATGACCTCAATCTTGAGTGAATTGGGAACTTCTGCCATTGAGGGCGGTCCTTTTATTTGCATGGGTGCGAGTGGCTAAAGCGCCGACTCAAACCTACCACTTTGGGGATTCGTCTGATTTGGGAGTTGGGAACTCAGCTTCACAAAATAGAGTTCACTCCTTCCCCGAAACAGGGGTAAGTAGATAGATTGCTTCCTTAAGGGCTGATCTCAGGGCTTAAACGATGTGGCGCCACACACCTTCTCATGGTCAGAGAGGTGTCCACACATAGTAGGACTAGGTTGTATTAGAGGGATCAGTGGTGCTTGAGAAGTAACATGTAACTACAGGGAAAAAACAGTAAATTGGCCCAACTGTACTTATGAACATTTGTGAAGGGTCATCGTACTGATGATTGGTTATATCCAATGGACATAGAAATATATCTATGGTAAGAAGAGTTTAGCTGTCGGTCTTTAGTGGAATGTCTGGCAGTTAACGGATGGTGGATATCGTGGCTAAAGAGTTTAGTCAGTTATTCATGTACCGTTGGAGCTTCGAGCCATAGATCCATAAGGTTCCCTTGATAGCTTGTTCCATGTTGAGAATCAGTTTTTGAGTCAGTTTGAAATGTTCAAATTGACAAGAGGGAGTTCGATTATATATAATATAATTGAACTAGTTAATTATATATGATATAATTGACTTTATGTATGAGATACATTAATTTGAAGAAAATTGGATATAAATATGATTTATATCTAATGGAGAAAAATACTATGGTTAATATATCATATTAAGACATAGGTTATGAATATAATGAGATTATATTTATTATTAATTAATTGGACAGTTATAGGATAATTGGTCGGCGTCTCTTCTGTTTTGTAACGGATGAGTAAGATGAAGAATCGCTTTGAGACGCTTAAATAGCTCATGGTGTGTTAAGTATAAGAGATAGCGTTTATGTGTGTCATTGCTTAGTAAAATCAGAGCCTATACGATAGTGCTAAACGATCGCTTAACACTTACACCCGCGACCTTTTACTAAACGATCGTATAGACAATCGCTTAACGCTTACACCCGCACGTGCCTTTTACTAAACGATCACTTCTTTTTTACTAAACGATCGTTTAGCGCTCAAGCTTTACTAAATGATCGTATAGACAATCGCTTAGCTTTTCGTACACGATCGTTTAGATGATCGCTTAGCTTTTCCTACACGATCATTTAGACGATCGCTTACCTTTTCCTACATGATTGTATACTTCACCTAAATGATCAAACATTTTGTCTATATGATAGATGAGTCTTTCTCCCACTTGGTTGATCAGTGTATACGATCTCTTTACGTCCCCCCTACCAAATCCGAACAAAGCCCACCCTTTGGATTCTCACTTCAAGAATATTGAAGGCTCTGAGTGGTGGTGTCGTCCACATTTCCTTCTGTTCGTGTGGAGACTCTTCGTGGTAGACGATTGGGTGTTGCTGAACGATAGCTTGCCATTCCAGCGAAAGCGAGATTTGCTGTGAAGAAGAGTCTTCAACTGGTATGATCTCTCAGTCTCTTATTTATTGATCCTTTAACTATGCTAGTAATTTAGCTTTACAATACATAATTGTATGTTTGAATGTATATGTGGAAATTCTGTCACAATGAATTGGAAAGATCTGCTTCTGCTCATAGGTACTCTTGAATAAGAGTTCCTTCAAGTAGTTTGTTCAGTGATTTATAAATATTATTTGCGTAGGCGCGGGTTTACGGGTGATAGTAAACTCGACGCCGACCACCCTAGTCTAAACGTGGTCTGTCCCATAGACCCATACTCTGCAGGTGACCCTAAAACACCTTAACCATGAGGGCCTTTATAAATGGATCAGCAACTTGTGCTCCGAAGCTATCTGCGTGATGATCGCGTCTCCTCGACGCACAATCTCTTGAATGAGATTATACTTCCGCTCTATATGCTTCTCGCCCTTGTGACTTTGAGCCTCCTGAGAATTAGCCACAACACCACTATTATCACAACAAAGTGTGATGGGCTTCGACATGTATGGAACAACTTCCAGATTAGTCAGAAATTTCCTGAGCCAAACAACTACCTTAGTAGCTTCACAAGCCGCTACATATTTGGGCTACATACTCAGCCAACACCATTGGAATCCAATATCCGCCTGACGTCTTTTGATGGTGTTCCTTTCGAGGATCCCATTTTATATCGGCAACTTGTTGGTAGTCTCATCTACTTAACCATGACACATCTAGACATTGCCTATGCGGTCTTTGTAGTGAGTCAATTCATGTCTGCTCCTCACACTATTCATTTCATTGTTGTTCTTCGTATTCTACGATGTGTGAAAGGCACCTTGGGACATGGTCTTCAGTTCTCTTCTCAGTCCTCCTTGGTTCTCTCCAGCTATACTGATGCTGACTGGGCTGGTGATCCTACTGATCGACAGTCCACCACAGGTTACTGTTTTTATTTAGGTGATTCTTGTTAGGTTTTTAAAGGATGTATATTTTCTATGTTAATTTCCCCAAAATAGTGTTGATTATTTGCTTTAAATGCTAATTTTGTAGGTAAAACGGTCCCCGAAGCATTTAGGAGTCCTTAAAAGAAGATTGTGCCAAAAAAGATCCAAAATAACCATGAAATCAACAAATTGAAGAGAATTCAGTAAATTACCAAAATGCCATCGAGTATCGAGTTTCAACATCATGACGCTACCATAGCGTTATGTAACGCTAGAAAGTAGAAGCATCACGTTCTCAGCAAGATAGGGCAGCATCACAATGCTACCCTCAGCGTCATGACGCTGCGAAGAATGACTAAACGGGCGCGCGCCTTGTGTTGCCAAGTGTTGAGGGCTGCGTTGCAATGCCAGCTTAATGCTTCTTGGCTTTTCATCGATTTAGCGTTGCAACGCTACCCAGTGTCGTGACGCTACCCTGCGAACTATACATACATTTTCTTTCATTTTTGCAAAGGGAGGAAGAAATTCCATGGAGGCTTGGATCTCTCCTCGAGTTCATTCATCTCTTTGGTAATTCTTGTTCCATTTTAGGCTAGATTTTATATTTTTGTTGAATTGTAAACAATACTTTTGTAATTCTTCATAAAATTTGTCTATGAATTTGTGAAGATTTGATTGAATCTTGATTCTACTTTTCAAGGGTTCTTGCAATTCTTTTGAGTTTTCTTTTTTTCCTTATCATTTGCAATATGAATTTGTACTTTCTTGAATCTATGCTTAATTCTTGATGCATGTTGAATGATCTTTATCTTGAACATGTATAGCCTAGATGCTGGGTTTTGGCACAATCATTGTTGAATATGTTGCTTTCAATGTGTTTGATGGAATGTCTAGACAAGATCTACAAGAGGCAATAGTAATTGTGTATTTAATGGCTATCCTAGGATGCATTAATTACTAGATTTGGAGAAAACTTGGTTAATTGAGTAAGCTATCTTAACAATTAATCAATGCAATTGAATCCTAGAACCTAATGCGCATGTTTTCTATTTATATGGTCGCTATCGAACCCAATAGAAGTAGGAGCATGTAGGTTGATTAGGGTTTTGTCTATCCAACCTTAATCATTGATTATGATGCTCTCTCAACTAGGTTATTGCTAGTTGTCGGCCTTTGTAGAGGCTAGCTTGATCGAGTTGAGTGAGTAGTTGCGAGCATAATCCTTTTTTCAATTAACTTTTAGAATTCAATGATAGGAATTGCATTGAACGTCTAACTTGAACTAGAAGCAAGATTACTCCTAACTTGTTTACATTCATCTTTTATCTTTTGATTTTTAGTATTTTTCTAATTTCATCAAACCCTCATTTTATTGCTTTAATAGTCAAGGTTAGTTAAGAAAGGATTAGAATTAAAACCTTCCCTGAGGATTGACCTCTTACTTCCGCTTTAACTACGAACTAGTTTTAGTAGATGTATGAGCTTTATAAATATTGTTTGTTTCAGACTAGGTAGAATTAACGATACCTACTTAGCAACCGAACAATTCTCTCATCTCTTGATGATGTAAGAAACAAATTGTTGTCTCTCGTTCTAGCACAAAGTTGGAATATCGGGCCCTTGCTGGTGCTACTTCTGAAGTTTTGTGGCTTCATTGGCTCCAAGCTGATATGGGAGCTCCCCAGGCCTTTGCCACTATTCTTCATTGTGACGATCATAGTGTTATTTAGATTGCTCATAGTGATGTGTTTCATGAACGGACGGAGCACATTGAGACTAACTGTCACTTTGTTCATCATCATCTTCAAAGTTCCACCCTACATCTTCAAGCCATATCTATGACTGAACAACCGGGTGATATCTTCACTAAATCACTCTCTCCTGCATGCTTTGGTCAGTTATCTTGCAAACTCAAGTTGGTCTCTACTCTACGACCTTGAGTTTGAGGGGGGATGTTAATTGTTATTGTTTATTGCTATAAGGGTTATTGGGGTTGTTGGGTGGTTACAGTTTTGTAGGCTTAGTTTACAGATTTTGTGTACCTATCTTTAGGTAGTTTTATATATATAAATACCTATGTATTTTACCATTCAGATTTATAATTAATAGTAATATACAAATTAGTTTTATAAAAAGGATGCTTAACCTTATATGAATGTTGTGATTATCGTTGACATTGATGCTTTGAGTTGAACTCTAAAATGAATGTTGTGTTTTTCACTAGGTTTTGCACAAACCCATCGAAGTGGTATAGCTGCTAAGTAAGTGATTGAGGTTTGGTTAATGATAAAACTTGTTGTAATGTAGTTACACGCGGCAATACCTTGTTATATTTAGTTTCTTTGTAAAAATTGTACCAAGCTTGGTTATTAGTTTGTTTATACTTGTCAATTTAACGACATTCGATGGTTCCTTATATTTAGTTTCTTTGTAAAAATATTATCAACTTCATTCTTATATTTGAAAGTTCTTCTTTATGTTTGTATTGATTTTGTGTTAAAATAAGATTAGTTGATTGTAGAAATCATGTGTGTAATGAAAAGATTAAAAAAAAACAAATTATCAAGACATATATCTTATTGACAATATAAAATTGTTCATAAATATGAAATTCCATGACAACAAAAATGTGTCGTGATAGAACATTCATTGACATAAAATAGTTGCTATGGTTCATATATTCTTGATAATAAAGTATCATGGTTCATATATTCATGACAAGAAAAAATGTTAATATATATTCTTTTTGACATTTTATAATTGTTGTCAATGCCTCTAACACTACAGAAAATATCAAATTGTGAGTCAATTGATGAAAATAATAATATATCATAATATATTTGACAATAACAGTTTATGACTATCAATAATTATTCATTGCTAATAAATTATTTATTGTCATGAAATACCTCTCTCCTTACACTCGAGCTAGTTGTTCAATTGCTGGGCTAGATCAATTATGAATTTTTTTTAAAAAAATTCGTTGATGTGCATACCTTTACAGGTGATACAATGACTGAAAATAACTGTCACGAATTTTAAATCTTGCCGTTTTTAAATGTCATGAAATCCCAGTTTTATTGTAGTGATGTCTACTTGAACAAATGTACTCCATTTCTTTTAATGTAAATAAATCGTTTGTTTTCAAGAATGAAGTTGAAATTTGTTCAGCATCTTTAAAAGATAACTTATATGTGCTAAGACCTTTAGTATTGGAAATGCTCCTCAATACTTATTATTTAAAATGACAACGACTAAAGATAAAAGACAAAGAATTTCTCATAAAAAATGCCCATCTTTGATATCTAAGACTAGGTCACATAAATCTCAACATGAATGACAGACTAGTTAAGAATGGAATTCTAAATAAGTTAGAAAAAAATTCTTTACCAATGTGTGAGTCATGTCTTAAAGGCAAGATGACTAAAATATCTTTTACTAGAAAAGGTTATAGAGCCAAAAAGCCCTTAGAACTTGTACATTCAGACCGTTGTGCTCTAATGATAAAGCAAGAGGAGAGTTTGAATATTTAAGCTCTTTAATAGATGATTATTCAAGATTTGGGTATCTTTACCTAATGCAACATAAGTTTGAGGCTCTTCAAAAGTTTAAAAAATATAAGATTGAAGTTGAAAACTTATTAGGAAAAAGAATTAAGACACTTTGATCTGATCGAGGTAAATAGTATATAGATTTGAGATTCCAAAACTATATGATAGAACCTAGAATCACATCCCAACTTTCAATACCTGGTACACCTCAGCAGAATGGTGTATCAGAAAGAAGAAATAGAACCTTGTTAGACATGTGATAACTTGTAGAAATACAAGTTATTGTTATCTCAAAGTTGGAACAATTAGAATCTTTAGTGATATAAACACATTCATTATGAAGAAAAACGCATGAAATTCCATACATGCAGTTAACTCATACAAAAGTATCTTTTTAGTAAAAATCTGCTTCACTAACACATTTTAAAGCAAGAATAAAAGAAATTCACTAAATGTTGCAGACCAGAACGATGCAAGGAGTATGCGTCCGAAAATGTTCGATGCAGAAAGGATACATTGGTTCGTACTTTTTATGTCAAATCACCACTTACAGGTATGGACATCTGACTGGCGACGTCTGAACATCTCAGAAGTGGTAGGCAGCTGGTCCAGGGCATGGAATTTAATGCAAGTCCAATCACCAAGTTACTGGGATTTTCCTATAAAAGGAGAAGCCAGCTGCTGAAGCATAGTTAGACACCTTAGAGCCAAACAGTTAGAATTTTCTTCAATAGTTAGACTCTACTGTCTGCAAGCAAGAAATAGGAGGGAAGATATCATTCCATCCTTTATGAAGAGGAGCTATTGGAGATAAAGCTCAAGAGAGAGATCTTTATCAACTTCTTAACCAAGTTAATTGAAACAAGCATTAAAATCAAGCCAAAGAGGATAAGAGATCGAACTCTACGACTTGACTTCTTCCTTTTTACCTTTCATTTCCATTTCCCATTTCATTTTATCAAGTTGAGATTATGTATAAACATTTGTTATCCTTAATTCAATTTTATATTTTGTCCATTTAACATGTCTCCATCTGTTCACATTCGAAATTGTTTGTGTTTGCTAGTTTTCTGACTTAATGAGAGCTTGAAATCCATGTTTAAATCATCCTGAGTAGTTGATTAAAATGATTAAGTAGTTAAATCACTCGAGAGAGCAATTTAACTATAGAACGCATTAAATCAGGGTGCGAAATAGGTTTAGAGATAAAGTTGCTCGCATCTTTTGCCTGTTCTTTGTAGCCAACGCATGCACCCTAGAGATAGGATTATGTAGCATTCGTATTGAGAGATGTTGAACTGAATGTGAATTGAAGATAAAAAATTCTAACGCATAGCACATACATTTAGATTGCAGCCAAACATCTGTATCATCTTCATCTTACTTCATTACCCTTGCTAATCTAGCTTGGAATCCGCGCATACCACTTATACTTAAAACCATTCATTCATATACCCATTTTTCCCTCTGAACTTCTAATTATTCTTGCATGCGTGCCATTAGCTCAGTGTAAATAACCAACATTTCTCAATATAATTAGGAAACATATGTATTAGATCCAAAAACAAGGTCTTCGTTAGAAGAATTCTAGAATCCCTGTGTTCAGCCATGGACTTACCAGGAAACTTGAGTTAGAATTATACATGGTTCTGACTGGAGAGAACTTGTACGCATCCACAAGCTGTGCACACATCCACTAACAATGCATCCTTTGATTCTTTTACCTAGAGAGAAATCACTCTTTTATCTATCTCCATTCATCATATTCATTCATCGTCATTCTTCTCCATCATTTTAAGCACGCTTAGAATCAAAATCATGAGGCAAACAACATGCTTCGGTCTATGATGAGCTATGCTCAATTACCTAAATCTTTTTGGGGCTATGCAGTAGAGCAATATACGTCTTGAATAATGTACCATTCGAAAGTGTTTCTAAAACACCTTTTGAATTGTGAAAAGGTTGTAAAGATAGTTTACAATATTTCAAAATTTGAGGATGTCCAACACATGTGCTGACAACAAACCCATAAAAGTTGGAATCGTGTTCAAGGGTATGCCTATGTGTAGGTTATCCCAAAGAGACCAAAGGTGGTCTTTTCTATGATCCTAAGGATGGTTTGAACAATAAACTCATTCTATAAATCAATAAAGTTGTTATTGAAGTTTGATTCAATAAACTTGTATTGAATATATGAATTGCTTATTTCGTTTTAGAAATAAATCCAATAAACTAAATGATCCATGACTATTACATAAGTACTTGAACTTTATATGTGGAGACATAAGAGTGGATCAAGTTCGAGTAAATAGTCTAAAAGATCTATAGTATATGAATAAGGTTGGGTGTCTTATTCTGGTAACACTATCGGATGCGGCCCACTTTGTAGTTGTTACAATTTATTGTAAGGTGCTACAAACGAAGTGATCCTGATTCGTTCATGTATTGACATGAGGAGTGGGGGTGTCCTATGCAATGAGTTTGTGTAAGATCGAACCAAAAAATAAGTCACTCTTACTTTATAACGCTATTTACTATTTAAGACTGATTATTTCGCTTAGATGACCTAGGCAACTCGATCTTAATCCTGAGCTAACTATGAACTCCTATTTATTCGAGATTATCCTTAGATTTGCATAGGTGAGGGTTGGCTCAACAACGCCGGTTCAATAAGCCTCCTATTTTAGGAGAAAGATTGGGTAAATAGCTGGAGGCATAGGGTGCAAGACGGAATTCTCGCCTACCCAATTGAGGGATAGGAGAAAGGTTGTTCTCTTAAGTGCTGAATCTGGGTCTTGAACAAGGGGCCCCACCCTCTCGTTGGCTCGAGATGGATTCAGTTTAGTGATTGGTTCACAAACCAATTGTCCATTTGAGGATCAGTGGAACTTAAGGAGCAAGATGTAATTTCGGGGGTAAAACAACATTTGACCTAGCCATTATTACGAACAACCTGTGAAAGGTCGACTTATTGATTATGGTTAAATCAAGTGGATACAAATATACCTATAGTGAGAAAAGTGCAACTATCGAGCTATAGTGGTGTGATTCGGTAGTTAACGAATATTGATTAATTTAATTTAAAGAGTTTTGACCAATTAATCTTAAATCGTTAGAGCTCATGACCTGTAGGTCCATAAGGTCCCTCTACTAGCTGTAAAACATGAACACCTTAAATTAGTAAATTGAATGAATTTGAAATGATATCAATTTGAAGTGTTCAATTTGAATTTCAATATGAAATGTTCAAATTGAATTTAGGGTTTTAATTTGAATAGTTCAAATTCAAATTAAGGTTCGTATAATTATATTCAATATAAAAAATTAAACGAAATTAGAGAGTTTATAATATTTAAGTGTTGATTTAAATATTAATTATATGAATATGATTCATATTTAAAATTAGGTGTGTGATTAATTTAATATTTGAGATTAAATTGTTATTTTATTAATTAAATATGTTTAATTAATTAAAATCAAATTAATTTTCAATTTAATTCAATTTTTTAATTTAATTAATTTAGAATTAATTAAAATAGATTTTAGTTATTTTTGGAATTAACTAAAATTAGAAATTGAAAATGGAAATTGAAATTAATTCAATTTAATTTAGTGAAATTATCCACAATTTGGTGGATTAAAAATGAAATGCTCTTTGAATCGCTGTTAGTGAAATTATCCACAATTTGGTGGATTAATTCCTAATTCAATACCTAGCCACAACTTGCAAGTGAAAATTGAAGTGGCATCAACTAATGCCTTAGTGCTTGCATGAAGATGATACATAAAACTCTAAAAAAAAATGTTGATGAAGATGAGAGAGTTGCTGAAAAAGCAGTTTTCACCAGAGAAAATGTTCTTCACCTAAAATCCAATCTATTCCCTTCACAAATTCACTTCAATCTTGAGTTCCACCACTCAAATTCAAGGTTGAGAATAGTAGAGAAGATCTTTTGGTGGTTCACTGAAGATTTGGAGCTGGGAATCCGTGAGGAGCAGCTTGGACCGAAGAGATATTCTTCAAAAGTATGTGTTTCTTGAAACCATCTTATTACCCTATGAACATGCTTATTTTAATGTCAAAAATAAGGAATTAAAATGCTTACTGATCCTGTTTTCTTCCGCTGCTTGTTTCTGTATTCCAACAAAGTTAAATTTCCAATGAAAATGACAGTACATCAAAAAGAGTTGTTGACAAGTACATTAAC
Organism: Benincasa hispida; assembly: GCF_009727055.1. Taxonomy (NCBI): domain Eukaryota; kingdom Viridiplantae; phylum Streptophyta; class Magnoliopsida; order Cucurbitales; family Cucurbitaceae; genus Benincasa; species Benincasa hispida. The sequence continues at coordinate 68,903,930 of NC_052351.1, read as the reverse complement.
AAGAATTGTTGATGATGTTAGCACATCTAGTCAAAATCCTTCTCAAGAGTTGAGAGAACTTCGTCGTAGTGGGAAGGTTATATCTTGTCCTATGTGGTATATAGGTTTAACAAAAGCCCATGTCATTATATCTGATAATGACATTGAGGATCCATTATCTTTCAAACAGACAATGGAAGATGTTTACAAAGATAAATAGGTCAAAGCCATGGATCTTGAAATGGAATATATGTATTCCAATTTAGTCTGAGATCTTGTAGATTAATCTGATGGGGAAAAACCGATAATTACAAATGGATCTACAAGAAGAAAAGAGGTGCAGATGGAAAGGTTCAAATCTTTAAAGCTAGGCTTGTGGCAAAGGGTTATATTCAAGTAGAGTGGGTTGACTATGAAGAAACCATCTCTCATGTTGTCATGTTAAAGTCTATTCGCATTCTCTTATCCATTACCACATATTATGACTATGAAATATTGCAAATGGATGTCAAGACTGCTTTTCTGATTAGCAATCTTGATGAGAACATCTACATGAATCAAACAAAGGGATTCATAAAACAAGGTAAGGAGTGAAAGGTTATGAATTGAAATAAGTATCAAGATCTTGGAATATAAGATTTGACATTGCGGTCAAATCTTATGATTTTGATCAAAATGTTAATGAGCCTCGTGTTTACAAGAAAATCATCAAGGGTACTGTTGCTTTTCTTGTATTGTATGTAGATGATATCCTACTAATTGGAAATGATGTAGGATTGCTTACTGACATTAAAATCTGGCTATCTGCACAATTTCAAAGATTGGGGAGAAGCATAGTTTGTTCTTGGAATTCAAATTATTAGAAATTGCAAGAACAAAACATTAGTGTTGTCTCAAATGTCTTACATTGACAAGATGTTTGTCAGATTTTCTATGCAAAATTTCAAGAAAGGTAATCTACCTTTTAGAATGGAATCTTGTCTAAGGAACAATATCCTAAGACACCTCAAGAGATTGAGGAGATAAGATGTAGACCATATGCATCAGCTATGGGCAGTCTTATATATGCCATATTGTATACGAGGCTTGACATATGCTATGTAGTTGGAATTGTAAGTAAGTATCAATCTAATCCAAGATTTGATCACTGGACGATAGTAAAGACAATCCTCAAGTATTTTAAGAAAACAAGGAACTATATGCTTATGTATGGTGCTAAGGATTTGATACTTACAGGATACATTGACTCTTATTTTTAGATTGATAAGTATTTCAGGAAATTCACATCAGAGTCAGTATTCACTCTTAATGGAGGAGCTATAGTCTGGCGCAACATCAAACAAGGTTACATTGCTAACTCTACCATGGAGCAGAGTATGTAGCTGCTTGTGAAACTACTAATGAGGTTGTATGACTAAGGAAGTTCTTGACTGATTTGGAAGTTGTTCCAAATATGTATTTCCCTATCACCCTTTACTGTGATAACAGTGATGCTGTCGAAGATTCAAAAGAACCTCAAAGTCATAAGTGAGGAAAGCACATAGAAATGAAGTATCATATGATGTGGGAGATTGTGTAACGAGGGGACGTGATCGCCATGCAGATTGCTTCAGAGCACAACATTGTTGATCCATTTATAAAGGTTCTCACGATTAAAGTATTTGAGGGAAATCTAGAGGATTTAGCTCTACGAGATATGTATCACATTGACTAGGGCTAGTGGGAGATTTGTTTGGGTATATTGTATGCCCTAGTTTATTGTATTTTCATTTTCATTGTACATCCTGCTAGCTTTAGGACAAGCAAGAGATTGTTGGGATTTATGTTCTAAATCTCGTAGTCTGTAAATTTTTTGTAAACATCTTATTAATAAATAAAATATTATTTATTTTCAAGTAAGTGTTATTTACTGCATAACTCAACACCAATTAAACTAAGATCCAAGGTTATTTAATGTAACTTCAGCAGTATGTGGTTGACATACAAGTGGCTTATATTCAAGTAGTAACCTAAAAGGTCTATAGTATATGGATAAAGTTGGGTGCTTTATTCTTATAACATTATGGATACGACCCACTTTGTACATGTTACAAATGATTTGATCCAAGTCACTCATGTCTAGACATGTAAGTGAAGGTATCATATATAATGAGTATGTATAAGACTATTCCACGAAATATATAATCTTTATTTGTAATACCATTCACTGAAGAGATTAATATTTAAAATGATAACCATATAACTCGATCTTAATCCTGAGTGACTACTCATGAGGGTCATTCTTTGATTTGTATGGGTAAGAGTGACCTTAGTTTCCAACTCAATATGCCTATCATTTTGGGGACGACACCGAGTGAGGAGCTGGGAGCGTAACTCCACAAAATTTGCTTCTTCTTGACCTAAAAGTATGTAGAAAGGTTGTTTTGTTAAGTGATGACTTCGAGACTTGAACAATAAGCTCTCACTCTCTCATTAGGCTGAGAGGACTTGGTTTATTGTAGGACCATAAACAAATTATTCATTAGAGAATCGATGATACTTAAGGAGAAAGAAGTAATTATAGGGGTACAACAGTAATTTGACCCTATTGTAATGAGGAACAACTTGTAAAGAATTGACTTAGATAAAATGGTTAAATCAATGGACACATAAATATACTACAATTCATAAGAGTGCAGCTACGAATCTTTGGTGGAATACTCCATAGTGAATGAATGCTGATCAATTTAATTAAAAATTTTAATTAATTAATCTTGTATCATTAGAGCTTTAACTGTATGTCCATTAGGTCCCTCTACTAGCTCACAAATGGATTAAAGAAGAATTTTAAAATTTTAAAATTTTGAAGTGTTCAATTTAATTTTAAAGAAAATTTATGTTAATTGTATATGATGCAATCAATATAATGTATATAGATACATTATCATATAAGGTTAATTATGAATAAGATGCAAAATAAACTATATAATATGAGAATATTAATATTTGAATAAGATTCAAATATTAATTTAATATTAATTTGATTTATATTTAAGCTACAGGTTAAAACTAACGTGAATTGGGATTCATATTAAAACGACATGTTAGGAGAAATTATGTACATCAGAATATGATTCATATATACATTGATTTAAATATACGATATTTAATTGGATTGACTAAATTGGATTAAGTTAAGTTAATTTGATTTAATTTATTTAAATTAAATTAATTAAATACCCCTGTAGTTGCTGGGGAGTGGTTAATGGGTTGACAGGAGTTGACTCCTCTCACATGTTAAAATGCATTTGTTGTATGATTGAACTTTTTTCTAGAGAAACTCTCTCAACCTCACATACACTCTTTTGCTCTCAAAATCATAGAGAAAAGTTCTCTGCAAAAGAATTTCTTTTCTTTGACTTCCAAAAAGGATCCCACCATCCTCCTTGTCTAAAGATAAATAGCAAAGAAGATCTTTGGTCGTGTTCGAGATTGTACGTGCTTTTTTAGAAGACCAGGAGAAGACCTTGAAGACTAAGATCTACAAAGGTATAAATTTTCTTCCCTTTTCTAATGTAGAAAAATATGCTTCATTTGTTCTTCTTACTCTGTTTTTTATTAATTCCTGTAACACAATTGGGGCAAAAGCGATCACACGTTTCTGCTTAGAAATTCGATTCCTGCAATCCACTACTGCATTTTATAACGTATTGCGTTAGGGATGACCAAGTCTATCATATCTCTTACCCGATGACCATCTTTATCATGACAAAAAAAAAAAATCACAACAAATTGTGAGCAAATTGAGGAAAACATAAGAAATTTACACATTTATAACATATCGTGCTAGGGAAGACCATGTATAGCCTTAACGCGATAATCATCCCCTATCAAGATGTTATCACGATAGAGATGGTCATCGTATTAGGGCTACAATAAATATTATCCCTAACATAGTACGTTATAAAATGCGGTAGTAGGACATGACCTAAGCAAAATGTTAGATTCATACTTCCGTGAGGGGTGGGTTAAAAAATAAGAAGGCACTTGTGGAAAAGTCATCTGTACAAAAAAAACTTTAGGAGAGTCTAGGTGACCAACTAGAAGTTAGACTCTATGTGTGTTATTTGTATAATTAGTAGTTGGTATTTTATTTGTTGTTTTTGTGATTGTCAGAACTATCTATATAACATTCGTATTTTGTGTGATAGATGACCCTAATTTGAAGATACTTGTTTGGTTAATCATCTCCATTTTATTACGTCCTTTATTTGTTTTGACCCAACCATCATTTGGTTTCACATTCTCTTAATAAAATTGGGCGATGATGTTTGGTACAGGACTCTTTCATTCATTCAATACGTTAAAACTTGAACCGTACACTTGTAGGGAATTCTTGCAATAATTAATGCTTTGTAATTGCTGGTGGTTGTGGTCGCCAGTTGAAGGTGAACTGAAGTTGTTGGAGTTTGTGTTTATTTTGCTGCTTGTTGGCCAAAGACCGACATCATTGGTGATGGGTCTCACGATTTGTGGTGCATTTTTTATCAATATCTATATCTATATACTATGAAATACAGATACAAATATGATTATACGATATAGATACGATCGGATACAACGATTCGTCAATTTCTAAAAAATTAAGATACAAATACATCAAAGGATGCGTTATTTATATATATATATTTTTTAATATATATATTTCTAAAAAACGAGGATACTGATATGTTGAAGATAATTTTATTTCTTTAAAAAAATCTAGAATATAGATAAATTTAGCATACAAGTTAATAACAATAACACAAAATAGAATACAAACACTAAAATACAATACAAAAAAAGTAACATCTAAGATATTGAAGTACAATAGTTAATAAAGTACGCTAGAAATAGATACGTCAAATCGCGTGTTAGATATATATCTGAAAAGTATCTGGAAGTATAGATACGTCAAATCGCGTGTATCTGGGAATCTGGAAGTATCGATATGCGATACGTATCTGATACTGATTCTTTGCCTCACATAAAGTATCTATGCTTTATAGGTTATATATATTTTTAAAATGTATTTTTCTTTTCATCATTCCCTTTAGAGATCCATATTCATATATAAGCTCATAATTATATATCTGTATCCATAATTTTAAAAATAGTATTATCTTTTTCTTTTATCCACTCTTTCTCTCTAGACATCCATATTCATATTTAAAGATTCATAATTTAGAGATCCATATCGATAACTATATATATATATTTTTTTAAAAAGCATATTTTTTATCTTCTCTTTCTATTTAATGATACATCAAATTCAAACTTTAATTGGGAAAACACGTAATCATGATATAAATATTTAAACAAATATAACAATTTTCAAACAAAAGACTAAATTGAAAATTAGCAATTTTTTTATCCGCCCTTTCTCTCTAATTATAAGTAACATGTACATCTATCATCAACTAATTTTAAGTTTCACAAGTACAGATACTTCATGTGGGGTAAAAGATCCGTATCAGACACGTATCAGATATCGATACTTATATTTACTAAATACATATCTGACATACAATTTGACGTATCTATTTTTACACTTACTATTTTTTTAAAAAAAGATAAGCAATTCATCTAACTTTTTCAATTTAAAACTAGGTAACCTATTTAAAAAGCTCACTGTTCGAGTCCCAAACTAAAAGGAAAAAAAAAAACAAAAAACCAAACCCTAGAATTATGCATCTTCACCTTCACATTTATGTCCCTACAAAGTCTACCAAAATATAACCCACTTGAATATCTCCAACAATTTAACGAAGTAGTTTTTTGTTTATCTTCATACTTCTCTCTCTAATCTTTTTCTTATTTTCTGATCAATACGAATCACTTTTTTTTATTGCATTTTATCGACTATTTCACTTTAACATCTTAGATGTTGCTTTTTGTATTGTCTTCAGTATTTGTATTGTAGTTTGTACTAAAATCATTAACTTGTATGCTAAAATTATCTATATCCTAGACTTTTCTTAAGAAAAAGAAAACGTATTTTCAACGTATCAGTATCCTAATTTTTTAGAAATTGACGTATCATCGTATCTTATCGTATCCGTATCTTATATCTTTATCCGTGTCTATGCTTCATAGAATTACACCAACAACAGAAGACTAAATTGAAAATTTGTAAAAAATAAAAAACAATGAAAAAGGACCCAAACATTAAGACCTTACACAAAAAAAAAAAAAAAGATAAATTTGCTAAAAGCTGCATGCATCCCATTTTTTTAAATAGTAAAAACAAAATAATAAAAATTTGAATTTTTAAAATATGCCAAATGGCAGAATTTGAGTGCACAAAAATGCATACAATTCAGAGGTAGCACCGTAGTTTTCTTTCTTAGTTAACTAATTTAGTTTTTAAATTTTAATTTGCAACCATTTAATTTTTATATTTTTAAATTTATAACAATTTAATCCGTAAACTTTAATAGATAATAATTTAGTCTCTATACTCAACAGTTTATGATGATCTAGTCCCTATAAAAGAAATAGTAGTATGATTTAATAAAATTTCTTACACATGTAGATTGATAAATCAATTGATTGGGAATCAAATTTATTTATTATAAAAACTTAGTCATTACGTAATAAAAATGAACACTTAGTTATGATGAAATTTGTCATATAGAGATCAAATCATTATAAATTATGAAGTATAGAAATTAAACCATTATTTATTATATTTCGTGGACGGCGTACAAATTTAAATATACAAAAACAAAATTGTTACTTACTAAAATGAAGAGACTAAATTGTTATTTTCATAATGTCTAGGGACTNCAGAGTAAACAATAAAAGAAGAAGCAAAATAAAAAAAAATAAAAAATAAAAAATAAAAAGAACTCAGTGAGAAGAAACAAAACGACATAAGAGCTTAACATTTCCTCATAAACTATTGAGAGAATGCAACAAAAAAGACCCAACAAAAACAAATTTACTTAATGAAAAAGTTAATTCTCTTGTTTAGCGTTGGTTCAAATCTCTTTTCAATCCCCACTCATGAATCCTCAAATGCAATTCTGCAGCAGCTATCAAGAAATGAAGTCTTTGTGCTAATGTCAAAATCCCATTAATTTGCTTCAGAGTTGCAAGACGTAATTCATCAGCCATCTTCACAACTTCTTTCAAACCATCTTCTTGTCTTGCCAAAGCCAATTTGAATTCTTCCTCCATATTACTCAATTGATGATCATCTCCTCCACTTCCTGATGCTTCCATTTTTAACTTTGTAGCAACATGAGAAAGCTGCACCATGGATGGGTCTGCTATTGTTTCTTGGTATTTGGCATTTTCTCTGTTATTTCTTTCTCTTGCTTTACAATGGATCTTTGTAAGATGTCGATTTTGACGACTTGGTGTGCGGAAAGGTCGGCAAGATCCCCTGTCGAGAGGCCATGGATTAGGTCGAGAAGACGACCCTCGAGTTGCAGGCCGGATTTGGAGTAGAGTAAGTGAAAAGCCATGGTTGGTCTCCACCCTCCTAGCCATAGGAAGGCATCTTCAAATGATGAGATCCATGATGGGCTTAGTATACCTGTTATGGAATAGACCATCAAAGAAAACGAAAAAAAAAACGTAAAACAAAGAAGAAATCAATACAGAGGGTTAGGTGATTTACTAACGGAGTGTTAGTTACGTCTACGAATAAGAAGTGGGTAATTTTTTCTCTTTTTTTATATTAAAAAAAAATATACTACACCCTTCTAAAATTCAAAGACTAAACTCTAAATAATGCACAAAGGAATGGAAGACATTCTAACAATACCCAATGCATCTTTCTCCACCCAAAACGATTTCACCTCGTAGTAATGGTTGTAGTGTTCCATCACTCGCTTAATTAATGCCTCCGTTGCTGCCACCGCCTTGCTGCTATTGTCAATGACGTTGCTGCCGCCTTTCGCCGTGGAAATGAGCTCGCTTAGATATTGGTTTTGCTCCTTCGTCCATTTCTTGAAGAATTCTCCGAAGTTTTCTTGCTCCATATTGCTGTTCACTGTGAGTAAAATGGGAATAAGCTTTTGCTTTATCTTCAATTCTTGATTTTATGTTGGGTTTTATATGGATGCATACATGTGAGATTCAATGAAAAAAAAAATAATACTATAACACATAAAAGACAACAATGTTGATTTCATCTACTTCTTAGGAAAGCAATTCTCACGTGAAAGAAACAGAGGGGATGAAGTTGGATGGGTTTTGGCAGATGTTGAATTAAATTAATGGTTTTGTAAAGACTTGGGCTACAAGTAGTACAACGGTGTGTTATGGGTATTTAACCTACTTGTTTCACAAACAAGACTTTCTTTTAAATGTATGTTTTGTGAGATTAATTAGGCTATTTTTAGATTGACTCATCTTGTAAGCCCTAGATTTTCTTTTATGTGATATGAGAATGACCTAAGACAAAAAAGAGTGAAAAAAAAAGCAAAAATCGGAAGAAAGACAATAGTTCGGTTTTCTAGTAATAGCTTTCACAAAGTTGACGATTTCTGAAGTTTCAACTGTTGGATTGTGCTAAAATTTGGTCATTCTAGTCGAGATACATAGAATCTTGTTTTGAATGGTTGGATCATTGTTTAGAGCTCTGGTTTGTCCATAGTCGTTGGCAAACAGAATCTGGAAAACAGGATGATTTTCATTCTTTTTATCTTTTAAGTGTTTGTCTTTTATGTATGAAAGTATTGGTGGGTTGTGAACCTTTGTATGATTGATTTGGGTTCTTTTTCCCTCAATTTTATCATAATAAGAGAAGTTGACAATGGTGGACTCCTCACAAATCCCGTGGATTTTACTCTTTACATTGAAGAGGTTTTCCACGTATAATTCGCGTGTGCTCTTTGTTTTTAGTCTTTCATAATTTTGTAGTTTATTGCTGTCCATTGTTTGGTTGATTGCTTGGTGATTATTTGGTGATTATTTGTGATGTTTTGAAGAATAATTATTTGGTTGATTGTTTTGGAGGAGATTTTAGTGGGTTGTTGTTCTATTGTTTGGGTCCTATCACTTGGGACCCTCTTATTTTAAATGGACATGGAGTTTGAAGTTGCTTGAGGGTTTGGGTGTTAGCTACCTTTCTTCTTTTTCACATTAGAAATGATGATTGTTGAGGAGGCAAGCTCAAAGTCTATAGACAGACCCAAATCTAAAGGATATCGAAAAAGGATATAGAAAAGCGTGAGTTGGTATGGAAAATAAACGAGTTGTGGCCAAACAGGCACTCGGTAACCTCGACTGCCAGAAACGTTCCTAACAACCTTGCTGTCACACGATGACGTGAGCGCGTGTAAGAGGACTGACTTATAAATAGCCTCGTTTGACCACTCCAAAGAAGAGAGCAAGTAATCTCTAAAGGAGAGATTCAACCTTACTTCTTTCTCGTGCTTAGTCAAATTAATCACTCATAATAGTGAATTAAGCATCAAAGTGCAATAAACTCGGTACCATACCATGCGAGGATCTCTTCATGTTAGCTCGGAGTATCTCGAGACCAGACTAGAGAAAGGTGGGCCAGAGGTTAAGGCCACTGGGTACCTACAGTGAAGCACGACCTAGACGAGATATGACGCCAATATTTGGCATTGTTTATAAGGAAGACATCGGTTGACTAATTAGGCATGTGTTTCCAAGAACAATCCCACTCGACCGGTCGGAAGTACGCACCACTTGAGTAAACCTAGCTTTGCCAAATGGCAAGAAAGCTCTCTCTCGAATGGCAGAGGAGTTGGTTACGCTTAACCTTGAGCTCAATGAAGACTAACAACAATGTTGTTTCAAGGAGTTGGGAAGCTGCACAAGACTCCAACGAGGCCGCATCAAGATAACTCCACCTCCAACATGTTAACTGGATTCCAAGCAACAATGACCTAGCTCATGGCTAAGATAGAAACCATGACCAAGGTCTCTTCTTGCCAGCATAGTGGAAGGAAGGTCGCTGACTCGACGCTCATGCGTGACTTGAGGAAAGGTAAGGCGAAGGCTTAGTGGCAATTTTATCCTAGAGGATGTCTGAGATCGCATTCCCAAGGATGCTAACAGGTCTAGCCCACACCGTCACTAGTCGGCTAGAGGGAATGTCTTGAGAGATCTCTTGAGCAATAAAGTCACTGCTCAACATGGATGGGAAAAAGCTAACCCATCAAGGTCTCCAACAGGGTTGGTCGAGAGATCAATCAACTAAACCAAGAAAGGCGTCTCCAACTATGAAAGACTTAAAGTCGAAGATCTTGAAGGAAGTAAAGGCCAAAAAAGGGCGACATAGAACTGTTGAAAAAGATAGTGCCCCCTTCATCCGTGACATCATGGTAGAAGAGCTTCTCGAGTGCTTCAATCTCCCACCATCAAAAGAGATCAACAAAAGCACCGAGCCCATTAAGCATGCGAAGGTGTACCGCTTAACCCTTGAGATGCACTAGGTGTCAAAAGCCATCTAGTGCCCTGCCTTCCATGTGTACCAGACCTGAACGACTCGGGCTTGATACCAGAAATCACGCACCGATGTGTTCAGCTCATTTTGGAAGCTCGCCTATGCCTTCATTGATCAATTCATGGGTGATCCTAGAGCCTCAGACCTTCCATCCACCTGTTCATAGTGTGCCAAAGGTCAATCGAAGCGCTCCGAGATAATATTGTGCACTTGAAAACTGAGGCACTAAAGATACAGTTGCTATAAGAAGACTGTCTACTTAGCTCTGGTAGCTATCCTTAATCACGAGGGGCTCTGATCATCATTGGATAACAAACCCACCGCCTTCCGTACTAAAAAGTTGGAGCAGGCCTAACAGCACATCTAGGCAGATGAGCTCATTGAACCCATTGGATGAAGGGCGATAGGTAAGCTTTCACGTCGCCTAAAAGAGCGTAAACAATCAAGAAAATCCAGAATGCTAGATTCCCATGCCACCTCCCTTGTAAGCATTAGTAAAATACACTAAATCTTGGCAGCGGTGGAATATCACGACATCATACAATGGTCGAAGAAGCTGAAGACCTATCAATACCGAAAGGATTGCAACAAGTATTGCAAGTTCCATCCTGATCACGTATATGATACCTTCCATTGCATCGACCTTAACAAGCAGATCAAGTCCTTTATCCAGCATGGGTATTTGAAGGAATTTGTTGGCAAGGCTCCACCTATGAGAGGCCACAAAGACAAAGCCAGTGAATTCGATCAGGATAAGTGGCTGAAGGAAATTTCGACGATCTTTGCAGGTCTAGTCAGAGGGCCAAATGGGAGAAAAAGAAAAGTGTTTTCCCAAGTAGGTTCGAGGGAAAAAATCGTAAGGAATAAAAATAAAAGAGAGAAAAAGAGAAGGCAACTAACCTTGGACATCCCTTGCATGACATCGGCCCAAAGGAGCTAAATAATCCATCAGTGAGTAAGGGATTATAATTACCCGTCTACAAATATTCAAACTTTTATGCCTGATATCCTATAAATTTTCCATTGGACTATTTAAGAGAATATTATCAAACTGTAGAGGTTACTTATGAGATTTATTTTTTTAGAGGAAAAGAGGTTATTTATGAGATTTTCTCAAATCATAAGAACTAAATTTTAAAAGGCGGAAATTAAATTTGAAATTTGTCAAAATTAAAGCAACCAACTTTATAATTTAACTAAAAATATTTTAACCAATTACCTTGAAACTTAACACAAGTTTAAATTGGTGGCTTTGGGATTGTAGTTTTCTTGTGGCTTTGGGGACTGGGAGCTCATTGTTGTTGACCACTCAAATGAGGAAAGAGAGATACTAAATTGCAAAGTTGCTGGCGTCACAATAAGTCTGTAAGAAAAAAAAAAAAAAAAAAGAAAAAAAAAGAGAGAGAGAGAGAGAGAGAGAGACACAAAAAACAAAACCAACTTCTTTTCTTTCCCCCCGAAACTCGTGTGCATGCTCACTCTCCTAGACTCCAACATCCTAGTAAAAGAGTACTTGATTGAAAAGATATATGTCAATTTTAACTTTTTGCATTTTATTTTTTCTAAGAAAAAAAGGTTTTCTTGAGTTTAGTATTTATTTAGCCACTAAATGGTTACACTTTTAATCTTAAATTTTGAATTTAATCTCAATTTAGTCTTTAAATTTTAAAATAATATTTTTTTATCCTCAAACTTTGAGTTTAATTTTCATTTGATGCATGGATTTTAAGGTTTTACACTTTTACGTTTGAATATCTAAAACCTCGTAGTTAGCTGGTTATTTAATATACTATTTGATAATATATTAAATATGCAATAATGAATTATTCATTACATTAAAATTCAAGCTAATTATATGAGAATTGAACAACATGTAGTTGACATACAATGGATTATATTTGAGTAATAACTTAATCACAACATGTGTTGTTTGTAATTTTAATTTATTTATGTATTTTTCATTTTCTCTAAACCAAAACAAAAGTGTTTATATGCTTATGTTCCGGGATTCGATCCCATCAACGTTAACTTTCAAACATCAAATGTAAAATAGTCACGTTGTAAAAATTTTTAATTAATTTTAATAGTGATGAAAAATCAGAGAAAACTAATTTAAATCTAGAGGCAGTCGGAAATATACCAATCAAATCCAAAATATTTGCAAATTTATGATGTGAATTCAACCATTGAACCATTACATGTACTCAAGGGAGTAATTACAAGAAGCAAGGTAAAGATGATTTAAGAGGCTTTCACACTACATCTTAAAAAACTAACAAATTCACAAAAAACTGCTAAATAATTTTGAGACAAAGAAAAGAATGTTAACTTTCAACAAGTCAAGAAAAGAATGACATGAATATGGCACGAGAAAAGTCCTATGGTTTTAAGATGGTACTGTGTACAAAAAACGTGTGCAGATTTTGTGAAGAAAATGATGTCAAGTATGCACTGCATGGAAAAACCTAACGTCAAACCTTGTCAAACGTGGGAGTTAATGTTGCCACCTTCTATAGGAGTTATTTAAGACAGTTTGGAAATTATTTATTTATTTATTTTGCATTTTGACTTATTAATTAGTGAGTAATTAACTTTTAGGTTGCTGAATACACATCAAATACTCTGGAAAGGGCGATGGTTGCCTTCCTCTAGTTCACCTCTCCTATATGGATGCAAGTCTCCCACTGGTTCAAAGAAAACCAGAAATTGGCAATAAATTGTGGTTAAATGACTTTTAAGTTCTTAATCATATCTACTACCATTTGCCCATTAAAAGGTTTGTAATGCTCTTAAAAATTCGAATTATCAATATTTTTTTTTTAAAGGAAATTGTGCTTATTCAATCCCTTTAATGTTTTTTTTTTTTTTTTTCAAAATTTGTTTTAGATTTGATATGTAAATCAATTAATTGAATTAGTCTTGATCAAACTAATTTTGGATGAATTGTCTTAGGATCTAAGAGTGACCATCATAGATTCTAAATTTGATCTAAGTTAGCTTTTTTTGTGAGCGTTTGTAAGGATCCTAGAAAGACTTCTAGTTTTGTATCCAACGAATATTGTGGGTGCTTGTCAATATAACACAATGCAAAAGAATTTATAAGAAAGAAATGATAAAAGAGACACATGGGTAGAAGTGAAAAAATGGTACATATAGTTAAATTATGGGGTGAATTGTATGCATGTATGTGTGTATATATATATAGTGTGTGATTCTAGGAGTTACGTATGTTACATTACATTTTATGTACATCTTTTCAAGAAAGGAATTAACTTAACGAGGAAGAGAAGAATGAAAAATATTAAAAAATAGAAAAGGGGAAAAGAAACATATTTTGCCTACTAGGAAGCATAAGGTCGATGGCTGACGCCTATAAAGCACAGATACAGATAAGACTACACAATACAGATACGATTGGATATGGCGATTCGTCAATTTCTAAAAAATTAAGATACGGATACGTCTAAGGATGCATAATTTTTTTTTTAAAAAAAATGAGAATACTAATATGTTGAAGATACATTTTTTTTTTTTAAAAAAATATAGGATATAAATAAATTTAGCATACAAGTTAAAAGCAATATCACAAAATAGAATACAAACACTGAAATACAATACAAAAAAGCAACATCCAAGATGTTGAAGTACATTAGTTAATAAAATGCAATAGAAAAGTGACTTATATTGCAAAGAAGAAGAGGATTAGAGGGAAAAATATGAAGATAAACGAAGAACTTATTGTTGAAGATATCCAAATGGTTTATATTTTGGTGGACTTTGTGGGGACTCAAATGTGTAGATGAAGATTGGATGATTCTAGTCTAGGGTTTGGTCTGTTATTTATTTATTTTTTCTTTTAGTTTTAGACTCGAGTAGCGAGCTTTTCAAATAGGTTGCCTAATTTTATATTGGAAAAGATTAGATGAGTTATTTGTCTTTTTCTTAAAAAAAAAGTATGCATAGAAATAGATACGTCAAATCGCGTGTCAGATACATATCTGGGAAGAATCTGAAAGTATAGATACGTCAAATCACGTGTCAGATACGTATCTGGAGAAATATCTAGAAATATCGATATCTGATACGTGTCTGATACTGATTCTTTGTCTCACATGAAGTATCTATGCTTCATAGGCTGTTGCTGTTTCAGTGGACAAATATGGTGTTATCGCATTTCTGAACGGTGTCGTCTAATGCCACTTTCACGACATTCTGATCCAATCACATTTTCTTGTTCTTTTCGAATTTTATTCCAATCCAAACCATAACAACCCGCCCTCCATTTGTAATTACTTTAATTACTAGTCAAGTAACTCCTATAATCGTTTAGTTTTCATTAAAATTTTGAAATATAAATAAATGGTTAAATTATAAATCTAATCTTTAAAGTATGAAAACAAAATAGAATTTAGTCTAAAGTCGATATTTAATCATATTATTTGATAATAAACTTCATAAATAGTTCATATTTTTTTTATAAAATTTTAAAAAATAGTCGATCACATATATAGTTTTGATTTAATTATAGTAAAAGATAGATAACGTAACCATTTTTTTAATTTTAAAAATTTTATATTAACGTCTTTTTATAAGAACATTTATATATAGTACAAAATAAAGAATTGTGCTTGTAATTTAAATTACCGAATAAATATGTTAATATTCTTATATTGTAATATCGATAATGTAACGATTTTTATCTTAAGGTTATCACATATCTACCATTGAAGTCACTTTCATTATAAAATAATGAATTAATTTATATTTATTCAAATGAACACCTCTTCTAAAACCTATTGGAAGAGGAGAAAAAAATAATAGTTTATACAAGCTTTAGGGGAAAAAAATAGCGAGACAAAGGTCCTCCATAGTCCTATTTAAGGAGTGTTAGAAAATTATGTTTAAAAGAAAAAGAACTCAGACTTGAAATTTTGTAGTTTTAATTATTTGGATAATTGTAATGGGCATCACTTTTAGGGCTGTTAATTAAATGTATAGTAATATTTTTAAAGAATTAAAATATAGCAAACTTTATTTGTGGCCGACTTTGCCGCTAATAGAATCCCATTAGTGATAGACTATATCACTTATAGATTCGAATTAATGACATGGTCTATCATTGATAGACTTCAACAACTTATCTAAATTTTGCTAAAATTAGTAAATTCCTTGTATTTTACAATATTTGTTAATTCTCTAAATTAGATTGCTATATTTGCAACTATCCTTTTAAAATAACTAAAAATTTTTAACAAAGTTTCTATATGTCATAAATAAATATCATTTAAACTTTCATGCGTTGTATTTAAAATTGTAAAATAGATTTTATATTTATAAATTATTTAACATATAAATACAGTATATTAACTTTTACTTTTATAAGGGGATTGCTCGGATCGAGAATCGACGTTGTTAATTCGACTTCGAACCAAAGCAAAAGAAATTTGTAAATACAAAACTACTCCTATTACTACTAAAACGTAGCAACAATGGTACGTCCGAGTCAATCCACAAAGAAGCATGATTGGTTTCGTTAAGTTAATTTTGTAACTAGAGCGATAAATGGGGGTTTTGATGTGGAAGAGATAAATACGTGAAATTAAAATAAAAGGGGTAAATATAATCTAGGATAGGAGTCTATCTAATTTCTAGAGCAAGAGAGAGTTCATTACACTGAACCTGTCAATCCCTCAACCTATTAGAAAATCTAATAGCCCAATTAGCCAATTTTGATAAAAATCCAAACCAGCACTAATTCAGTTTAAAACTTTTCCTTCTTAGCGACATACAAGTTAAAAACTGAAAAGCATTAAGAAATGGTTCAATTGTTGAGACATGCTACAAGCTGGAAAGCCATATCTTGTAGCACGATTTATTTGGAAAGATTATACTAGGGCATACATGAGTTTGGCCAGAAAAAATCTAGACCCTAAACATGCAATCCTAATACGTGCAACTTAATCAATCAACGATGCATAGGCTAGAATGATTTTTCAAACAAGAATTTCAACAAATTAATTTGTCAGAAGAATTTATCGAAACTTCATTAAGATTAAAACAAATCCAACCAAAGAATTCACAAGATTGCAGTTAAATTAATTAAAAAACCTTCAAGAAATTAACATAAGGCTCTTGCTCAAAGAAATTATATAGAGATTACCTCTTAATTTATAGACAAATCAATAACGAACCTCCAATCCATCGATTACAACCCCAAACAAAATAAAAACTAACCTAAAGATACTAAAAAATTGAAGGGAATAGAAGAATGAAGTTTAACTTCGGCCTCCATCGATTTGGTCTCCAAATTCGACATATTTTAACCTAGGGCTAAAGAGAATATTATAGAAATTGAGGCAATGTCGCAACGCTAAAAACAGCGTTGCAATGCTCACTTGGGTGCACACTCAGCCAGATTTCCGTCAAAGTTCGCAACGCCGCGACGTCTAAAGGAGCGTTGCAATGCTGCACTTCTGTCTTCCAGCGTCAGGGTCGAGCGTCGCAAGGCATTGCAATGGTGGCGATATTGATCTTCCGGAGCGTTATGACACTGTGGCCAGCGTTGCAACGCTTCCCTATACTTCAAGTTGTTTCCTTCAACCGTTGCACAAGCATCAGATTAGCAATTTTGAGCTTTCTGATGCTCCAGTAGAGGCATTTTGGTCCTTTTGAATTTTTTGAAGTCTTGATGCTCAAATCAAGTCCAAATGGCTTCAAATTAACCCCGATCAGCTTCAAATCACCAATTCTACTTCTCGGTTCCTCGATACCTACAAAATAGGGAAAATAAACATGTAAAACCTGATAATAAGCCTGGATTAAGCTAGGAATAATAACTCTTTTTGAGAGCTATCAAACATCCCTAACTTAATTATTGCTCGTCTTGAGCAAGGTTATTCATTTATTAATTAATTGGTTAATTATGTGATAATTGGCCAGAAGTTTCTCCTCAACCGTGCGTTAGTGGGAAAATCTTATTCGGTTATTGTAACTGAAGAATAAAATGAAAATTAGTTTCATTTTGCAAAGAGTTTGATAAAATCGCTCAAAGTGTGAAAACGTCACGATTTCTTAGCTGAGAGCCTATATGATAGTGCCCTATCGCCTAAACGATCGCACACCCAACGTACTAAACGATCGCCACATTTTCTCTAAGCGATCGCTCAACTTTTCTAAACGATCGTTAAGCGTGTCGAGTTTTCTAAACAATCGCTCACTAATTACTAGATGATTGCTTAGTTAAACCTACTAGATTGTGTAGCTTTCTCTAAACGATAAGCATCCGCTATACGATAGCCTTCTCCCACTTGCTTGTCCTTCTACACGATCATCCCTTTCCTCCTTCCTCTACCAATTCCATCAAAGACCACTCTTTGGATTCTCACTCCGAGAATACCAAGGGCTTTAAGTGGTGGTGTCGTCCCCAGTCTTGCTTGTTCATGTGTTGTCGTTCGTGTTGCTGGTAGCCGACTGTTTGTTGGACGATAAAAAACGTAGAGGGTTGCTTCCATTGGGTTGAGTTCGAAGTGAAGATAGTCTTCAACTAGTACGTGAACTCTATCTCTTGTATTTTATTTGTGAAAGCATGTCTATAATTAGTGTTAAATTGAATACCTATTTGTTAGAATGTGTGTGTGGTAATTCGGCCACAATGAAATAGGAAAGATCCGAACGCGCTTATGGATGCTCTTGTTTAAGAGTTCCTTCAATTGGTATCAGAGCCAAGTTTTGATATTCCAATTTCATTGATGCAACGAATTGCATACACATTCTTGGTGGGTGCATATCTACTCTGTTTAATTATTAAATTGTTGTGGATGTGCGAATTAATGGTGTTTCCTAGGATGTATTCTTGGTTTGATTTAATTCTTTTGCATTTTCGGTTGATTGTAAAGGCCCCTGCGTTTTTGGGCATAATTAATCGTTATCGAGTCTATAATTCAAAGTCAGTTTGAGTCTTGAGTCATTCGTGATGAAGTTCGGAGCAAGGGTTGCTGTTCTTCGAGGAAGAAGACGATCAAGGATTGATCAACTTAAGAGGAACCTCATTTCTGTAAAGTGCTTGCGAAAATGTAAATACACTGTTTATTTTAATATGGATAAAGCGTTTATTCATAAAGATGGTGTTAATATTTGTACAGCATATCTGGAAAGTAACTTGTATGTGCTAAGGCCGTTAGCCATTAGTTTCCTCCATAACACCGAATTTTTTAAAACCGCCGTAACTCAAACTAAACGTCGACGTGTTTCTCCAAAAGAAAATGTCCAACTTTGGCACCTTCGATTAGGGCACATCAATCTTAATAAGATTGAGAGATTGATGAAGAATGGACTTCTAATTGAGTTAGAAGAAAATTCTTTACCGGTGTGCGAATCTTGCCTCGAGGGTAAGATGACTAAATGACCTTTTACTGGAAAAGGTTATCGAGCCAAAGAGCCGCTTGAGTTAGTACATTCTGACCTTTGTGGTCCTATGAATGTGCGAGCCCGAGGTGGCTATGAGTATTTTATCTGTTTTACTGATGATTACTCTAGGTATAGGCATGTTTATCTTATGCAACGTAAGTTTGAATCCTTTGAAAAGTTCAAAGAGTTGAAGACTGAAGTTGAAAACGCATTGGATAGATGAATTAAAACACTTCGATCAGATCGATGTGGAGAGTTTTTGGACTCGACATTCTAGGACTATTTGATAGAAATGGAATCGTTTCCCAACTCTCAGCACCAGGCACACCTCAGCAAAATGGTGTAGCGGAGAAGAGAAATAGAACCTTGTTGGACATGGTTTGTTCGATGATGAGTTATGCTTCCTTACCGGTCTCGTTTTGGGGTTTCGCAGTAGAGACTGCAGTATGCATACTCAACTTTGTTCCCTCCAAGAGTGTTGCGAGAACACCTCTGGAGTTGTGGAACGAGCGTAAAGCTAGTTTACGTCACATCCGCATTTAGGGTTGCCCTACACATGTGCTTGAGGCAAATCCAAGAAGTTGGAACCACAGTCGAGATTATGCCTTTTTGTAGGCTACCAAAGGTACACAAGGGGTTACTTTTATGATCCATCAGAAAATAGGGTGTTTGTTTCCACAAACGCTACTTTCCTAGAGGAAGATCATATAAAGGAGCACAGTCCACGAAGTAAAGTTATGTTGAGTGAGCTTTCCAATAAAACTACTGAAACTTCAACAAGATTTGTTGAAGAGCCTACTACACTGACAAGAGTTGTTGATGGAGTTCATCTAGTAGGTTGATTCCCCCAAAGAGTTGAGGGAACCTCGATGTAGTGGGAGGGTTGTAAACCGCCTGTTTGCTATCTGGGTTTCACGAAAATCCTAGCTATGGTAGCAGATGGTGACGTTGAGGATTCGTTGTCTTATCAGAAGGCAATGGAGGATGTTGACCGGGATGAATGGATCAAGGCCATGGATCTCGGGATGGAGTCGATGTACTTTAACTCAGTATGGGATCTTCTAGATCAACCTAATGGGGTAAGACCTATAGGTTGTAAATGGATCTACAAGCACAAACGGGGTGCTGATTGGAAGGTGCAAACCTCAAAGGCTCGACTTGTAGCAAAGGATTTTGTGAACCCTGAATCCTAATTTCTCCACTGAGTATGTTCCCTACTGAGATCAGTGTGGTGAGTAGGTTGATGTGAAACTAGTGTGGAATGGTAAGAGAAATGGTGAAAATTAGAAGAAAAGAGGAATTTGGAAGCTTGATTTTGGGGAAAAACTTGGAAAATTTGGCTATGCATAAAATTATGTGATGGATGCGTTGGAGAGGTTGTGATGGATGCGTTGGTGGTGGTATGCGGCTGAAGGAAGGAAATTTGAAGTGATGCGTTGGAAAGTTGGATGGCACAAGGGTAGGCGAGGATCGGCAAGGCATACGTTGGAAGGTGGCATGCGTCGATGCACAACGCTCAAACCAAGCACCCATGCGTTGAGCACCTCTGCAAGTGCCAGCCTATGCGTCGAGCGCCCTGTCGAGCGGCCATGCATCGAGCACCCCTGTCAAGCGCCCATGCGGCCGAGCGAGCCCTACGAGCGATGCCCAGCGCCTATGCCACATGCCCATGCGTCGATGACCAGCGCCTATGCCAAACGCCTTACGCCCATGCCGAACGAGCCTTGCGGTGATGTCAACTAAGCTGTGTGTCGAGGATGAGCGGCCATCCTATGCGTTGGTGGTGGCTGGCTCTTGCGGAGGTTAGGACTTGCGGTGACTAAGTGAGTTGGCTTGCTATGCGTTGATTATGGACTATGCATTGATGGCACTATGCGTTGAACATCCAAGGGTTGTGGACGCATATAAAAGATGAGCTCACATAGAGGACGTCATCAAACATGTATCTTTTTTAGAGGAAACCTTAAGCCTTAAGAAAATGAGGTGGTTGAATAACAGGACATGAAAATTAAAGCTCATGCGTTGGCTATGTAGGAGAAGGACACTTAGATTGTGTTAGTCAAAAGTTGTGTTGGTAGTGTGTGGAAGAAACACTTGGACATGCAGCCAAGTAGAAGGTGTCGAATTTGGAGAGTGTTTGGATGCCTATAAATAGGGCTAAATACTTCTTTTTCAGATCACAATTCAAAAGGAAATTAAAAAGAGTGGGAAAATTGAGTAAACATTGCGTTTAGAGCAAAATCCATGCGTTGATCATAGAACTTCGAAGAGGACGCAGTGGATAGTGAAGTCTAGAAAATAGCATCAATTTGGGACGAGGAGTTCTCCCAATATACTCGTGCGTTTGGAGTGATTTTAAAGCCACCTGAAAGCTCTGAAAGTCTAGTTTCAAGTAGGGCTGCCGGAGAAAAATCTCTAAAGGATTGGTCTGGAAACTGAGAAGAATACAGAAGGGTTAGGCTGTTAGATAAGCTTGGGCCAGTCTTGGAGATTTTTTGATTCCAGCCAAAACATGTGGAGTTTTGAGCTCAGATTTTAGGGTATGCTTCTTGAGACATTTTAGAATATATTTGTAGAAGGAAGTATCTCGAAATAAGACATATAACTATGAGTAATCTGAGTTGTAAATTAAATCTGGATTCTAGGGGTGAAAAAGGGAGCCCGAGGTAAACAAGAAACTTCTAGAGTGAAAAGTTCCTAAGCGATCGATATGAGTGACTAAAACATTTACAATGTTTTAAAGAAAGCATGTTTTAAAGAAGATTATTCTCATACCAGTTAGTTTTACAAAGTAATTTCCAAGCAAACCATGAGTTATATTTTAAACGCATGCATGTGTGGAAAGTTTGTTGAAAAGCTATTTATATGTGTTAAATACACCCAGCATGTGTTAGTATCTTTAAAGCCGTGTTTTTGTATGTGTTATACTTTACATGCTTTAAAGAGAAAGTCATTTATGACTAGTTTTACTTAAAACGTGATACCGAAGGACATATGAGAAGGTATTAGATACTGAAGGAAATTTGAGAAGGTATCTAATCAACTTGGTACTGAAAGACATTTGAGAAGGTTCCAAACCCACTTGATACCGAAGGACATTTGAGAAGGTATCTTAGCAGCTCGATACTGAAGGACATTTGAGAAGGTATCTGAGCAGAAGTACCTAAGGTATGACGATACTTAGTATGGCCACGTGCACCTAGGTAGTTAGAGTCAGAGATTGAGCAAAAGGGTTCTCTCTTGACTAGTAGTTGGTGTTGGGATTATTTTTAACCACAGTACGGTTATTCTCAAATGAGAAACGGTTTTACTGTTTCATGATTTAAAGAGCTTTATATTTTTTATGCTTGGAAAATGTTTATACTGCAGTACAAGGTACTGTAGAAGTTTATATTTCAGTTTAAACTCTTTATTGAGATTTTTATATGAGAATCAATTATCTTTCTTAAGTCACTCACTGGGCTAGCAAGCTCACCCCGTTTTCAAATGTTTTCCTTTTCCCCAGGTAGAGGTCAAATCCTCAGAAGATAGCTTTGCATCTGCTCTGCCACTAAAGGATAAAGATATTGTAAACCGTCGGTTTAGGTGGTTACTGTCAATATTATACATATGTTTCTGTTGTTCATATAGGGACTAGGGTTTTTGGGCTTTGGGACTTATGAGTCCAGTGTTGTAATGACTCTAAACATGTTATGTTTTTGAATTAATAAATTTTTGGCCTAAAGACATTCCGCTGTATATGAGTTATATCTTGGTATCAGAGTTATTCCGCAAGAGTTATTAGGCAGTAAGTGTCAACCAAAGGGTTGATAACTGCTGCAGTCATGCCCTTTCCTAGACTCAGAGGGTGGTCTGGGGGGGTGTGAACTAGTTATACCCAGGTAGAGGAGTCACTATGAGGAGACTTTCTCACCTGTTGCCATGTTAAAGTCGATCCACATCTCGTGGTCCATTGCAACTTATTATAATTATGAGATCTGGAAAATGGACGTCAAGATGACCTTTTTGAATGGCCATTTGAGAGAGATCATTTACATGGTGCAACCCGAGGGATTCATAGCCCAAGGTCAAGAAGCAAACAGGTTTGCAAAGCTGAATCGGGCCCATTTAAGGCTGAAACAGGTGTCTAGATCTTGGAAACAACAAGGTTGATACTAGCGATCAAGTCGTATGGCTTTGACTAGAACATTGGATGAACCTTGTGTCTACGAAGCATCACTTGCTTCAGTAGTATTCTTAGTGTTGTTACGAGATAATATTACTACTCATTGGAATATGTAATCCACTTCCAGTGGTCAGTCTTTACTCTTACGAAGGAGCGTAGTGTGGCGACAGCACTAAGCAGGCTGCATCGCCGATTCCATCTGTGAGCGAATACGTAGCGACTTTATGAAGCTACTAGGTGAAGAGTCGTTCTGGCTCCAAGAAGTTCTTGACAAAATTGGAGTTGTTCTAAGATATTGTCTAGGCCCACTTACCCTATATTGCAATAATAGGGGCAGTGACGAACTCAAGGACCTAGGAGTCATAGGTGCGCAAACACATAGAGCGGAAGTATCATCTGATCCGCGAGATAGTGCATCGAGGGGACATGATCGTCACGAAGATCGCTTCAGAGCACAATGTTGCTGACCCATTTACAAAGGCTCTCATGGCTACAGTGTTTGAGGGTCACCTTAAGAGCATGGGTCTACAGGATCGCCTGCAGCTAGACTAGGGCAAGTGGGAAATTTTCTTGTATTGGGCTTTTATGTCTTAGTTTATTGTTTTGTACTAAATTTATGTACACCCTACTTCACTTTAGGACAAGTAGGAGATTGTTGGGGTTGATGCCCTAAAGTCTCGTGTCCTATAGTTTGTAAATAGTTTGTACGAATGCTTGTGATGTATAATATATGATATTTTACTTCACTTCTTGGTTTTGCTCAATTGTTTATTTTATTTGCTTTACAAGAAACCAATAAACCTAAAATCCCTGGTTATTTAGATGTAACTTAAGCATGTATGTGGTGACATACAAGTGGATCATGTCTTAAGTAATAACGAAAATGGTCTATAGTATATGGATATAGGAAGAAAACCTTATTCTGGTAACGTCACGGATGCACCAATTTTGTGGAATGGTCACAAGTGTTGTGACTTATCACAGATGGTCTAATCCTGATCATTCGTGTAGGGGACATGCAAGCAAGGGCATCCTATACAAAGAGTTTGTATAAGACCCGACCACGAAGTGTTAACATCTCGTTATATAACACCGTTCATGACAGAGACTTCACTTCACTAGGATGGACATAGGTAACATGACCTTAATCTTGAGTGAGTTGGGAGCTTCTGCTATTGAGGGTGGTCCTTTGATTTGTTTGGGTGCAAGTGGCCAGGTCGCCGACTCAAACCTACCATTTTGGGGATTTGTCTGATTTGGGAGCTGGGAACTCAGCTACAAAAGATGGAATTCACTCATTCTTCGAGGCAGGGGCAAGTAGATAGAAAGCTCCCTTAAGGACTGATTCCAGGGCTTGAATGATGTGGCACCACCTACCTTCTTTTGGTTCGATAGGTGTTCACACATAGTTGAACTATTTTGTATTATTCATTAGAGGAATCAGTGGTACTTAAGAAGTGAGATGTAAATACAGGGGTAAAACAGTAAATTGGCTCAGCTGTACTTACGAGCATTTGTGAAGGGTCATCGTACTCATGATTGGTTATATCTGATGGACACAAAAAATATCTGTGGTAAGAAGAGTTCAACTGTTGGTCTTTAGTGGAATGCCTGACAGTTAACAGATGGTGGATCTCGTGGCTAAAAAGTTTAGTGCACTATTCATGTACCGTTGGAGCTTCGAGCCACAGGTCCATAAGGTCTCCTAGGTAGCTTGGATAAATCGAGATCAGTTTTTGGGTCAATTTGAAATGTTCAATTGACATGAGGGAGTTTGATTATATATGATATAATTGAACTGGTTAATTATATATGATATAATTGACTAAATGTATGAGATACATTATTTTAGAGGAAATTAGATATAAATATGATTTATATCAAGTAGAGGAGAAATTACTATAGTAGTTATATGATATCAAACTATAGGTTACGAATATAATATGATTATATTCATTCATTAATTGATTGATTAATTATGTGCTAATTGGCCGAAAACCTCTCCTCAATCGTGCATTAGTGGGAAAATCTTATTCGGTTATTGTAACTGAAGAATAAAATGAAAATTGATTTCATTTTGCAAAGAGTCCGGAAAAATCGCTCAAGGTGTGAAAATGTAACGATTGCTTAACTGAGAGGCTATACGATAGCGCCCTATCGCCTAAACGATCGCACACCTCGCGTACTAAACGATCGCATGCATTCTCTAAACGATCACTCAACTTTTCTAAATGATCGCTTAGTGTGCCGAGTTTTCTAAACAATCACTTACTAATTACTAGACGATCACTTAATAAAACCTACTCGATTGTGTAGCTTTCTTTGAACGATAAGCATCCGCTAAACGATAGCCTTCTCCCACTTGCCTGTCGTTCTACACGATCATCCCTTTCCTCCTTCCTCTACCATTTCCATCAAAGACCACTCTTTGGATTCTCACTCCGAGAATACCAAGGGCTCTAAGTGGAGGTTTCGTCCCCGGTTTTGCTTGTTCATGTGTTTCCATTCATGTAGACGATTGTGTTGCTGGTAGCCAACTGTTTGTTAGGCGATAAAGAACGTAAAGGGTTGCTTCCATTGGGTTGAGTTGGAAGTGAAGACAGTCTTCAACTAGTACGTGAACTCAATCTCTTGTATTTTATTTGTGAAAGCATGCCTATAATTAGTGTTAAATTGCATACCTGTTTGTTAGAATGTGTGTGTGGTAATTCAGTCACAATGAAATAGGAAAGATCCGAACGGCTCATGGATGCTCTTGTTTAAAAGTACCTTCAACATCTAGTTTTGCAATGATGCTTCAGTAATAGAACAAAAGCTACCGAAGGGTGGTCAATTTCTCCCTTCACTGAATTGAGACACTCTCAATTAATCATTACACCAGAATAACTCTTATTTTTATAACGATTAGTTATCATTGATTTGGTCATGAAATCATTAACTTGCTTAACAATTTCCCGTAATTGTTGAAGGAA
Organism: Benincasa hispida; assembly: GCF_009727055.1. NCBI lineage: Eukaryota > Viridiplantae > Streptophyta > Magnoliopsida > Cucurbitales > Cucurbitaceae > Benincasa > Benincasa hispida. Next base: position 68,877,958 of record NC_052351.1, on the reverse strand, counting down.
ATAAGACATGAGGATTTCCATGAACAGTGGTAGGATCTTTCCAAATTTCAATCGTATATGAACATTACAATTACAATCACAAACGGAAATATACGGTTATGCATAAAACATAAACTACGATATGCTTTACAACAAGGTCAAGGGAAAGAATTAGCAAACCTTTGAAGACTCATCTACAAGTTCCTTGATCACGAACTCTCCGTCACAGCAATATAGCGACACACGAACGTTCGTCCAACATGATCGTTACAATGCACGATCACAACGAACTCAAACTAAGCGATTGCCAAGGTCAAGAACATCGCGAATGACCTCCACAGAACCTCGACTGTGTCGAGTTGAGTAAGATATCACCAAAAGGTTACCTCAGTATTCTTGGTGTGAGAATCTAGAGGGTGGGCTCTGTGTGGACTTGGTTAGAGGCAAAAAACTGGAAGAAGAATAATCGAATTGAGTAAGCTGGAGATGAAAAAACCTATCGTATAGGTCGATGCTTAATCGTTTAGTAAAAGCTATGTGATTGTCTAGCAAAAGCTATGCGATCGTTTAGCTCATCGTCTAGTTGAGTGTCTATCCTTTAAGAACACTCCACGATCGTTTAACTAACTCCCAACTGTCACTTAGTAAATCTGATTTACTTGACAACTTTTTGTGAGTAATTTCCAAGATTAGAAATCTCAAATCAACGTTTTTGCAAATCTTAAATCAACATTACTAAAATTTGGAAAATATTTTTCCTTTTATCTCAAGGTTACCATGAAACCACCAATAACCTCCCACTCAATTGGTTATTAGAGAAAAAAGAGATAATTATCCAATAATTAATATTATTATGAATATAAATGGTAACCAACTTATTATAATATATTTATAACCTATAGTTTTAATATTTCATCTCATGAAACATATAAACCATAGCTCTTTTTCTATTCTATAGCTCTTAATGTAAATCTCATTTACATTAATTCTCCATTAAATGTATCTCATACACCACACCGATCATATCATATATAATCGAATTACCTCTTGTCAATTTTAACGTTTCAAATCAACACCAAGAATTGATCTTCAGCTTGAATCCATTGAGCTACCAAGGGGACCTTATGAACCTATAGCTTGAAGCTCCAATGGTACGTGAATAACTGACTAAACTCTTTAATCACGAGATCCACCATTTGTTAACTGTCAGATACTCTACTAAAGACCGACAACTAAACTCTCCTTAATACAGATATATTATGTGTTCATTTTATCCAATCAACAGTATGGCAACCCTTCACAGATCGCTCGTAAGTACAGCTCGGCCAATGACCGTTATGCCCCTGTAGTTACCTCTAACTTCTTAAGTACCACTAATTCCTTTAATGAACATAAGTCATAGTCCTACTATGACTGAGTCATCTCTTCCAAAGAAAAGCTGTGGCTACTATGTTCAAGCCCCGGAATCAGCCCTTAAGGGAGCAATCTATCTACTTACCCCTACTTTGTGGAAGGAGTGAATTCCATCTTATGTATTGAGTTCCCAACTCCCAAATCAGACAAGTCCCCAAAAAGGTAGGCATGTTGAGTTGGCAAGGCCACTCTCACCCATACTAATCAAAGGATCGCCCTCAAAGGCAGAAGTTCCCAAAACACCCAGGATTGAGGTTGTGTCACCTACGGTCGTTTAGGTGAGATGTAAGTCTCCTGTATCAACGGCGTTATACACAGAGTCTAGTCATCTCGTGGTCCAGTCTTATACAAACTCTTTGTATAGGACACCTTTGCTCGCATGTCTTCACATGAATGGTCAGGATCTACCATTTGTAGTAGTTTACAACACTTGCAAACCCCTACAAAGCGGGTCATATCCGTAGTGTCACTAGGATCAGGAATCCCTCCTTAATCCTTATACTAAAGACTTAACTAGGTTATCACTTAAGGCATGATCCACTTGTATATCTCATATACATGCTTAAGTTTACATAAGATAACCATGGAGCTTTGTTTATTGGATATGAGTAAACGCCAGAATGAAATAACAATTATTTTATTCACAAACAATGTGTATAATTACAAACAATGAGACTCCGGGAGAATTATGACACCAGTCCCAAATAGTGTGACCCTTCATTTTCGATCCTAGAGTTATGCCCCAAGTAACCAACTGAAGGAAAAAACCAAATGGGGTAAAAACTAAAGCAACCCTATCCATTTTTGTAGTTTGCCTTGATATTGACCAACTGCACAAACCATCTGAAGGGAGACACTCCCAGGGCACCTCGAGGCCATGCAAGAAGGTCTTACAGCCCAAACTAATGAAAAAGACCATAGGACATGTTGACACACATCCTTCTCCTACTTACTATAAATACTCTCTCCATTGACCTTGATATTGACCCATACAATCACCATCCAAAGGGGGATGCTCCCATGGCGCCACGAGGCCAAGAATGAATCTCACGGTGTGAACATTAAGGGAGAAACGTGAGTGGAATTGACATACCATATATATGTATTTTCCTCCCACTGAGTATTTTAACAACCTAGGGTTTAATTTACTTAGAAAAATACGGCTAATTATTTTTACTAAGTGACTGTTTAAGTTTGCCCAAAAGTAACACTTAATTTGGAAAGTTAAACAATCCTGACTAACATTCATTAAACACTTTTAACAAATATTAATCAACAATTCCATGTTTGTAGCAAATCTATCTAATTCACCTTTCCAGATAGGTTCCCAGGTAGGGGTGTTCCGTTTCCTTCAGCTTAAATACCCCAACCTTGTTGGGGATGATGCCCTAAACTCTCGTTGGGTTCTGTAGTTTGTAAACACAGTTTTAAACAAATGCTTGTGATGTAATAATATATGACATTTTCTTCACTTTTGTCTATGGAACATTGGATGTTTTAATTTCATTACCACAAACCAATAAACTAAGATCCTTGGTTGTCGTTTGTAACTTAAGCATATATGTGGAGACATACAGGTGGATCATGCCTTAAGTGATAACCAAAATGGTATGTAGTAAATGGATATAGGAGAGATACCTTATCCTGATAACCCTACTGATGCGACCTGCTTTGTAGAATAGTTACAAGTGTTGTGACTTGCTACAGATGGTCTGATCCTGATCATTCATGTGAAAACATGTGAGCGGGGTGTCCTATACAAAGGAATTTGTATAAGACTGGACCACGAAATGTTATAGTCTCGTTATATAACACTGTTCATAATAGAGACATCACTTCACTAGGATGACCATAGGTAACATAACCTCAATCTTAAGTGAGTTGGAAATTCCTGCCTTTGAGGGTGGTCATTTGATTTGCATGGGTGTGAGTGGCCAGATCGCCGACTCAAACCTACCATTTTGGGGATTAGTCTGATTTGAAAGCTGGGAACTCAACAACACAAGATGGAATCCACTCCTTCCCCAAAGCAGGGGTAAGTAGATAGATTGCTCCCTTAAAGGCTGATTCCGAGGCTTAAACGATGTGACACCACACACCTTCTTATGGCCTAAGAGGTGTTCACACATAGTAGAACTATGTTGTCTTGTTCATTAGAAGGATCTGTGGTACTTAAGAAGTTAGATATAACTACAAGGGGAAAACGATAAATTGGCCCAACTGTACTTATGAGCATCTGTGAAGGGTTATCATACTGTTGATTGGTTACATTCGATAGACACAGAAATATATCTATGGTGAGAAGAGTGCAGTTTTCGGTCTTTAGTAGAATGCCTGGATGTTAATGAATGGTGGATCTCGTAGCTAAAGAGTTTACTCAGCTATTCACGTACCATTAGAGCTTTGAGCCATAGGTCCATAAGGTCCCCTTGGTAGCTCAATGGATTCAAGTTGAGAATCAATTTTGGGTCAGTTTAAAGTGTTCAAATTAACAAGAGGGAGTTCGATTATATATGATATGATTGAACTAGTTAATTATATATAATATGATTGACATTATGTATGAGATACATTAATTGGAAGAAAATGATATAAATAGGATTTATATCTAGTGGAGGAGAAAAGAACTATGGTTCATATGTTGCATATGATGTAATATTAAACCATAGGTTATAAATATAATGTGATTATATTTATTATTTAATTTTAACAATTGTGGGACAATTATGCCGACTTCTTCTCCGTAACCGAATGAGATAGTGGGAGATTGCATTTAGGTTTCATAACTAAAGGATAAAATGAAAATTGTTTTCATTTTGCAAAGAATCAGACATCGGCTCACTGAATTGTGTATACAGCCTATCGCATAGCAAATCGAGAGCATACACGGCAGCTCAACGTTTCTAAATGATTGTATACACGCGCGCGTTTTACTAAACGATTGCACATGTTTTACTAAACGATCGTCTAACTTTTTCCTACGCAATCGCGAGCCCGAGCATTTACTAAACGATCGTCTATATGATCTCGCCCCTTTTACTAAATGATCGTGTACCTCTACCTAAATAATCAAGCATCGTCTATACGATAGACACCTGATTTCTCCTACTTGCTTGGTTGTGGTAAACGATCCTCTCTTCCTCCTTCCCTCTACCAAATCCAACAGAGCCCACACCTCTTGGATTCTCACTCCGAGAACACTAAGGGTTCCAAGTGGTGGTGTCTTTCTTATTGCCAGGTTCGTGAGGAGTCTATTCATGGGTAGACGATTTCATGGACGATTGCTTGGATGATCTTAGCAAGAGAGAGATTAGCAGTCCGTTTGATGAGAGTGAGATTTCGGTTAAGAAGGGTTCTTCAACTGTTATGTATCTTCTTTCTTTATTGTTTAAAGTTTAAAGCATGCCTGTAACTTGTTGTTAAATGCATATCTAGTCTGTTTGATTGTGAATGTAGTAATTCTATCACAATGAGTTTGGAACGATCTTGCTTCTGTTGGGGTTGATGCCCTAAAGTCTCGTGTCCTGTAGTTTGTAAATAGTTTGTACGAATGCTTGTGATGTATAATATATCATATTTTACTTCACTTTTTTTATTTTGCTCAGTTGAATGTTTTATTTGCTTTACCACAAACCAATAAACCTAAAATCCCTAGTTATCTTTATGTACCTTAAGCATGAATGTGGTGACATACAAGTGGATCATGTCTTAAGGGATAACCAAAATGATATGTAGTATATGGATATAGGAGGGAAACGTAATCCTTGTAACGCTACGGATGCGGCCCACTTTGGTGGAATAACTGAAAGTGTTGTAACTTTCATAGATGGTCTGATCTTGATTATTCATGTAGGGGACATGTGAGCAGGGGACGTCCTATACAAAGAGTTTGTACAAGACCTGACCACGAAGTGTTAACATCTCGTTATTTGACACCGTTCATGACAGAGACTTCACTTCACTAGGATGACCATAGGTAACATGACCTCAATCCTGAGATTGTTACAATGTAAATATACTCTTGAATTTAATTTGAATAAAGTGTTTATTAATAAAGATGGAGTTGAGATTTGTACAGTGTATCTGGAAAATAACTTGTATGTACTATGGTCGTTAGTAACGAGTTCCCTCCATAACATAGAGATGTTTAAAACTGTTGTAACTCAAAATAAACATCAACGAGTTTCTCCAAAAGAAAATGCCCATCTTTGGCACATTCGATTAGGGCACATCAATCTCAATAAGATTGAGAGGGTGGTAAAGAATGGACTTCTAAGTAAGTTAGAGGAAAATTCTTTACCAGTGTGCGAATCTTGCCTTGAGGGTAAGATGACTACAAAACCCTTTATTGGAAAAGGTTATCGAGCCAAAGATCGTCTAAAGTTAGTACATTCTGACCTTTGTGGTACTATAAATGTGAGGCCCAGGGGTGGCTATGAGTATTTCATCACCTTTATTGATGATTACTCTAGGTATGTGTATGTTTATTTGATGCAACGGAAGTCTAAATCCTTTGAAATGTTCAGAGAGTTCAAGGCTGAAGTTGAAAATGCATTGGATAGACGGATTAAGACACTTCGATCGGATCGAGGTGGGAAGTTTTTGGATTCGGGGTTCCAAAACTATTTGATAGAATATGGAATTATTTTCCAACTCTCAGTGTCGGGTACATCTGAGCAGAATGGTGTAGCAGAGAGGAGAAACAAAACCTTGTTGACATGGTTCGATCAATGATGAGTTACGCTCTCTTACCATACTCATTTTGGGGTTTTGCAGTGGAGACTGCAGTGTATATACTCAATTGTGTTCCTTCCAAGAGTGTTGTGAGAACACCTCTTGAGTTGTGGAACGGGCGTAAAGCTAGTTTACGTCACTTCTACATATGAGGTTTCCAGTACACATGCTTGAGGCTAATCCAAAGAAATTGGAACCACGGTTGAAGTTGCGCCTCTTTGTAGGCTCCCCAAAGGTACATGAGGGGGTTACTTTTATGATTCGACGGAAAATAGAGTGTTTGTGTCTACGAACGCTACCTTCCTGGAGGAGGATCATATTAGGGAGTATAGTCCACGTAGTAAGATCGTGTAACGTGAGCGTTCCAACGAAACTACTGAAACTTCAACAAGAGTTGTTGAAGGGCCTACTTCATCAGCAAGAGTTGTTGATGATAAAAGAGTTGAGGGAACCTCGACGTAGTGGGAGGGTTGCGAACTTTCCTGTTCGCTATATGGGTTTCACGAAAATCCTAGCTATGGTAGCCGATGGCGACATTGAGGATCCATTGTCTTATCAGAAGGAAATGGAAGATGTTGGCTGGGATGAATGGGTCAAAGCCATGGATCTCGAGATGGAGTCATGAACTTTAACTTAGTATGGGTTATTGTAGATCAGCCTGATAGGGTCAGACCTATAGGTTGTAAATAGATCTACAAGAGGAAACGGGGTGCTAATGGGAAGGTGCAAACCTTCAAGGCTCGACTTATGGCAAAGGGTTATACCCAGGTGGAGGGAGTCGACTATGAGGAGACTTTCTTGCCTGTTGCCATGATGAAGTTGAGCTGAATCCTCCTATCCATTGCCACTTATTATGATTATGAGATTTGGCAAATGGATGTCAAGACTACCTTTCTGAATGGCAATCTTGAGGAGACCATTTATATGGTGCAATTTGAGGGATTAATTGCTCATGGTCAAGAGCAAAAAGTTTTCTAACTGAATCGATCCATTTATGGGTTGAAACAGACATCTCAATCTTGGAACATTCGGTTTGATACTGTGATCAAATCGTACGGCTTTGACCAAAACGTTGATGAGCCTTATGTCTACAAGAAGATAATCAATGCTTCAGTAGTATTCTTAGTATTGTATGTAGACGATATACTACTCATTGGGAATGATGTAGGTCTACTGACTGCAGTTAAGAACTGGTTAGCGACCCAATTCCAAATAAAAGATTTGGGAGAGGCTTAGTTTGTTCTAGGTATACAGATCTTTCGGGATTGTAAGAACAAAGTGCTAGCATTGTCTCAAACATCGTACATTGGCAAGATGTTGCTCAAGTACTCGATGCAGAAATCCAAAAGGGGCCTATTTCCGTTCAGGCATGGAGTTACTTTGTCTAAGGAAATGTGTCCTAAGACGCCTCAAGAGGTTGAGGAGATGAAACGAGTCCCATATGCATCTATTGTTGGCAGTTTGATGTATGCGATGCTCTGTCTAGACCAGACATTTGCTATGCTGTGGGAATAGTCAGTAGGTATTAGTCTAACATAGGCCAAGGTCACTGGACTTCAGTGAAGAACATCCTCAAGTATCTTCGGAGAACGAGGGACTACATGCTCGTGTATGGATCTAGGGATTTGATCCTTACTAGATACAAGGATTCTGACTTTCAGACTGATAAGGACTCTCAGAAGTCCACTTCAGGGTCAGTTTTCACTCTTAACGGAGGAACAGTAGTGTGGCGAAGCACTAAGCAGGGGTGCATCGCTGAGTACGTAGTGGCTTGTGAAGCTGCTAAGGAGGCCATTTGGCTACGGAAGTTCCTGACAGATCTAGAAGTTGTTCCAGACATGTCTAGGCCCATCACCCTCTATTTTGACAATAATGGTACTGTGGCGAACTCCAGGGAGCTCAGGAATCATAAGCGCGACAAACATATTGAGCAGAAGTATCATCTCATCTGCGAGATAGTGCATCGAGGGGACGTGATAGTCACGAAGATCGCTTTGGAGCACAACGTTGCTGACCTGTTTATGAAGGCTCTCATGACTATAGTTTTTTAGGGACACCTTTAAAGAATGGATCTACGAGACCGCCCATGGCTGGACTAGGGTAAGTGAGAGATATTTTTAAATTGGGCCTTAGTGCCCTAGTTTATTGTTTTGTACTAGTTGTCTGTACGCCCCACTCGCTTTAGGACAAGTGGGAGATTATTAGGGAAGATGCCTTAAACTCTCGTTGGGTCCTATAGTTTATAAACATAGTTTTGAAAAAACACTTGTAATGTAATAATATATGATATTTTCTTCACTTTTGTCTATGGAACATTGAATGTTTTAATTGCTTTACCACAAACTAATAAACTAAGATCCCTAGTAGTCGTTTTTAACTTAAGCATGTATGTGGAGACATACAGGTGGATCATGCATTAAGTGATAACCAAAATGGTCTGTAGTATATGGATATAGGAGGGATACTGTTGGATGGAATTTGAAATGAAAATTTCGGCGGGCGGAATGTAATGCGATGCAATGTAATGGCGCCGCAAAGATTGGAAATGGATAATGGTGTGATGACGTGTGGATGATATGTATGCGGTGATGAATCACGCTTTCTGATAATAAATGCGATACTACGTTCTAAAATAATCTATGCGATGCTACTGATATGTGTTCGTAGTATGCGTTCATGTAGTACGTGCGTGTCACAAGTTTTCTTACGCTGGAACCAAGTATAATTCCAACGCAAGTTTTTCAGAGTGATCTGAGGTCGAACACGGGAATTGCGATGATCAATGCGATATTAATGTGATATATGCGGCCAGAAACAAAATAATAATGAATTGTATTGGAAAAGTAAAATGCGATGACAAATAAATAAATGAAATGCAGCGACAAACAAATAAATAAATGACTTTCTGTGAAGATGTGCAAGTATCTGATGGAATGCGATGGCAAGTCTTTTGAAATGTGTCAAAAAGAGAATGGGTTGGGGGAAAAGACATCACAAGTTCATCAATCCTGTTGAGGATGCAATTAAGGTTCCGCTTTCCCTTGAGTTACACCTCTCAGTGATAGGTTGCATTCCCATATCTCTATGGTGAATCAGGGATGAACGTTGCGAACGCAAGGTTGTTTCCATCTCTGGAAATACTTCTTGCTTTAGTTAACGCATTATTCCAACCTAGCGAGAATCCACCTTGGACAAGAGTTCCTTCAAGCCTAGCGAGAACCCACCTTAGAAAAAAGGACCCTTATAGATAGATTTATAACAAATTTAATCTTTTATTCAAATCAATTTATTCCTATTAAACCGATTTAAAAGATTAATCTAATTTCTAATCTTATTAGAAATTTGTGAACTTAGGTCTATCTCAATCAAATTTTAAAAATATTTAAAGAAATGATTTTACCTAAGTTTGTCTGCAACTCTTGGTTATTGATTTTAATTCTAATTTCATTAATTGTAACTCTTATAAAGAATGAAACAACTAAAATTAACCACATTGTTAAGCTAGACATCCACAAAGTATTTATAACTTTTATAAATAAACCTAAGTGTCATGCTTCATGCAATATTCATTCATTACTATATATAACTTTTATATAACTTGTAATGAATTAAGCATACATGCTATCATATTCCCTTATACTATAACACTTATATTATATGATGCATGAGCATGCTTTAATGTAATTTAATCATGCAAACTACTATATTATAACACTTATAATATAAAGATGATGCATGAATAAATGCATAACCTATGGTGGGTTTTAAAACTATATGTCATACATTATGACATATAATCAAACATACATCACATGTACATTCATAAATAAATTGATGGACCGAATAATTAGCCTTAAAACCAGAAAGAAAAGCTAACTATTACAAAAAGCATAGAGTCAACCAGATCAAACAGGCGAATCAGGTCTTGAACCACCTGGGTGAAGCCTCATCACTTGATCGTGTAGCATCTCCTTTAGATTTTCGAGTAACGCTTAGCAAGTATAAATGATCGTGTAGCGTTGATCGCATGCCTTAGGACTATGTGATGAGCATGAAGGCCATGCGATTATGCAACGCACACCGAGTAACACATGCCATGCGATCATGCAGACAACAACTATGCGACGAGCATGATTGTCTACATGATCAAGTAGCAAGCGTCAAGTATCGTGTACTGAGTAATTGTTTAGCTAGTAACTACACGATGAACATGCTAGCCTACACGATCATTTAGCACGTGTGCCATGCGTCGAATATCATATACTCTACGATCGTTTACCCCGAGCATCTATGCAATCGAGTAGCCAACGCAGCACGATCGAGTAAACTCTTTGCTCGATCGCATAACATTAGCTATGCGATCATTTAGCAAATACTACACGACCGGGTAGAACTTTTCTACATGATCGCATAGCCAAATCTAAACAATCGTTTAGCTTAAGCAACAAGATGCGACCAACGATTGGTCTTCTTCCTTGAAGCAAAGCATCTCCATGCGTCTGAAGCTTTAACACGAACGACTCAAACAAAATAAAAACTTGAATATAGACTCGATAGCAAGTTAATTATGCCCCAAAAACTCTGGGGCCCTTAGAAATTAACATTTGTAAACATAAAGAAGGCTTTAAACAGAGGCAATTATCTCGTAAACATCCATCAAACTCATCCACAAACACATCTAACACTGAAACACATTGCAAAATTCATAAAACCCACCAAGACTGTAAAAGAAATTCAATAGAACAATGGAATTTGGAAATCAGAACAACCTGGCTCTGATACCAATTGAAGGAACTCTAAAACTAGAGGACCAGTGAGCAGAAGCGGATCGTTCCAAATTCCATTGTGGAAAAATATAAACAATTACAATCAAACAGAAACAATTATGCATTAAAGACTAAATTACAACATGCTTCTTAATGGAATCGAGTGACAATACCTTTGAAGAACTTGATAACAGGCAGAAATGCACGTTACCATAGTACTAAGTTCTTAAACAATGTTGGTTTGCGTTGATAAAACATTTTAAATTGCGTCTATTAAGTATCAATTTCATAATATTGCGGTCGCATGTGTTCATCGCATTAGAACAATTGTTTTTTTATTATTTTTTTATTTTTGTGCAAAATATGCGATGACGCAAGGTAGAAATTGCGATCATAGGATATCATTGATCGAGGCAGCATTACCGCAAAGCTTTGCGATGATTGTGTTCGCAAATATTCGCCCGAGAAGGATCGCCACAACTTGGTCAGCGCAACATGGTGAGCGCATCTGGGTGAAAGGCTAATTAATTACGATGGGACAGAAAGCTGATGACAGTTGAATCCGAATTAAGTTGACAGCCGATAATGATCACAAGTTCTTTCAGCTTTTCGGTGACAAATATTCGATGTATCAGTCAAGAATTAAAGTCGTCCCATTTGTACAATCATGAACGAGAAGCCGACTTTCACCCTGGATGCTCTATAAATACCAAGGGCATCCTTCAGAAAAGGGGTTGATCAATGGATCGGTTGATCGGTTGATCAGTTAATCAGTTCACACGTCCTTGTTCATAGTTTTCTTTCATTTTAAAGCAGACATGAGAGAGAAGGTTGTGCCGACAAATCATTCCGGTAAGCCTGAGAGAGCGTTGGAAGCTTCAGGGATAGAGAGAGGGCCGACGCCTGCGGAAGCAGGAACATCTTTGGAACCGAATAGAGATTTACAGTGTAAAACCCTCGGTCAGCAAGGAATTGCTACCAGGCTCTCTACTTTTAATTTCCATTGTTATTTTGTACTCCACTCATTTATCGAAATGGAATCTACTTCTCTATATCTGTTCACTCTTTATTATTTATGCATGAGTAGTTAAATCAGTTGTATGGGTTGAGAAGCATTTAGCTAGCACAACTAGGAAATCTTCATTCTATGCGATTATCTTGTATTATGTATGCTTCATTCGTCCATTAGAGATACTTAGGAGGGTAATCTAAGGACAGGATCTAGGCTTGGGAAGGTCAGGTTAGAATTTAGGCTCGGGAGAGTCAGATTAGAACGCATAATCAAGAGATAGGAGCTTAGGAATAAGCACTGTTTGCTATTAACGCATCACATGCATCCTAGAGATAGGATATGATTGTGTGCAGTCACCTTGCCTTTATGCATCTTGCATCATTGCATAGGACAAGAGTAGAGACTTAGAAATAAGCTCTATGGACACTTTTGCATTCAACACATGCATACTAGACTTAGGAGCATCACATTTGAATTGGAAAATGACTTTGTTGTGCATAGTTGTAACATGATCGCATAGTTTGACGCATTCCCAAGTAACGCTAGCTAAAGATTTTCTCAACCCGTTCATCTACATACTAAGTGTATCTATCACACAATTGATTTTTTTCAAATCCACCGCATTTGTTTATTTTTCATTAACGCAATCAACAACAAACCAAATGGTAATTGAGTTACCGGTCACCCCAAAGTTTTCATAAAAATTACCATCGCAATCTATTTTCACAAGTCCCTGAGTTCGACCCTGGACTTACCAGGAAACTCAGTGGAATTTACACTTGGATTCCGCTGAGAAACTTGAGTGCACAACGCAATTTCACCATCGCATATCATCCATAATTCACTTAATAAAATCAAGCATCATAACTCTTTCTTCATGTATTTCCCTCAATCAGTCACCAACGCGTCCAAACAACACGAACGCAACGACCAACTGGAAGATCCTCGATCACCAGTGAGTAAAACTCGATCCTCGATCCTAAAAAAAATAAGACACAACCACAAGATTACCTTGGTATTCTCAGTGTGAGAATCCAGGTGTTGTGTGCTCTGTATGATTTTGGATAGAAGGAAGGACGAGGCAAACGATCGAGTATGTGAGTAAGTGATCGTGTGGAAGAAGAAGCCTTTCGTATAGACTCGATGCTCGATCGTGTAGAAATGGGTACTATCGTATAGTGAACTCGATGTTCTATCATTTTGTCTCTCGATAATGAATTCTGTGAGATGTTTCCATTGAATGATTTGAAATTTTTTTTTTCTTTTTTCTCATAGTTGCCATAAAACCGTGTATAACCACCCATTAAGGTTGGTTATTTAGAAAAAGAAATATTAATTATCATTTAATTAATAAATTATAAATAAATATAATAACTAAGTTATCATATTATATTTATAAACTATAGTTTTTAATATTGCATTATATGTAACATATAACCATAGTTCTTTTCCTATTTTATGACATTTAATATATGATTTATATTAATTCCTCAAATCAAATAATAATGTATCCAATACATCATATCAATTATATTATATATAATTGAATTAATTTAAATTATATCATATATAATCAAATTATCTCTTGTTAATTTGAACATTTCAAACTAACTCAAAATCTGATTCTCAACTTGAATCCACTGAGCTACTAAGGGGACCTTATGGACCTGTAGCTTGAAGCTCCAACGGTACATGAATAACTGACTAAACTCCTTAATCATGATATCCACCATTCATTAACTGTCAGGCACTCCACTAAAGATCGACAGTTGCACTCTTCGTACTACAAATATATTTTTGTGTCCATATAACCAATTAACAGTGCGATGACCCTTCAAAAACTGCTTGTAAGTACAGTTGGGCCAAATTTCCGTTTTTTCCCTGTAGTTATATCTAACTCCTTAAGTACCACTGATTTCTCTAATGAACAATAAGTCATAGTCTCACTATGACTGAGTCCTCTCTTCCCAAGAGAAGGTGTGGTCACTATGTTCAAGACCCGGAACTAGCCCTTAAGGGAGCAATTTATCTACTTAGTTCTGCATCGAGAATGAGTGAATTCCATCTGGTGAAGTTGAGTTCCCAGCTCCTCAATCAGACGAATATCTAAAATAGTAGGCTTGTTAAGTTGGCAATCTGACTACTCTCAGCCATACAAATCAAAGGATCGCCTTCATGAGTAGGAGTTCTCAACTCACTCAGGATTCAGGTCATGTCACTTATAAGTCTCTATTTTCAACGGTGTTATATAAAGATATTAATCATTTTGTGGTCCGGTCTTATATAAACTCTCTGTATAGGATATTCTCACTCGCATGTCTCTACATGAATGATCAGGATCAGATTATTTGTAGTACTTTACAACACTTGTAACACCTACAAAGCGGGCTGTATCCGTAGTGTCACCAAGATAAGATAACCAACCTTATCCATCTACTACAGACCATTTAGGTTATTATTTAAACAAGATCCACCTGTATGTCTCTACATACTTGTTTAAATTTACATAAAATAACCTTGGATCTTAGTTTATTGGATTGAGTAAATGCTTATAAAATAACACTTATTTTATTAATAACAACATGTTTATACAGAGTTTACAAACTACAAGACTACAAAGAGTTTTAGGATACCATTCCCAACACTTCTTACTCGATTTAACCATGTTTCTCTTTCATCTATCTCATCAACATTTTTCTTTCATTGATTTGAAAAAACTCTAATTAATGCATACTTGACCAAATAATCACTTACACTTTTTTTTTTTTTTTTTTTCTGTTGAGGATGTTTATATAAGATGTTGCTTTTTTTAAAAAAAAAAATAAATGAAGAAAGCACCAGTGATTATCTTAGAGGAGAAGAATTAAAAATCGCTAAAAAAAGGATAAAATAAAAAATGACAGAACGATGAATATAATAAATAAATACTTGGAGGGGAAGTATTTTGGTGGAAAGCTGTGTTTGACTACTGATAAGTGGCATATTTATATTACTTACTAGCTTAAGTTTTAGTTAGTTTTGTATGAACAGTTTATTAAATTATAGGTATTTCAGTAAATAGAAAAGTTAATTTAAAGGGGTAGTTGCATTATTAACAAAATAATAATAATAATAATAAATAAATAAATTATAATTATAATTAAGGTCGTGTCTCCCACTTTTTAAATCTACAAAAATAACAATAAGAACAAGCTCAACTTAAGTACTAACTTCGAAAAGTCCAAAAAGTCCTCTAAGTAGTTAAAACACACACTTACGATTATGCACTAACTTGGATTGATATCCCATATACCATTGGTATATTAAAATTGTTAGATTTCTAATATACGATTGATATACTTGAAATTTGGTTGATATACGATAAATTATTAAAAAATATAATTGAAAATTATTTGATATCTGCTATATTATTGATATATTTGAAACTTGATTGATATCCAATATACTACTGATATACTTAAAATACAAATGATAGATGTTTGATATATTATTCATATTTTATATATTGCCTATATATTTGAAATATAATAATGGATGTTTGAAATAAAATTGATACATTGGTGGATGTATAATATATTATTGATACTTTATATACTACTTATATACTTGAAATATACTACAGTTGATATATTGATGGATGCTTGATACACAACAACTTACATATTGAATATTTCTTTTTATATATATTATATATTGTTGATATAATATTGAAATTTGTTTGATATTTGATACACTTCTGATATATTATTGATATTTTTGACACTTGATTGATAACCAATAGTACTACTAATATACTTGAAATACTATGATAGATGTCTGAATACTTTACTTGAGGTATATCATGTTAAGGAAGGGACCAAAACGGTGTGTTTAGCAAAAGAATAAGATAGATCCAACGACTCAAATATTGCCATGCTACAGCCTCAAGGGATAACCAGATTTGAATTATTCATTAGGGAATTCCTAATAGGAGACAGACACTTGTCTATTTTTTAATATTTTATATTTTCTATATTCTTTATTCTTTACTCGTTTGAAACCCTAGGATGGGTATTTCCTTTATATAAAGGTACCTTTACCGTCTTTGTAAAAGAATGAAATCACTTTTAAAAATTCCCCAAAGCTATTGTCATTTTCTTGGTATCAGAGCTTCTCATGGCCAATGCCTCTTCATCCAATAGCCCCTCCATGACCACCTCGATCCCTACCTTTAGTAGCCCTCCTCTCATTCAATTATTAAATCAAATCACCACGATAAAGCTTGATCGTGGAAACTTCCTTCTTTGGAAGAATTTGGCTCTTTCAATTTTGAAGAGCTACAGACTTGAGGGGCATTTGTTTGGAGCAACAAGTTCCACCAAAGTTCATTCAACAGATGCCTATATTGGTTGGCACCGTGAACACCGTCAAAGCACCTGAAAGATTGACGAGTTAAAACATCCAATCTTACTTAAGCGCTGCATCCAGCTCTACTGTGATTACTGTCTTACCTGTAGTGAACCCACGATATGAGAACTGCTTAGCCATAGACCAGCTCTACCGTGATTACTGTCTTACATGTGGTTCGGCATGGATCTTGATTTCTTCGTCGAAGCCTGGATTTGCCCAAAAACGAAACCCATCAATATTTACTTCATTCTCCAGCCTTTTTCCAGCGAGACTTCCTTCTAATGGCTTGGTTTCAGAAACTATATTCATACTTTTCAACCGTATGAAGTTCGTCTGATTTATTTGAAGGAATCGTCCAAAACAAGCTCTTGAAGTTCTCTTTCCTTTTTATACTACTGTCCAACCCTTATGCATGAAATATCCTTAAGTCACCTCACCCACTATTGAAGATTAAGGTCCCAGATTAAGCCATCTATCCAGATAACTAAAAGAAAAGTTGAAAGTTGAACATTTCAAGCAAACTCGATCCTCGATGGAAAAACACGATGGAAAAGGGTCATTACTCGATGGGAATTTTGATGGTTCTCTGCTCGATACTCGATGGGAAGAACTCAATGCTCGACCCTTCCTCAACCACTCATACTCGACACTCGACCCTTCCTCGATCGTTTAAACTCAATGCTTGATCCTTTCTCGATTGCTTATACTCGACACTCAACCTTTCCTTGATTACTCATACTCGATGCTCAGCTGCATTTTCTCGATGCTCAACCACCATTTCCACGACCAACACTTAGCCAATTTTTTTTTTTTGCAAGGCTATCTTATTAAATACCCGAGAGCCAAGATTCTTATACTTAACAGTTTCTTTTTCACTTCCTTATCCTTAAACATACTTAAGTGAGGTAATTAAAACTTAGGTTTTACAGGTATGCTCATGAAATAACACTTTATTCTTAATCTAATAAACAAGTAAAATAATTGTTGAAGTAAATTCAAGAATAACACTTTATTCTTACTTGCATTCATAAGCCAACAATACAAACAATTTTACTTAATAACACTTCCATGAAATAACACTCAATCCAATAATATAAACAATTTTACTTGGATCAAATAATTTTTATTTCATGAGCATATCCACCTCTCGTTTCCTTGGGGTAGCCTATAAATAGGCATACTTTTGAATGAGATTTCAACTTTTTGGGATTTGCCATTAGCACATGGACTGGACATCCCCAAATTCTGAAGTGGCATAAACTACCTTTACGACCTCTCCATATCTCAAAAGCCGTTTCAGAAACACTCTTTGAGGGAACGTTATTCAAAATATAAACTTCAGTCTCTACTACATATCTCCAAAACGGATCAGGAAGTTGAGCTTAGCTCATCATCAATCGAACCATGTCCAATAGGGTTCTATTTCCCCTTTCCAATACACCATTTTGTTGAGTTGTACCAAGGACTGAGAGTTGGGACGTCATTCCATGTTCTATCATATAGTTTTCAAATCTTAAGTCCATATACTTTCCACCATGATTAGATCATAGTGTTTTTATCTTTTTACCTAATAAGTTTTCAACCTCAATCTTGTACTCCTTGAACTTTTTAAGAGTTTCAGACTTATGTTGCATTATGGTCATCCTGGTGAAATGTAAGTCTCTATTATTAATAGTGTTATATAATGAGACTAACCATTTCGTGGTCCGATCTTATACAAACTCTTTGTATATGATACCTCCGCTCACATGTTTCTACATGAATGATCAAGATCAGATCATCACTTTACAACACTTGTAACATCTACAAAACGGGTCATATCCGTAATGTCATTAGGATAAGGTACCCAACCTTATCCATCTACAACAGACCATTTAGGTTATTATTTAAACAAGATCCACCTGTATGTCTCTATGTACTTGTTTAAATTACATAAAATAACCTAGGATCTTAGTTTATTGGATTAAGTGTATACTCATGAAATAACGATTATTTTATTAATAACAATTTATTTATAGAATGTTTACAAAATACGAGAATGCAAGAGATTTGGGACACCAATCCCAACATTTTCAACTTCATTCTTGAATTCTTTAAACTTTTCAAAAGATCTAGACTTATATTGCATTAAATAAACATACCCATATCTTGAATAATCATCAGTAAAGGTGATGAAATATTCAAAACCTCCCATTGCTTTAACATTCATTTGACCACAGAGGTCTGAAAGTACTAGCTCTAGAGGTTCTTTGCTCCTGAGACCTTTTCCAGTAAAAGGTCTTTTTGTCGTTTTGCCTTCAAGGCATGACTCACACATAGGTAAAGAATTTTATTATAACTCGCTTAGAAGTCCATTCTTCACCAACCTCTCAATCCTATTGAGATTGATGTGTCCTAATCTCAGGTGTCAATGTTCGACATTTTCTTTAGGAGAAGTTTTAAGTCTTTTATGTTAAGTTACCGCAGTGTTAAACATTTCATTGTTATGGAGGAATTTAGTTGCTAACGGCCTTAGTACATATAAATTATTTTCCAGTTCAGCTGAAAAAATATTGACACCATTCTTTGAAATAAACACTTTATTTACAGAGATTAATACAATATGATTGTTTAAGTAAACACTTTACAGAAATTAAATTCCTTTTCAAACCAGGAACTATATATACATTTTTTAGCAAAATATATCTATTCTGTAAAGTTAACTGGAGATCTCCCACTACCACAGCTGAGATGACGTGCCAAGTTCTAACCCGCATCGTCATCTCCCCAGCTTTCAGTTGTCGCCAGAAACTAATTCTTAGAAATGAAAAACAAACGTGGTTAGTGGCGTCTGAATCAATTATCTAGGCCGAATCATCATTCTCCACTAAACAGGTCTTCAAAACAAGCAAATAATATTTACCTTTCTTGGCCTTCTTCTTCTCTACTAAGTATTTGGGACAGTTCCTCTTCCAAAGTCCATCATGGTTGCAATGGAAACAGATTCCCTTTGCAACCTTGGCTTTCTTGCCCTTTTGGGCAACAGCTGGTGGGTTAGCTTTCCCCTTTCCATCTTTCTTCTTCTTCCACTTTTTGATGCCGGAAGAAGGCACATACTTTGAGAGGTCGAACACTGTGGAACTTTTTAGAAGATGAAGCAACATTTGCTTCACCTTTTCGTTCCTTCATAACAACATTGCTACGAAATTGAAGGAAACTTTCAGGTAAAGATTTCTGAATGAAGCTAACCTGTCTGGCTTCATCGATTATGGACCCATTCATCTCCGCCACCTTGAAGTGAACCATCATGTTGAGAACATGTTTTCGAACAGATGCCCCTTCTGTTGGATGGACACCATCACGCAGCGGAAGAAATCAGGATCTATAAGCATTCTAGTTCATTAATTTGGTTGAAAAGAAACATGCTAAAACAAAGTATAATGGGTTTCTTAAACATACCTTGGCCGAACCAATGAAATCTCCATTTTCAACTGCAAAATCCTCCGAATCCTTGTGTAGATCACCACAAGATCTTCCCTACTATCCTCTTGGTGCTCTAGATTGAGTTGTGGGACTTGGAGAAAACTTACTGAACAGAACCCATTGAAGAACACCTTCTTCATCCGAATTTTTCAGCAAAAATTCAGTCCGTTTTCATCTCCTTTTTTCACTCCAATCTCTTCAGTATATTGCAGACTATCATGCAAAGAGATGTACTGCATGGAATGCAACTCATGCTTGGAATAAAGCAAGGGAGGAGGTGGTGGGTTCTTAGTAAAGTACTTGAAGATGAAAAATCAATTTTTTCAAATTTGTGTAATTTTTCCATTTTCCAAAAATCCAAATTGATTTTAAAATCATATTTTATTTCTAAAATCAACAATTTATTAATTTTACAAATTAATTTCAAAAATTAATTTTCTAATAAAATTAATAAATAATTATTTAAACAATTTAAATCATTCTAATTAATTTAATATCTAATATTAAATTAATTTTTACACAAATTCATCTTCATATATTTAAATCATATTTAAATATATTTTCTCCAATTTCGTTTGATTCTAATTTGAACGTTTCAAATTAACTTATCACGTTACTCTAGAGCTATCCATTTTCGAGCGAGTAGGGGGACCTCATGGACCTACAAATCACGGGCTCCAATGATCCGAGATTAATCGGCTAAACTCATTAGACCGATCTAACCCCTATTCGTTAACTAATGGGTCACTCCACTAAAGCCCATAGTTGAACTCCCCTCGCTGTAGATATATTATGTGCACTCGATATAACCACGGTTAGTAAGTTAACCCTTCACAGGTTGTTCCTAATAATGGCTGGGTCAAATATCTATTTTACCCTCGAAATTACATCTTGTTCCTTAAGTCCCCACCGATCGCCTAATGAACAATTGTTTTGTGATCCAATCACAAAACCGAGTCCCTCTCATGCCAAATGAGAGGACGAGATCCCTTGTTCAAACCCCAGAATCAGCACTTAAGGGAACAACCTCTCTATTATACCTAAAGCGAGTAGGAGTGAATTTCCTCTTGCACCCTAGGTCCCCAACTATCTATCCAGTCTCACCACTGGAATGGCAGTTATATTGGACCGGCGCTGTTGAGCCAACCCTCACCTATGCAAATCAGGGCAATCCCAGATAAACAGGAGTTCATAGTTAGCTCAAGATTAAGGTCAAGTTACCTAGGTCTATGCTTTGAAATAGTCAGTCTTAAACAGTAAACAACGTTATAAAGTAAGAGTGACTTATTTCGTGGTCCGATCTTGTACAAAATCTTTTGCACAAGGACACCCCCACTCCTTATGTCCAATATGAACGAATTAGGATCACTTCGTTTGTAGCACTTTACAACTCCTTGTAACAACCACAGAGCAGGTCGTATCCAATAGTGTTACCAGAATAAGGTACCCAACCTTATCCATGTACTATAGATCATTTTGACTATTTACTCGAACCTGATCCACCTTTTTGTCTCCACATAAAGTTCAAGTACTCATCCAATAATCAAGGGACTTTTAAGTTTATTGGAATTCTATTCAAGCAATAGATCTATTCAATAACACCTTTATTGAATTTTCAGAATAAGTTCCATTGTTTACATACCACGAGTTTTAGGACATTAAAACCCAACAAACTCCCACTTGGACTAAAAGTCTAGTGGTAACTTATACATCCGATATATAAGACTGAGTTTCTGAGTTTTATAGAGAAATACAATAAATAAGGGCATCCTATATCCATCTTTTGCCATTTGGTATCTCTATACCCGATATTTCTCCCACTTGCCTTAGGTTATCTGGTATTCCTAGTCCTACTAGGTAATTCTCAAACACTTTAGCCGAGAGAATTATTGTAAACATTTTAGTATATAATAGGCTTTAGATAAAACTATAAGGGGATTGCATCTTAATCTCAATAATGGCCAAGAAGCACACTTTCCTCCCACTACATTGAGGTACTCTCAACTCTTTGAGCAAGATGCATCTGACCTGTCTCAGCAACTCTTTGTTAATAGTTAGATCTAGAAATCTTTAAACTTTCTATACTTTGATCTAGTCATTTAGATATCTGAATATCTACAAATGGTTTTTAACAACTTGATTCTCAACAGAGGTTGCTAGAACAAATATAATTTTTGAAAATGAATATTTCATTTATCACAAAAATATATACAATTTGTTCTTTACAAGTTTTAACAATTAAAACCAAGTAGCAACTTCTCCCACTGGATGAGCTGAGCAAATGGTCCCAGGGTCAAGTTAGCCTAGTTACCTTTTCTCTGCTCTCTTCTTGACAAGAAATTGAGGACAATGTCTCCTCTAGTGCCCTTCATCGTTGCAATGGAAACATTTCCCTTTGCAGCGCTATCCTTGCCTTTCAATCCAGTAGGCTTCTTCTTCCCTTTCCCTTTGCCTTTCTTTACAAAAATACTCGTACTCTTTGAAGAGGAAGAAACTTCAGGCTTGGAGGACATTCCTCATTTCTCGGCAGTAGTAACATTTACTTCTAGTACCAGACCCTTTATTCTCAACATTGTCTGGTAAGCCTGTAGCTTATTCAACAGAGTAATCAAATTTTATTCATAAATGCATTTAGAATTGCAGAAAACTCTTCAGAAGAGAATCTAGAATAAAACTAACTTGACTTTTCTCGTTCATGACAACACTGTTCACTTTTTTCATATTAAAATGGACCATCACGTCCAGGACATGTTCACAAACATTGGTCTCCACTTTGATGTGACTGTTGTAAACGTGCTTAATGACATCCCTCGTAGAGATTCCATAATCTCTTTGGCAGTACTCATATCCTCATGCTTCTTTTGTCAACATATCAGATAAGTTGGCGAGGATATAAGCACAGGCTATATCATTATAGTCACTATTAGTTACCATTGTTCGGTCCAAAATTTGTTAAACTTGCTTAACAATTCTTGTAAGTGTAATCCCTCATTTTAGGTCCTAAAGTTCCACTTCAATGAGCCAATCGTAGGGAAAAGCCGATTGGGACATGAAACTAAAGTAACCCTATCCATTGCTAGAGTTGGAATAAAGCGTCATGCAAAAATGTCATCCTATAGGGAGACACTCAAGGTGCCACGAGGCCATGCACAAAAATTTACTTCAAACTAATGAGAGAAACCAAGGGATATGTTGTCACATGTCCCGCTCCCACTTACTATAAATACTCTTTCCATTCACCTTGACATTGACCTATTCAAATGCTATACATAGGGGGACACTCAAGGTGCCTCGAGGCCAAGTATAGACCTCATGGTGTGAACTTTAAGGGAGAAACGTGAAGAGGATAAAATAAAAGCATCATATATCCCATTTTCCTCCCACTGAGTGTTTTGGCTACTGATTTTAACTAAGTGAATGTTTAATTTGCCCAAAAAAAATACTTGCCTTTGGATAGTTAAATAATTTTTTTGATTAAGGTCTATTAAACTCTTTAACAAACTTTAATCAAACTTGCATGCATGTAATAAATCTATCTAATTCACCTTTCCAGATAAGTTCCTAGGTAGGGGTGTTACGTTTTCGTCAACTTAAATACCCCAGCCTAGAAAGAACTCGCCTTAGACAAAAGGTCCCTTATAGATACATTTGTTATATAGTTAATCTTTTATTAAGAATCAATTTAATCCGATTAAACCGATTAAAATATTAAACTTATATTTCTAATCTCATTAGAAATGTGATCTTAGGTCTATTCGTATCATATTTTAAAACAGTTTTAAAAGATGATTTTAACCTAAGGTTTGCATGCAACTCTGAATTATAGATTTTAATTTCTAATTTCATTTTGTTATAATAATTATATATAAATGAAATAAATTAAAACCATACACTGCATGCTTTGACATACTTTAGTAAATTATAACATTTATAAATTATCTAAGGTAATGTCATGCAATTTTGTTTCATTACTAACGTATATAATATTTATATAAAAAGTTAATGAAATAAAACTATAGCATACATCTATACATACATTGAACTATATATGATAACAATTATAATATAAATGATGCATGGATATGCTATTAAATCATGCATCCATATATTATAACATTTATATTATATGATGCATGAATG
The DNA here is from genome assembly GCF_009727055.1 of Benincasa hispida. Classification (NCBI taxonomy): domain Eukaryota; kingdom Viridiplantae; phylum Streptophyta; class Magnoliopsida; order Cucurbitales; family Cucurbitaceae; genus Benincasa; species Benincasa hispida. The sequence goes on along the minus strand of NC_052351.1, from coordinate 68,854,063 downwards.
CTATAAAATTAAATCATGCATCTAAAATTATAGCATTTATAATATGATGCATGAAATTAAATGCATAACCTATCGTGGAATTTTTATACTATATGACATATAATATTATAAATAAAAACCATACATCACGTGTATAATTCATAAAACAGACATTATTGGACCGGGATTGAACACTAAATAAATTAATTAAATTAATATAACTTTTATATCAATTTAATTAACCAAAGAATCTAAATATTACAATAATAATATCCATCTGGTTCGAAACAGGTAAATCGAGCCTTGAACCGATCGAACTAGACCAGGAATCAGTCCAAATGAACCCAAACAGCTCGAATTGGAGAACCCACGAACTGAATCGGACTAGCAGACCATGAACTACGCGTGAACTAGAGCTGAACCATGTGAAAACACCATATCGGAGCATCACGACGTCGTTCCCTAGAGTCGCAACGCTACGAAGTTTTCCTTCGTTCGTCGCATCGCAGCGTCGCAATGCTACTATATAGTTGCTCACTGTACAGTTTCGAACTTCTTCAAAACTCCATCATTTGTTGCCTCGTTTTTTCCAGAATTCGGGCAGGAACATCATGATCGACTCAAGGATAGAAAAATACAGACTTGATATCAAAATATGCCCAAAAACTTTACATACCAAAAGATAAATTCAAAGTAAATAACAACAGTGCCAATCTCGAAACGTCCAATAATTTAAAACCACATTGAACGGCGAACATCACATGAACAATTTAAATGCAGTAACCCACCAAAACTTAAAATTAATTTTGAAAATTTTTGAAAAAATTGGGCCATTAAATGTCACTTTGATACCAATTGAAGGTATCTTGTGAAAGGACTATAAAGTGGAAGCGAATCTTCCCAATTCCCAAAATTTCATAGAATACCAATTTTACAGTGATAGAAGTAGATCATGCATTTAATTATATAAAACATACAACATGCTTGAAAGAAAACAAACAGAGAAATAATTTAGATTTGGAATCTTTACCTTTAAAGACCAAATCTCACATAAAATCCCTCGATCTCTAAATTGGGCACCACCATGATGGAAACCTTGGTATTCTTCAGGATAAAAACCCAGGAGGAGTGGACTCTGACTATTTTGAATTTTAGAGGGAAGAGTTAATTGAGAAAGGAGGAGAAGGGAGGATGATTTAATTTTCAAAGAACGTTTCTGGGTTCCAAAAGAAAAAAAGAAAAAAAAACTCTTTCTTCAGTTTTCCACAAAATTGTAGAGAATGAGGGAGAACTCCCTACTCTCACATTTGAGAGAGTAAAAGGTGGGGAGGGACTTACAAATCAATTCTCATAATTATTTTTTTTAAATATTTTATATAATATTATATATATTTATATTTATATATATATATATATATATTATTGATAACTATCTTATCATATAATATATATTAAACTATATGTTATATCAAATATAACATATAAACTATAGTTTCTATATTGTATCAAATACATATAACCTATAGGTTTCTTTCTCTCACCAATGACATTTAATGTAAATAACATTTATATTTAATTTAATAATATGAATCCAATTCATATAATTAATATTTGAATCATATTCAAATATTTATTTCTTCTCATTAATATTATAATATATCAAATACATTATAGTAATTATAATTTAAATTAATTATATAATTCCTCAATTAATTTGAATAATTCAAATTAATCTAAAAATTGATTCTCATTAAATCTCGTTGAGCTACCGAGGAGACCTCATGAACCTATAGCTTGAAGTTCTAACGGTACGTGAATAATTAAATTATTCATCATCCATTAACTGTCGGATACTCCACTAAAGACTGATAGCTGCACTCTTCGCACTACATATATATAATTTTGTGTCCATTGAATATAACCAATCAATAGTACAACGACCCTTCATAAATTGCTCATAAGTACAATTGGACCAAAATTACAATTTTGCCCCTATAGTTACATCTAATTCCTTAAGTACCACTGATCCCTCTAATGAATTATAAATCATAGTCTAACTATGACCTAACCCCTCTCGGGCCAAGAGATGGTATGGTACCACATTGTTCAAACTTTGAAGTAAGCCCTTAACGGAGTAATTTATCTACTTTTCCTGACATTGGGGAAGGAGTGAAAATCTTCTTGTGTTATTGTGTTCCTAGTTCCCAAATCAGACGAATTTCCAAAATGGTAGGCATGTTGAGTCAGCGATCTGGCCTCTCTCAACCATACAATTCAAAGGACCACCCTCATATATAGGAGTTCACAACTCACTTAAGATTCAGGTCATGTTACCTATGGTCATCCTAGTGAAATGTAAGTCTCTATTATGAGCGGTGTTATATAATGAAACTAAACATTTTGTGGTCCGATTTTATACAAACTTCTTTGTATAGAATATCTTTACTCACATATCTCCATATGAATTGTCAGGATCAAATCATTTGTAACACTGTACAAAAATTGTAACATCTACAATGTGGGCCATACTTGTAGTGTCATAAGGATAAGGTATCCAACCTTATCCATCTACTATAGACCATTTAGTTTATCACTTAAACATGATCCACTTGTATGTCTCTACATACATGTTTAAGTTGCAAAATAACCTTGGATGTTAGTCTATTGGTTTGTGTTTAATGCAACTAATTTTGAAATAAAACATCACATATTTTATTATATAAATAAAATATTTGTACAATACAATTACGAACTATAGGACCCTACGAGATTGAGGGCATCAACCCCAACATATAGGATATAACAAATCAACGGTGTGTTGACCCATCAAAATTGCTCGTAAGTATAATTAAGCCAAAATTACCGTTTTTCTCCTGTAGTTACATCTAACTTCTTAAGTACCACTGATTTCTCTAATGAACAAATAGTCATAGTCCAACTATGATCAAGCCCTCTCGAGCTAGGAGAGGGTGTGGCACCACATTGTTCAAGTTTTGGAATCAACCCTTAAGAGAGTAATTTCTCTACTTTCCCTAACAATAGAGAATGAGTGATTTTCTTCTTGTGAATCTGCGTTCTCATCTCCCCAATCAGATGAATCCCCAAAATTGAAGACATATTGAGTCAGCGATATAGGCCACTCTTACCTATGTAAATCAAAGGATCGCCTTCATAGGTAGGAGCTCACAACTCACTCAAGATTCAAGTCAAGTCACCTATGGTCATTGTGGTGAAATGTAAGCTCTTCTATCAACGGTGTTATATGCAAGACTATTCATTTTATGGTCCGGTCTTATACAAATTTTTTGTGTAAAACACCCTCGCTCACATATCTCCACATGAATGATCAGATTCAAATCATTTGTAACATTTTACAACAATTGTAACAACTACAAAGTGGACCATGTTCGTAATGTCACCAGGAAAAGGTACCTAGCCTTACCCATCTACTATAGACCATTTAGGTTATCTCTTAAACATAATCCACGTGTATGTCTCCACATACATGTTTAAGTTACAGAAGATAACCTTGGATCTTTGTTTATTGGTTTTGTGGGTTAATGCTACTAAATGTCAAATAAAATATCTTTTATCATTAGATAAATAAATTGTTTGTATAGTACAATTACAAACTATCGGACCCACGAAATAAATAGTCTTGCTATATGTTGATCCAAATTATCCTAATCATGTTTGTAAGCTTAATAAAATGATATATGGCTTAAAACAGGTGCCTCGAGTTTGGAATAACACTTTCAAGTCTACTTTACAAAATTGGGGATTCATTAACAACTGGTCTGATTATTCACTCTTTACCTATCGAAATGCAGATTTTATTATTCAATTATTGCTATATGTTGATGACGTTATTGTGATGGGCAACAACTAAATCATGATTAATCGTTTGATTAGCACTTTGGATACAAAGTGTGCGTGGAAGGACCTTGGGTCACTAATGTAAGAGTTAAACAACATGCAACGGGAAATATCAAGGATCCATAAACATTCTAATTCACTAATTTTGGCAAAAACTAAAGCATGTTGTTCATAAAAATGGGTTTTTAGAACATACCTTTGATGAACTCTCCAAGAAAATGTCTGTTTAGCTACTGTCTTCACTTGATATCAACGTGAACCACCTCAAAGCCTTCCCTACTATACTCTTGGAGCTTTAGGCAGAGTTGTGGGACTCAAGAACAACTAGAAGATGTGGAGAAACAAGAAAATCTCACAGCAACAAGTTGAAAAAGACAATTTCTTCTTCACCGTAATTTTTCTCTTCAAAATTTTATATTCCTCTTTTTTCTTCTCCCTTCTCCAACAACTCCAATCTTCTTTATATATTAAGATGAACATGCAAAGAGATGGAGTGCATGACTTGTAGCTCATGCTTGGAGAATCAAAGTAGAGAAGAAAATGCTTTATGTGTGAGCATAAAGATGATGATAATGGAGAAAACTCTTTTTCCACTTTGTGCAATCCATGCAAAACGGTTTTTTTTCATTTTTCTTTTTAAAATACAAAATGACTTTTAAATCATTTTAATTCAAAAATTGATTTTCTTAAATTAATTTTTGCACAATAATCATCTTCATATATTTAAATATTTATTCTTTTGTTCCGTTTAATTTGAACGTTTCAAATTAATTTCTCAAGCTATCCTAAAGCATACCCATTTACGAGCTAGTAGGGGGACCTCGTGGACCTACAGATCATGGGCTCCAACGATCCGAGATTAATCGGCTAAACTCATTAGACCGATCTAACCCCCATTCGTTAACTAATGGGTGATTCTACTAAAGCCCATAGCTGAACTCCCCTCACTGTAGATATATTATGTCCACTCGATATAGCCATGATTAGTAAGTTAACCCTACACAGGTTGCTCGCAATAACGGCTGGGTGGAATCGCTGTTTTACCCCCGTAATTACCTCTTGTTCCTTAAGTTCCACTGATCCCGTAATGATTAATTGACTTGTGATCCAATCAAAAAATCGAATCCCTCTCAGGCCAATGAGAGGGTGAGGCCTCTTGTTCAAGACCCAGAATCAGCACTTGAAGGGAACAACCTCTCTACTAACCCTAATCGGGTAGTAGTAAATTCCCTCTTTTACCCTATGTTCCCAGCTATTCATCCGGTCTTATCCCCAAAATGGTAAGCTTATTGAGCAGAGGCAATTGGTCTACTCTCACCGTTTGCAGATCAAAGGTAATCCCGAACAAACAGGAGTTCATAGTTAGCTCAAGATTAAGGTTAAGTTACCTAGGTCATCGCTTCGAAATAGTCAGTCTTAAACAGTAAACAACGTTAAGTAAGAGTGATAGGTTTCGTGGTCTGATCTTGCACAAAACTCATTTGCACAGGACATCCCCACTCCTCATGTCTCAACATGCACAAATTAGGATCACTTCGTATGTAGCACTTGACAACACTTTGTAACAACTATAGAGTAAGTCGTATCCAATAGTGTTACCAGAATAAGGTACTCAATCTTATTCATATATTATAGATCATTTTGACTATTTACTTGAACCTGATCCACTTGTATGTCTCCACATAAAGTTCAAGTACTCATATATTAGTCAAGGGACTTAGGTTTATTAGATTTCTAAAAAACAATATATTCAACAACAACTTTATCAAATTCTCAGAATAAGTTCTAATGTTTACAAACCACGAGTTTTAGGACATAAAACCCAACAATTGAGCTATTTTCTGGCATTCAAGTAACTCATTTACCCTCGGGTTTGTTGTTAACTCAATCTAAATATGTTGATGATCTCTTCTTTAAACTAAATCTAAGTGATCTGAAGCCTACTCCATTTCCATTTGTATTGGGAAAGTCTCCGTTTGTTGCTTATGGGACTCCATTGGATGATCCATTTATTTATAGTAGCATAGTTAGGGTCTTTAATACCTCACTAACACAAGGCCATATATTGTTTCACTAGAAGAAATTTGGGCTTTGATGTCAGTTGAAAAATACTAAAAATGGATGTACAATCAGTTTCTTAAAAAAAAGCAGATCTTTATTATTGGTTTTAAACTGACATTATAGGCGGACTTATAATGTCGATTTAAAATCGACATTATAGATCCAATTTTTCAGTCTTCATTTTTTTGTTTCCCTCTCTCCTTCATTTTCATTTCCCCATCAAATTTTGTCTCCCTCCTTATTTATTATCAATTAAAAAAATGAAAAATTAAGTTTCTAGGAGAACCCTAGCCTCCATATTTGATTAGCTCTTCCTCTCTTCTCTGTCTCTTTCCCTCTCTCTTTCAAGTTAGCAGCTGACTCCTGTAGTCTTCTTCATTTGGCCAGTAGACTAGCAACCGACAATGCGATGCTTTCCTCCCCCTTCTCATTCCGATCAGTCATAGTCTTCACAACGTTTTCGTCTATGGAAGCCTCTTAGTCGTTGACATCGTTCGTGTTCTTCTGAAGCACATTCCTCAATCGACGTGAGTTGATTGAATTTAGGGTATCCATCTCTCTGTTTTTATGATTCTAACGATGAATGCGATTTGTTGCATCTACTTTTTTTTTTTCTCTTTTTTATTTTTTTTTTCGATTTTTGTTGATTCTTAATGATTAATCTATGCACATTTTTATAATTTAAGTCTCCAAATATTTTTATTAAATAAATCTAATCTACTTCCAAAGTTATCTCTTTAAAAATTTTTACCCTTTTTTTTTTAATCTAAATTTCAATCATATGAAATTATTATTTTTTAATTAAAAACACAATCACAGACTTTAATTTTCTTTCCGTTTATATTTGCATTTCACATAGAGATGTCCAATTTTTTTGAGGATGGACTTCGCAGGCCCTATCCTGAATGGGACAGTGATTTCCCGATTAGGCAAAGAATGAGGAAGGGAATGGAGGAAAAAATTTCTCGGGAGCTAAACAAGGGTGGGGAAAGGAATCCCAATTAACCACTATTTATTTATTTAGTATAATTATTTAATATTATGTTATGTTATTATTATTATTATTATATAAATATTACATTTAAATTTCAAATTTGATTATTTATTAGTCAAGATAATGAATATATTTAAATTGAATATTTAAATTTAGATTATATATATAAATAATTTGATTTATATTTATTTCTTTCAATGAAAATAGTTTATTAGCTTTTTTTAGGCTAAAATTTAAGTAATTTATCTTTAAATTCTAATTATCATGTAAAACTAACCCTACTAAAGAATAATTAATTACTTAACTAAAATGTGATTACAATTAGTGATTTAAGTTAATTGGATTAAAAAAACTAAAAGTGAAAAATTCCTTGCCGGTCCTCCCAATTCCCTATGGAGAACTCCATCCTCTCCAATTTCCGCAAGGAATTCTCACCTGATCCCCTTGGGGAATTTAACGGGGATGGAGAATGAAATAGGGAGNCACCCCGCGGACATCTCTAATTTCACACATACTTGAAAGGAAGTGTATGTTCGATGGGTAATCACCACATTCCAAACAGTCAACTCCATAGGCATCTATTGCATCAATAACACTCATCAAACACACACAGTTGAAGAATTGTGTCTCACCAGCACCAACTGCATCTACCAGACTTAAAACTTTAAATTTGAAACATAAAATAAGACAGTGATAAGGTAGAGCTTAGCCTAGACTATATCTATTCCTATTCAACTACCTACACTCCATAATGTATCGGGTGACATAGGAATTAACTAAAAATATAAAGGCAATGAGCATGTAAAATCTATACCCCGATAGGCCTTTTTATATATAATATTGATGTATACATAAATATGTGTTTTTTTAATAGATTAAAGGGATAACAAACTTAAAGAAAAAAAAGAAAGAAAGAAAAAAAAAAGCAGTAAATGTGTGACTTTCCTTTTTTCTTCTAGGTATCATTATGAGGAGAGAGCAAATGATTTAAAAAGTTAATCTAACAATAAACCTAGGGTGATGTTAGAGAATTTTATTGATTGAAAAAAAAAATGAACAAGAAGAGACTGAGGGAAAGACCAAAACAAATGAAGTGAGACTTTTTCTAAAACATTTTTTTTTTTTAATAAGTTTTGAATAGAGAAATATTATTACTTCTTTTTTTCTTTGAGCATTTTGATGGCATTTAGACTCTAATAGAGAGATAAGCTTTTGATGTTGAAAGATATGGAGTAAAAGATGCGGCCACAATAGAAAGTTGGAGATGAAAGATCTTTTAAAACTTTTGAAAGAGAAAACGGTAAAAAAATGAGATCATGAAATTTCTGAACATTATGATACGATAACAAGTTGACAAACTTACCTATAATAGATTTTGAAAGAAGATGATCACATTTTCAAATGAGGCATATGGATATGACATTTTCAAGATGAAAAGAAATGCTCGAAAGAGTATTCAGTACCATCAAAATAATAGAAGAATAAAGAGAATAATGAAGGTTGTTCATTAGATTAGTGCTTTAGCCACACCTACAAAAATGTTGAAAGAAACTTTAAATACTACAAAAGCTAAAAGGCTAGATGGGTTTTTAGTATAAGAAATAAACATTAAATAACATAATATATAAAATCCTATAACATTGGGTAGCGTATGATATTTCTTTTTTAGGTGCGATAATAAAGGGAGAGTGAATGACTTAAAACAAAAAGTCCAAACTAAGTTAATTTTTTTTATTTGCCTTATTTGAATTTGAATTTTTTTGAGAAAAGTCTTGATTTTAAGTTTAGAAATCAAATGGTTTTGTTATGGTGAATTGTTTTTGTAAAACATTTCCCATCAAACCATTTAGCTCCACAATGCCTTATCACTACCTAAGTCTATCAACTCAACATGACTTGCCTGCCATATCATTTTATCTCCACTGCCATGTAGTCATCCTCCACCAAGTGGCCCATTAATTGCTTGACCTATCATATGGGATTAGAGAGCCCAATTATCACTATCCATGTAAAGAGCTTGAAAGATCCACTCAACCCCTTGGAAAACCCTTGTGTGACTAATGCTTCATATGTCTTATACATTAGAAATGTGTGAAGATAGTGAATTTTTTTTTTTTTTTTTATGTATATACCAATGTTGTATAGTTACATGTGATCTTGTTACACAAACATTGAAGAATAATAGATATGAAAGGATTAGAATATCAAATAAGAAAATTATAGACTAGATGACCTATTGTCATTTCTCGTGTTATTCTTGCATGTCACACGTAACTTAGGAAGCACAGATACTTTTAATTGTGCAGAGAATCGATATCAGATACGGATATGTCCAGATACGTGGTAAATACGTATCCGATACGTGATGTTAAGTATCTGATTTTTTTTTTTAATTTTTAATTTTCAGATATGCGTATCTGCTTCCAGATACGTGAATCAAATTTTTTTTTTTCAAATTTAAGCCCAATCCACAATCTATTTTATTTTAGTGCATGTTTAGGAGTGATTTTAAAATCCTCAAAAATAACTTTTTTCATTTTTAAAATCACTCGAAAACACACTTTTAATTACTCAAAATTAATTTAACTTTTCAGTTTTACAGTTTTAAATGCAATTTTCATATCATCAAAATTAGTTTTGAAGATAATTAAACATGTTTCACGGTGATTTTGAAAATGACAAAAGTGATTTCAACTATTTTAACATCACTTCCAAACATAAAAGTCCACTTAAATTGAGCAACCCAAAACAAAATAGATTAGAAATGATAAAACATAAAAAATTAAAAAAATCCGAAACATAATTAAATCTTCATTCTTTCCTTATCTCTCACTATTTAAATCATGATTCACACCCTTTCACCCTCAACTTTATTCTTCAATCTTCATTTTCTACTTCTTTCCTACCGTCTACTCCAGTCGCTCAACAATCACTCAACATTACTGGATTTTTTTTTCAAGTTTTCACTCTCGTCTTGATTTATTTTAATCTAACTTAAAATAAGTACCATAGCAATTAATTAGAAATTACACACACACATATATATGTATATAACGTATCTTCAATGTATCCGTATCTTAATTTTTAAAAAATTAGCATATCATTGTATCGTATCGTATCTATATCGTATATTTGTATTTGTATTTATGCTTCTTAGAACATGACCGATACTTATGCGATTTTTTGTGAATGACATTGACATGTACTTATATAGACGTGTCCAAAATATGTCAAGCAAGTCACACTAAATCCTTGTCATAAGGGTATGTCCAAAATCTTCCCGACAAAACACTATTCATCTTACCTACACAAACAACCAAAATAGGATAATTCAAGGTACGCTCCCTATAATAATAATAATAATAATGATAAATAATATTGAATGCATATTTTACTGATGTATGCTCTTACAATACTCTCTCAAGTACTATTGTCAATCTAATTAAACTCAGACAAAAGTTTGAAAACATTGACAAATGTCCTACAATTTGTCAATTATTATTGGATCATATAAAACTGCCAACTTAACGTTAAAAATATGTTCAATCAATCTAAAGATTGAATTATTAGAGTATCTTACATTAATTTATATACCATTATTGTCAAGATCACGTTATATATTTAGGGTATATATTTTTCTGCACACAATATCTTCACATATATTAAAATGAAGATGTAAAGTGGGCTGTGAAAGTCGTTGAATAATTTAAACAAAGAAAAAAGTTGAATGAAAGTTGAGGTACAAACGAGGGTATATATATATACACTAAAGAAAGTTACTCGAATTTTGAAGATTATATATATTTGGTATATGAATTTTCAAAACATACTTTTTTAGTCTCCGTACCTTTTAGAATAGATTCATTTGACTCATAAATTTTCAAAATGTACCTTTTTAATCTCTATGGGCGTTTGAGGCAATGAATTAGTTATTATAGTCATGGGTTATTATAGTTGGGTTATGATAGTTTGCATCTGAAGTGTAGATTATTTTAGTTTGGGTTATAATAGTATGTGTTTGACGTGTAAACTATTTTAGTTTGAGAAGAAAATAGTAAACACGGTAGCAAATAATAAAAAAATGATGAATGTAAAATTAAATAGTAAATACAGTAGCAAATGAGAGTTTTGAAATAGTGACGATAGCTAATTGAAGATTTTGAAATAGTTTTTACTATAGCAAGAGGTGTTTATTATATTTTTGTGATAACTCTTACCCCAAACGTCCCATAAGTTTTTAAAAAGAAGTTAAAATATTTATGCAGTAATTCTTTTATTATTATTTTAGATTAGTAAACTATTTTTTAAAAAATTTCTTATCTTTAAAATTAATTTTTAAACATGTATTTTTAATTCAAAATTTCATATAGAAGTTATATAAAATGAAAAAAAAAAATAATTCAGAAAATTTTTAAATTTATTCGGACTAAAAATGTATTATTTTGAAAATTCAGCATCAAACGCACCTATTCAAATTTAAATACTAAAGAGAGAAATTTTGAAAAATTTTGGATAAAATATACTTATTTTTCAAAATTAATTGCATTTTATTTTTCTTGCATGCGTAAAAAGTGAAAATAATATCCCCACTTATTTCCAGTGACCTTCCAAAGCCCAAACGGCTACCCTGTATTGCGTTGAAAAGCGGAAGACAAGTCAAAGGGCACTTGTGTCTTTTCAATCCACTTTTCTTCAAAATTCCTCGCATAAACAAATTTCATTTTGAAGCTTTATTATTTCCCACAAAATGGGACCCCATCACTTTTATAATCATTCTTCTCAACCACTTTCTCCATTCATCTATAAAATCGCTTTTCAAGTGCTTCCTCACAGATTTTGTACCATCTTCCTTTGGTAATTTTTATTAGTTGGCAATATTCTATTGGTTCGTTTGAGTATTTAGCACATTAAATTAATTATTATAATAATAGTTATTATAGTCGAGAATTATTATGGTCTCTAAGCTATAATAGTCCGTATTTATTGTGCAAACTATTTTAGATATGATAGTGTATGTTTTCAGTGTAGTTACATCTAACTCCTTAAGTACCACTGATTTCTCTAATGAACAATAAATCATAGTCCTACTATGATTGAGTCCTCTCTTCCAAAGACAGGGTGTGACCACTATGTTCAAGACCCGGAATCAACCCTTAAGGGAGCAATCTATCTACTTACCCCTGCTTTGGGGAAGGAGTGAATTTCGTCTTGTGTAACTGAGTTCCCAACTCCTTAATCAAATAAATGCTCAAAAAGGTAGGCTTGTTGAGTTGGTAATCTGGCCACTTTCACTTCTACTAATCAAAGGACCGCCCTCATAGGCAGGAGTTCTAAAAACACTAAGGATTAAGGTCCTGTCACTTATGGTCGTTTTAGTGAGATGTAAGTCTCAATTATCAATGACGTTATATAAAGAGACGAATCATCTCATGGTCTAGTCTTATACAAACTCTTTGTATAGGACACCCCCACTCGAATTTCTCCACATGAATAGTCGGGATCAGACCATTTGTATCACGTTACAACACTTGTAACTATCCACAAAGCAGGCCATATCTATAGTGTCACCAGGATAAGGTATCCCTCCTTTATCCTTATACTACAGACTATTTAGTTTATTATTTAAGGCATGATCCACTTGTATGTCTCACATGCATGTTTAAGTTTACATGAAATAACCATGGATCTTTGTTTATTGGATATGAGTAATACAAATAAAATAACTCTTATTTTATTAATAACAATGTGTACAAACTGTTTATAAACTACGAGACTCTGGGAGAATTAGGACACCAATTCCAACAATCTCCCACTTGTCCTAATGCCTTGGGAGACTAATGTACAATACATGAAAAAAAACAAGTACAACATACAAAAATTAAGGCATAGAGGGATCAGTTGTACTTAAGGAGTTAGATGTAAGTACATGGGCATAACAGTTATTAGCCGAGCTGTACTTACGAGTGAAATGTAAAGAGTTATCGCACTGCTGATTGGTTAAGATGGATATATAATATATCTATTGGAAGGAGAGTTCAACTGTCGGTCTTTAATGGAGTTCCGAGCAGTTAACGGATGGTGGATCCCGTGACTAAAGAGTTTAGTCAGTTATTCAAGTACCATTGGAGCTTCGAGCTACAGGTTCATAAGGTCTTCTGGGTAGCTCAATGGATTAAGTTGAGGATTAGTACTTGGTGTTGATTTGAAATGTTCAAATTGACAAGAGGTAATTTGATTATATATGATATAATCGGTATGATGTATGAGATACATCTAGTGGACATCGACCTATACGATAGGTTCTACCTTCTCCCACTTGCTCAATCGTTTACATGATTTTTGAATCCTCCATCTTCTACCTCTAACCAAGTCCACACAAAGCCAGCCCTCTGGATTCTCATATCGAGAATACCAAGGTACCCTTCTTGGTGGTGTCATACTCAACTCTACACTGTCGAGGTTCTATAGAGGCCGTTCGTTCTATTGGGGTGTTCGTGACTGAGGCGATCGCTGAGTTTGAGTGCACAATGTTCGTGGTGTGTAGTGGTCATGTTGGATGAGCGTTCGAGGTTGCTGTGATCGAACGGTTGTGATCAAGAAGCATTGGCAATGAGTCTACGAATGTGTGTAGATTTCTTCTTGATTATCTGTATTATCATGCTGTAATTTTTGTAATGAATGTATAATCGTATGTTTCTATTTATGACTGTAATTATAATGTTCATATATGATTGTAATTTGGAATGATTTTTTCGTTGCTCATGGAAATCCTCATAATCGATTTCCTTCACTATAAACATTCTCTCTGTCCACCTTGATATTAACTCATGCAAACACCATCTGAAGGGGGATGCTCCCAGGGCACCATAAGGCCAAACATGAATCTCATGGCGTGAATATTTAGGGAGAAACGTGAGTGGAATCATTGACATAGCATATATATCTCTTCCTCCTACTGAGTATTTTATAACCTAGGGTTTAGTTTACTTAGAAAAAACACGGCTAAGGATTTTAACTAAGTGACTTTTTAGGTTTTCCCAAAAGTAACTTTTACTTTAGAAAGTTTGAACAACTTTTGATCATCATTCATTAAATTCTTTAACGAAGTCTTTGATCAACTGTCGTATCCTTGTAGTAAATCTATCTAACTCACCTTTCCAGGTAGGTTCCCAGGTAGAGGTGTTCCGTTTCCGTCAGCTTAAGTACCCCAGCCTAAACATAACCCGCCTTAGATAAAAGGTCCCCTACAGATAGATTTAATACAAATTTAATCTTTTATGGAAATCAATTTAATCCTATTAAAACGATTCAAAAGATTAAACTTAGGTATCTAATCTCATTAGAATCATGAACTTAGGTCTATCTTAATCCAATTTTAAAACCCTTTTAAAACATGAGTTCACCTAAGTTCGCATGCAACTCTTTCTTATTGATTTTAGTTCTAATTTCCGTTATAACGCTTATAACATGAAACAACTAAAACTAACACAATGCGAAGCTACACACACAAGGCATTCATAACTCTTATAAATAAGCCTAAGTGTCAGGCTCCATGCATTGTTCATTCGTTGCTACTTTTATATAAAACTTATATAACAAAGCAACAAACCAAACATACATTCTTCCGTACACCCTTATACTATAACTCTTATAATATAAAGATGATTCATGAATATGCTTAATGCATGAAATATAACACTTATATTTCATGTTGCATGTGCATGCTTTCTTGTAATTTCATCATGCCAATAACAATATTCTAACACTTATAATATATGCTGCATGAATAAAATGCATAACCTAAGGTAGGGTTCAAATCTATATGTCATACACTATGGCATATAAACAACATACATCTCGTGTACATTAAGTAAAAATTGATGAACCAATATAATTAGCCTCAAATCCTCAAAAACCAAAGCTAACTATTACAAAGCACAATGAGTCTCCGGTTCAAATAGGCGAATCAGGTCTTCAACCGTCCGGACAAAGAAACACGTCTCCTTGATCGTGTAACAAATCCTTGTGATTGCCTTCCCGATAAAGTAAACTCTTTACTCAATCGTTTAGCAACGCCATGTGAGCATAAACGATCGTTTAGCAATGATCGTGTACCTTTTACTATGTGATGAAGCATGAAGGCCACATGATCGTGCAGTGTGCTGATGACGAAAAATTAGTTATCAATTACTTGATGAATAAAATTACGTGGATGCAATATGCGATGCATGTTCTTAATGTATGCGTTGATTATCATATGTTGGAGTTCATGCGTTGGAGTGAACTATGCATTAACGAATGTATGCGATGACCATGCGTTCCTGTCACAAGTTTTCTTGTGCTCACGCTAAGTATAACGTGAACACAAGTTTCTCGGGTGATCCGAGGTCGAACTCAAGGACTTGTAACTAAATGCTATGCGGTAATGTGTATGTGACGGTTGAATAAAAGAATGGATAGGAGGTTTTAAGCTAACACTACTCCTACTCCTAAGTAACAGACAATGCAATGAGAAGTATGAATGAGAGGTAGAGACACGACAACTGTTGACACGGAGTAAATAGATGGAAAATAGATAAAATGTGGAGATGTCTTCATCGCAACCCTTAAGAGCGACCGCAAAGGCAACCTTAGCCAACACAAGTCACGCAATCATGCTACACACACTAAAAGCATAAATCTAGGACGTATGCGATGTGTATGCATAAAAGTCGAGATGACCGCATACAGCCACCATATCCTACTTCTTGGACGCAATCATTGTCATCTCCGTCGGGTGAATACGCTGTGTGATGGCAAACGGAGCTTATTCCTAAGTCTCCATTCTTGTTTATGCAAACCTAATCTAGCTCTTCCGAGCATCGAATCTAACTTAGCTCTCTCGAGTCTTAGGTTCTTTCTTTAGACTCTCTCCCGAGTAGCTCTAAAGGTGCGATGGATGCACCCACATAAACTTGGCTGATGCAAGATTATTCATATCTCTAGTGAACAATAGCTTACATTGCTTAATGCAACCAACCACTTACCCTCTCGAGCAATTAGTTGTTGCTGACTTTACTCATAGACAAGCATTGTGTTCGCCTATAGACAGACATTACTACAACTTCACACTAAACAAATAAAGTTTTCTCACACACTCATGCAACGCACACCTCTCGGTGGTTTGCTACATGCTTCACATCTTTAATCCACTTGACTAAGTATGTGATACTCTAGCAATCTCACTAAGTGATGCAATGAAAGTTAAGGATGCTAAGTAGAATATGGAATCGAAGGAAACACAGAAATGCATTGAACACATAATGTATTAATTCCTTAATCAAAATGTAATACAATACAATATAAGAAAAGGAGAGAAAATGAAATGACCAACTGGAAGCAATGACTTGCTTCCAGGGGATATGTGTCAAGGCTGCCGGTGGTGCCATGGATGGGCGATGGAGCTGACTCTCCTGAGATCTAGCACCGGTCGAAGGCTCTAGTCGTCACTCGAAATGGAGGAAGGAGATGATGAACTCTCAAGCTTTTCTTCTCACGCATTTGTCTGGATCATAGGGATCCGCCCTAAAGCGAACCTCAGGTGAAAACCTTGGATTCAAACCTTGGGCGAAAACCCTGGATGACTTGAATTTCTACTCATGGACTACTTTGATTCTGACATTCACGGCGCATTAATCCTTTTTTGAATGTTTGTTACTAACGGCGTGGTAGGTGAAATGTCAACATCATCTTTTGATTTTCTCGAGAGATGCGTTGATGCGTTCATTCCACCAACCTTGCGTTGATCCCTGTTATCGTGTAGCCACAATCATGCAGTGACTGCATTCGCTTAATACCGCAACTTCTACACGATGAACGCAATCGCTTGACGATTGCAACTTCTATGCAATGGACCCACGCGGGTGATCACCGCAACACCCATGCGTTGATGGTATGTGTTCGTCTTTACGATGGAGAGTTTCTCTACATGCGGTCGTCTATGTGGTATGGCTTCCATGTTTGCATCCACTTCTTGCGTTAGCTACAAAAATAGACAATTGAACGCATAATAACGCATAATAATGGGTTAACTGAGATTCTCAATGCTGAACGTTGCAAGCTCATTTTCTCATGAATTCCTAACATAATTGCTGCATATTCTGCTTAACAGCCTTCATAATTCTAAATAAAAGTTCTAAGATGACATGCATTTCTGCATGTCATCATGTGCATCATGCAACACAAGCCTTAAACGACCAACTAAACAAGAAAGATGCGGTGAAACATAATCATCTAAACGATCATGGAGCTAGAGTCAAGGTATTGTATACCAGGTGATCATGTAGTCATTGACTATGCAATGAGGCATGTTGAACTACACGATTGTTTAGTGCGCGCGCCTTTTATTAAATGATGAGTGTCAAAACTCTACGCGATCATTTACCTTCAACATCCATGCGATCTAGCATCAAATACTACATGATAGAGTAAACGCTTTACCCTATTGTTTAGTAAATATTATACGATCGAGCGGAACATTTCTACACGATCATTTAGCCAAATCTCAATGATCGCTTACCTTAGGCTACACGATACTACCAACCTTTGGTCTTCTTCCTTGATGAGAACTGCATCTCCAGGCTTCAAAACTTCATCATGAATGACTCAAACAACTTCAAACACTTTGAATACGGACTCGATTGCTTGTTAATTATGCCCATAAATGCAGGGGCTCTTACAAATTAACACTTTGTAATCTTAAAGAAAACTTTAAAAAGAGGCAATCATCCTGCAAACATTCATCAACAAATCCACAAATGCATTTAACTCTCAAACGCAATGCAGAAAACTTAAAAACCCACCACAATTATAAAGGATGTTCAAAACAACAATGGTATTTGGAATATCAGAACAACCTAGCCCTGATACCAGAACAACCTAGTCTAAATGGAAACTAACAACTTATGCATAAATAGAATTACAGCATGCTATAAGATGATACAAGGGATAGAGGATGAATATATTTGAAGAACCATTCTTCAAGAATTCCTTGATCAATCTTCAATGCATCAATAGGAATGCACTCAAACACAACAACCGGAACAACACGACCACGAACACAATAAACACAACCTCCACGAACCCAATCGAGTCCAACTCGATTCACGAACAGAGTAAAGACACTACCACAAGTGTTACGTTAGTATTCTCGGTGTGAGAATCCAAGAGTTGTGGGCTCTGTATGATCTTGGCTTGAGGAAGAGACTGGAGGTCTACGATTGAGTAAACGATCGATCGAGTGGGAGATAAGAAGTTGGTCTATCGTATAGACGATGTGCTCGATCGTTTAGTAAACTGAAGTCTATCGCATAGACTTTGCTACTTGATCATATAGCAACGATCAGCTGAATGACTATCGTATAGTCAACTCTACACGATCGTTTAGTCTCTGTCAACGCTATCGCGTAGTGAAACTCTTTCACTTGATAGCTTATCTCCATGAGTCTTTCTGAATGAAGCAATTTCTAAATTTAGGAAAACAATTTTTCTTTTATCTCACGGTTATCATAAAACATTCAATAACCTCCCACTCAATCGGTTATTAGAGAAAAGAATTAATTATCAGATAATTAATGTATTACAAATAAATATGATAACTAACTTATCATATTATATTTATAACCTACATTTTTAATATTTCATCTCATGAAACATACAAATCATATTTCTTTTTCTATTTTATTGTACTTAATGTATCTCATACATCACACCAATTATATCATATACAATTAAATTTTCTTTTGTTAATTTGAACATTTCAAATCAACCCCAAAATTTGATTCTCAACTTGAACCCATTGAGCTACCAAGGGAACCTTATGGACTGGTAGCTTGAAGCTCTAATGGTACGTGAATAACTTACTAAACTCTTTAGTCACAAGATTCTCCATCCATTAACTGTCGGGCACTCCACTGAAGACCGACAGCTGCATTCTTCTCACTACATATATATTTCTGTGTCCATATTAACCAATCAACAGCACGATAACCCTTCACAAATCGCTTGTAAGTATAGCTAGGCCAATTTACCGTTTTGCTACTGTAGTTACATCTAACTCCTTAAGTACCACTGATTCCTCTAATGAACAATAAATCATAGTCCTACTATGACTGGGTCCTCTCTTCCAAAGAGAGGGTGTGGCCATTAGGTTTAAGCCTCAGAATCAACCCTTAATGTAGTAATCTATCTAGTTACCCCTGCTTCGGGAAAGGAGTGAATTTCTTCTTGTGTAATTGAGTTCCTAACTCCCTAATTAGACAAATCCACAAAAAGGTAGGCTTGTTGAGTTGGAAATCTGGCCACTCTCACCTCTACTAATCAAAGGACCGCCCTCATAGGCAGGAGTTCCAAAAACACTAAGGATTAAGATTATGTTACCATTGGTTGTTTTAATGAGATGTAAGTGTCAATTATTAACAACGTTATATAAAGAGACGAATCATCTCGTGGTCCGATCTTATACAAATTCTTTGTATAGGATACCCCCGCTTGCATGTCTCCACATGAATGGTCAGGATCAAACCATTTATAGCACGTTACAATACTTTTAACTATCCACAAAGTGGGCAGTATCCATAGTGTCACCAGGATAAGGTATCCATCCTTTATCCTTATACTACAGACCATTTAGGTTATTACTTAAGGCATGATCCACTTGTATGTCTCACATACATGCTTAAGTTTACATGAAATAACCATGGATCTTTGTTTATTGGATATGAGTAAATGCAAATAAAATAACTATTATTTTCTTAATAACAATGTGTACAAACTGTTTACAAACTACGAGACTCTAGGAGAAGTAGGACACCAATCCCAACATAACAGGCAGGTAGCTGCATCTAAAGGATAAACACGCAGTTGATGGGTGAGGCTATGTGTGGATTAAGTGCAACCGCTGGCTGTGGTGTGTGAGCATAAGATGAATGCAAGGTTACAAGGGAAAGAAAGATATTGGCCGGGTGCATTAGCAAGCGTTTAATGCATAAGCATCGTAGGCATGTCCTCGAGCCTAACTGAGTGTTGTGAGTGCATTATCACTTATGAGCTGAGCACAAGGTAAATTATCTAAATATTGTGTTGAGATGAAGTATGTTATGCGAAGAAGTATGGTATACGGTGAAGGTATAAGGGTTGTCTTAGGGTGATGTTAAACTTAAATGTGTAAGTTTAGCTCAAGAGGGAGCTAGTAGTTTAACCAATAGTTTTACTGATGTTACAGGACAAACGCAAATAGGAGAAGCCTATCATCATCTGAGGAAGTAGCCTAAGACAGTAAGTGACAAAGTTTATGAATGTTTCTCTTATGTGTTTTCAACACATGATTTACTATTGAGCTAGTTTTCAAGATGTTTTCCTAAATAATGTACCACACATGAGCTTTCATCTTTGTGGTGAATTTTCTAGGTAAAACATGATTTTCTTAAGCAATACTCTGACGCATGCCTTGGTGTGAAAGTGATGTGCTGATGCATAGTCTAATATTTTTTTTTTCTTCTGAGCATTGAGATTTATGAAGCATGCATTAACTAGCATTCCTTAACTTATGTTGTCTTTCATGATAAATGCGATTAAGATGTATTTTATTGGAATGCCTGATGTTTCAAAGGTTGAGTTTTCTTATCTAAAAGAAGAGTTATGGTGATATAATGAAGAAACCCGATAGTATGAAGGTATCTAAGTCCCTTAATACCTAAGGTATGATAGTAAATAGGACCTTACCACGTGCACGCAGGTACTATATTATCGATGCTGATTGTATCAAGATTACTCTACATCAGCTAAGGATTGTCGTTGAGGGATTGAGCAAAAGGGCTCTCTCTCAACTAAGGGTGAATGATGAGGATTTCCAATGAAAATGTTGATGTTTCAATTTTCAGGGTTTGAATGTTTTACATGTTTTAATTTATATGAGTATATTTGTTTTAAACCCTGAATCTTTTAAGGAAGTTGATGTTTTTTTATGCTCAATATGTATGTTTTAAGGTAGCCACTCACTAGACTAGTAGTTCACTTTTTTTAATGTTTTCTTTTTTCCAAGTAGCGGTCAAGACCCAGAGCATAATTGTTCTACTAGTTGCCACTCGGAGTACAAGGGTTGAAGTGAAGTGAAACTTAGGTTGCTAAGTTGTTTTGTTAACGGTTTTCCTTCATATACATAGTAGGTGATGGAGCTAGCATGCAATTAATGGAAGAAATCAAGACCAATAAGCACTCTAATTCATCAATTTTTGCAATTAAGACAACATGCTCATAAGAAAATAGAGGGTTTCAAGAAATTACCTTTGAAGACCTTCAATCCACAAATTCAGCTTCAATCTTCAATCTAAAAGCTTGTAGAACACCACTTGATCTTCTCTACTATTCTCTTGGTCCTTAGGTTGATTTGTGAGAACTAAAATGAACTGAATTGAGGAAGAATTATGGAGAAGAAAAGTTTGTTTGGAGAACATGCAATGAAAAACTATTTTTCAACCTCGAATCTCAAGAAAATTTCAGTCTTGCATGCTTTTCATCTCAACTGAAGATACTCCTTTTAATTTAGTTTCTTCATTCAATCACATCGCATAACTTGAGGACATCACCTATTTAAGTAAATTAGTGGAATTTTGAGTTGAAAAATCACCAAAAATGGCATAAACCCATTAACTTCAATTTTCCATTTTTCCAAATTTTACTCTATAAATTAATCCAACATATGAAATCCAAATATAAAAATTCAATTTAATTTATTTTTAAATCAAAATTTAAAACTTTTGAAAGAGATTTGTAAAATTAATTTTAACCAAAATTAATTCAAGTAATTAATTTTAATAAAAGTAATTCTAATTTAATCAAATTTTTTATTTAATTCAATATCAAATATTAAATTAAACACTAATTCCATAAACATGAATCTCCATTCACGTATGTAATATTTAAATTGAATTTAATATTATTCAACTTGTCAATTTTATTTAATTCGATAATTAAATATATAATTATATCGTATATAATTAGTAATTGTTCGCTTGCTATCGTGAGATGCTTTAGAAGTGTGTAAAGTAAAACAGATTGGAAGAATAAAGTCTAAATACTGCGTTCTGCCTTAATGCGTTTTAATGAATGCAACGCGTTGAGGCGTTAGTATTATGCACAGAAGGCACACAACTCCTTATAATAACGTTCAAGTTTTCCTAGATTAAACCAAAGTATAAATCTAATCTAGGTTCCTGGCAAGTCCAGGGTCGATCACAAGAATTCAGTTTCACTAACATAGATTATGCATTATACTTGCAGTAGGAGGTTTTTCCTAAATAAATGTGAAAGATGTATTATTTACACTAACATGCCTATGCAAGACAATACAAAAGAGTTGAGTGGAAAAGGAAGGATCATGTGAAAATGGAATTTAAATAGGTGGACGTGCCGGTTAAAGATAATTGCACACAACTGATGTAATGTGGATAAAATGGGATGGGTTGCTTATCTTTCTATTCATGCGTTAGACATCATTTAACACTTCTCAATGCGAATAATATACAAGCCTGTCTCTAGGGTGCATGCGTATAACTTAGAATGCAACAAACACTGGTAAGTCTATCTCTAGCTGTACTAGGCATTCTACTTAATGCGGCTTAGCTATTCTTTCGAACAACTAAGGAAAGAAGCTTTCACTAAGTTGTCAAGTTGGTTTAGGCGTTGGAACAGAATTATGCATGAAGTACTAATGCTTTCAACATAAACAGAAGATAAACAATAGTAAAAGTGATGATCAAATATATGAATTTTATAAAGGATGAATGAGTCTTTACAAAGAACTATATTCAATCAAAATGAAATGGAAATGATATTAAGAGAGAAAGTGAGTCAAGCCAAAGAATACAATCTCTTGTAGTTCTTTGGCTCAATCTTCTTGTGTACAATCACTTTAAAGAGTCGAGGACATAGTATCTTTCTCAAGAATAACTTTCTCCACTCCCTGGCCGGTGGTGGTGGTGGTTCTCAGCTCCTTCGATCGTCTTACACCTCGGCACGACTTGTACAAACTAAAATTAATCTACAAATTTACAGAGAGTATGGAGCTTCTAATTCTCTAAGCTCTTAATTTTGGAGGGTCTTCAAGTATTTATAGGCGTTGGTCTCGTCCACTTGGAGGATGGGCTGCATTTAAGTTCATGCCCTGGTCAGCATTAAACTCCATGTCCTGGTTGGTTGCCTGACCTCTGGAAGCTTTTTAGACGCCGCCTACTACTGGAAGCTTTTCAGACGCCTCCTATTGCAGGTGCCCATGCTTGCAAGTGGTGATGTGACACAATCAGCCTAGAGCAATGAATCTTCTCTGCGTTGAATTCCCTTCGACGTATGGCTCATGTGTTAGCGCGTTTCCTGTGGCACTTGTCTAATGTGTTATTGTCAGTTCTTGCGTTGAAATCCTGCAAAGTAGTGTGTTAGCACTGCGATTTTTAGTGATAAACTTCTTTTACATGAAATTGCTATTGTTTAAGTAAATCCATGCATTTCTATTAAAAATGAGGAGAGTTTATTATTAAAAACCCTAATTGTTCTAACTTAAGAGTAAAGATAACTTGTATTCTTACAAGTTATCAGTAATTCCCTTAATTCGAATTTGAACGTTTCAAATTCACTCATGACTCTATTCTAAGGTTTAATCCATTTGTGAGTTAGCATGGAGATCTAATGGACCTACACTGGCTCGGTTATCAAATTCATTCATGTCTTATTCTAAGTCTTAAAAGGTCCTCATCTCGTTTTCCCTAACACTGGCTCGATTATCAACCTCAGATATACCAAACTTGCAAAGTGAGGGCAACACTAAGACAAGGGTGCCTAAACACACACACACAAAACATAAAGGGCATTTATTTTACCTAGAGGGCTAGCTTTCACACCTCACTACTGGGAACCTATCCACTATTTTCTTGTGGGCCCTAACTAGACACAACGGAGGTAGCTCTTTTCACCTTTATCCATGCACACACACACACTATTTTTTTTTGCAGGTACACCAGCTTATGCCTCTTTTTTTTTATTTTGCACTTTTTTTTAGAATTTTATCTAATTTGTTTTTCTTTCTTTCTTTCTTTTCTTTTTTTAGTTCACATTAAGCCCTATTTTATCCACTTTGTCTAATTTTGCTATACACCAAGTGTGGTTACTTCTAAGTCAAAGGTGGACCTTTTAGGGTGACAATATAAATACAAACCAGATAACCAATTCTAAACTCGTAAGACTTTAATTTTGCAAAACAATGACTTTAATTTTAAAGTTTCATGAGAGACATTTATTTTTTTTAAATTGGGCTAAAATCATGATCATGCTTTCCTAACATTCTTTCATATAAATTTTATTACAGGAAGAGTGTGTCATAAACTATCATGAAAACAACAAAGCAAACAAGCTAACAAGGCAATCTAGCATACAAGAATTGTCCGAGCACAATGCTCAAGGTCTCCAAGCTAATATAAAAACTACTCAACAGGTACCTCACCCCAACTTTAAAATAATACATTCTCCCTTATGTATCTCAAATATAGCTCAATAAAAATAAAGGAAAAGGTGTTGGTAGGTACCAATGTGTAGCGGAAGTAACCAGGATCCATAAGCACTCTAATTCATTAATTTTGGCAGAAAAGAAAACATGCTTCAACAGAAAAAATGGGTTTCATGACATACCTTTCAAGAACTTCCTCTAATTAGATCTTGTTGTAGCTTTCAAGAAAACATGCGAAAAAATGCATCGATTCAGCTGCAAATCTCCACAGGATCTTGTTGTAGACCATCCCAAGATCTTCTCTACTATCCTCTTGGAGCTCAAGATTGAGTAGTGGAACTCAAAATAAGCTGGAATTAGGGAATTTAGATAAGCTCACAGCAGCAACAACCATGTAGAAGAAGAACACCCTTCTTCTCTCAAATTTTTCTTAGAGTTTTGTTCAGTTGTTCTTCTCCAAAACACTCCAAAATCTTCTATATATTGCAAACATTCATGCAAAGAAGTTTGCTGCATGAGATGCACCTCATGCTTGGAGTTAATGAAGAGTTAAAGTGGGTTGTTGGTGAGCTAGTTCATGAAGTAAATCGAAAATCAAATTTTCCAACTTTGTATTTTTCTTTTTTTTTTCTATTTTATCAAAATTTATTTCAAAAAACAATTTTATTTAATAAAACTGAAAATATTATTAATTTTACAAAATTAATTTCATAAATTAATTTTCTTTAATAAAATTAATAAATAATTATTTAAACAATTTAAATAATTCTAATTAATTTAATCAAATATCAAAATTAATTTTTAACATAATTCCATCTTCAAATATTTAAATCATATTTAAATATTATTTTTCCAAATTCATTTAATTCTAATTTGAACACTTCAAATTAACTTATCATGCTATTCTAGAGCATATCCATTTACGAGCTAGTAGGGGGACCTCACGGATCTACAGATCATGGGCTTCAACGATCTGAGATTAATCGGCTAAACTCATTAAACCGATCTAACCTCCATTTGTTAACTAATGGGTGATTCCACTAAAGCCCATAGCTGAACCCCCTTCACTGTAGATATATTATGTTCACTCGATATAACCATGATTAGTAAGTTAACCCTTTACAGGTTGCTCGTAATAATGGCTAGATCGAATCTCTGTTTTACACCCGAAATTACCTCTTGTTCCTTATACAATAGATCATTTTAACTATTTACTTGAACTTGATCCACTTGTATGTCTCCACATAAAGTTCAAGTACACATATAATAGTCAAGGGACTTAGATTTATTGGAATTCTAAAGAACAATATATTCAACAACAACTTTATTGAATTCTCAGAATAAGTTCTAATGTTTACAAAACCACGAGTTTTAGGACATAAAACCCAACAAAAAGGAATAGGAAATCTCCTTTGAAATTATTCTTGCACACAGGATGGTGATGGTGGTAGGCTCACCTCTAAAAAAGATGCTCTCCTCTTCTAGGTTGTCCCTACAAAACAAAAACAAAAAGAAAGCTAATCTAGAAAACAAATAAAGAAAGCAATACATTTTTATCATTTGGCTCCCTCCAGGAATGGAAAATTTTTAACGTCGATTGCTCAACATGACCTGCCCTGTCAAGGCACGATTTTTTTTTTTTTTTGTATTTCTTTGGTCCCTTCTTGGATGAGTCAATATAGGCTGATAAGGCTATAAGGCTCTTCATCTTTTGAAGAGAACCAGACAGATCGAATTTTGGATTTTTAATTTTTTGTTAAAAAAAAATAAAAAGAAAAATAAAAAGACTTAAGGACTATCTCAACTGAAAATAAAGTCTCTGACTCAATTGACTCAACTAACTCTTGAGAACAAGAAGAACAACACTAAAAAATATACGATATACCAAAGGGTAGAACATAGAGAGGTTTTTCATCCTCTAACTCTATGACCTGAAAATCAACGGGTTTAGGCTCATATTCTCTATAGTCCTCACAAACTGGTTCTAAACAGGGCATGCTGTCCTCCAACTCATCCTCTATGTCGACATAGATTACCTCATCGTTGCACGCCTCAGTGATGTCATAAGAAGTGTGTAACATGGGTTCCCATCCTTTCTCAACTGAATCAGAAGATTCAGTGACTGAGTCTCTCAAACTCTGAAGATTAGTTCCAACCTCAGTCTGAAGATCAAAGATCTCCTTGAAGTCTTGGATCTTCTACTAAAAAAATAATATTGTTAATAGCAAATTATCTAATCACATCTTCTAATGACATACCGAGTCAGAGGTGTAAGCATGTATCGTCATGTCGGATATGGGAGGGTGTGAATCATAGTGGAACTGGTCCCATCCTAGGTTTCCATAGCTATAGGACTCCTCCCATGTAGGCCGATGGAAATCATCATCCGTATCACTAGGATACCCTCCCATGGAGTATTCTTGTGGCATAGGGCTCCATTGCAAACTTGGGCATGCTTGCTCATGGTGATCAATCCTACATGCTTGCACTTGCTGTGACTTACTTGCAACCAAATGACTAACCAAAGAAGTTATCTCAACAAGTTGACCTCGAAGGTTGCAAACCTCGTCACCAAGTTGTAGCGATCCTTCTTGGGCGAATGTTTGCGAGCACGATCAACGCAAAGCCTTGCAGTGAAGATGCGCTCGACCAATGAATTCTTATGTTGCGTTAATGCATATTCTGCACAAAAATACAAGAATCAATAGTTCTAATGCGTTGGATGCATGCGACAACAATATTACGAAATTGATTCTTAATGGACGCAAAGTAACATATTTCATCAATGCAATCTAACATTATTTAAGAATTTAGCACTATGATAACGTGCATTTCTGCCCGTTATTACACCCCCAAATTTAAACAATGCTTGTCCTCAAGCATAAACTAAAGATTCCTTTAGCAAGTCAACTGCAAAGTTCTTTTCTTAGATTTCTCAAGAATATTTCGTTCAAATTCTATATGTCAGAATTTCCCTAAATCTTATTCAAGTCTCTTCTTAAAATATTTCTAAGACCTAAAGACTACAAGCTTAACTTTCAAAAGGATTTTACTAAATTCCGGAACATCACATGATTTATTTAAAAAAAAGAAAATTTTCTATCGGGGTGTCAAATGATTTTATCCTTGCACAAAAAAATTTCTTCATTGATATTTTTTTTCTGACCTTGCGCAGATCCGAGTGCCTTTCCTTCGTTTTGGCTTGCCCCCACGTGTTTCATGCAAACCTCCAACTACGAGCAATGCACTCTTTCTCAGACTAAACTCATACCTATTTGGCAGTGGAGTTGCGATCATTTATTTATGTGGTGATCCTGGTAACTTACTTTCATTTTGGCTTGCCCCCACGTGTGTCATGCGAACATCCAACTACAGGTAAGCGCCTTTCACAAAACTCTTATCAACATGGGTTTCCCATTGCGTTGATAGTGGAGTTGTTATTCTCGATTTTTTTTTTGAAATAGAAATAGAAATAGCAAGGTCGAAAATAAATACCTCAACTCCAAATTTAAAATGCGACAATGTCCTCATTACCAAAAGATTAAAATAAGTCATGCGATGTTCTAGAATGCATTGTAAAGAGAGTTTGAAAGAAAGTTAGCAAACCTCTAACTTCTAGAAAAATTTTAAAAAGAGGCGATCTTAAGATTAAGTTGACTCTAGTATATATGAAAGACATAGAAGCATATTTTTCATCATTGAAATCATACTTGGCAAAGAAACATAATGCGGTAAACTACTAAATTTATCTATGTCAAATGATTGCGGTAATTAAAAAGGATGCAGTGATAAGACTTTTAAAACTAACATGCGATGTGATAGTGCAAAATTTGAAATAAAGATAAGGAAGAGTACACCCCCAAATTTTGCGTTGTCACCCACATTGTGTATTGACGCATCCATCCTTGCGGTGATCTATATTTTGTTGATTGCGGTTATGGAGTGAGATCATTTGCTTCTTCTTGAAACATCTCTGCAATTCTGTACCTTAATCATTGTAAACAGACAAAGAGAGGGTCAAATGATTTAAAACAAAACAACAAGTTTTTTTTTTTTTTTTTTTTTTTTTTTTTTTTTGGGAATAGAAATAGTAAAATAAGGATAGATAAAGATTGAAAGAATAAAGTGAAGATTCCGAATAGTGGTGAAGAATTCCCTGATATTGCGATCATTTGATAACGCAGGGACCTCTTATTTTCGGCTGGTTTGTTCACGTCCATGGTGCTTTTTCTCTCTTTTCTTTGCCCTCTGGGATCTTTACTGCCTTAATTGTTACACCCCACCCTAGACCATCCTCTTAGCCTAGAGAAGGGCGTGACTGCAGTAGTTATCAACCCTTTGGTTGACACTTACTGCCTAATAACTCTTGCGGAATAACTCTGATACCAAAATATAAACTATATACAGCAGAATGTCTTTAGGCCAACAATTTATTAATTTAGAAACATAACTTATTTAGAGTCATTACAACACTAGATTTACAAGTCCCCAAAACCCAAAAACCTTAGTCCTTATATGAACAACAGTAACATGTGTACAATATTAACAGTAATCAACTAAACCGATGGGTTACAAATCTCTTATTCCTTTAGTGGCAGAGCAAATGTAGAGCTATCTTCAGAGGATTTGACCGCTACCTGTGGGGGGGGGGGAAGGGGAAGAAAATTTGAAAACGGGGTGAGCTTGCACCCAATGAGTGACTTAATAAAGGTTAATTGATTCTCATGCAAAATCTCAATAAAGAGTTTAACTGAAATATAGGCTTCTACAGTACTTGTACTGCAGTATAAATATTTTCCAAGCATAAAACATATAAAGTCGTTTTAATCATAAAACAGTAAAACTATTTCTCAGTTGAGAATAACCTTTACTGTGGATAAAACAATCCCAACACTAACTGCTAGTCAAGAGAGAACCCTTTTGCTCAACTCTGACTCTAACTACCTACGTGCACGTGGCCATACTAAGTACCGTCATACCTTAGGTACTTCTATTTAGATACCTTCTCAAATGTCCTTCAATATTTGGTTGGTTTGGTACCTTCTCAAATGTTCTTCAGTACCAATAAATACCTTCTCAAATGTCCTTCAGTATCTAGTTGGGCGGATACCTTCTCAAATGTCCTTCGATATCGCGTTTTAAGTAAAACTAGTCATAAGTGACTTTCTCTTTAAAGCATGTAACACATATAAAAACATGGCTTTAAAGGTACTAATGTATGATGAGTATATTTAACACATATAAATCGTTTTCCAACAATTTCTCACACATGCATGCGTTTAAAACATAACTCATGGTTTGCTTGGAATCACTTTGTAAAACTAGTTGGCATGAGAATAATATAAAACATGCTTTCTATAACACATTGTAATCAAACATTTTAAGCAAATGTTTTAGTTAAAACGTTTTAGCCACTCACCTTGATTGCTTAGGAGCATTTCACTCTAGTAGCTCCCTTTTCACCCCTAGAATCGAGATTCAATTTACAGCTCAAATTACTCATAGTTATAAATCTTATTTTGAGATGTTTCCTTCTACAAAAATATTCGAAATTTTCTTAGGAAGCTTATCCTAAAATTTGAGCTCATAACCTCTCGTGGTTTGGCTGGAATCACAGAATCTTCACGACTTGCCCAAACTGATCCGACAGTCTGACCCTTCTGAATTCTTCTCAGTTTCCAGCCCGATCCCTTCGAACTTTTCTTTCAACAGCTCTACTCTAAAACTAGACTCTCAGAGCTTTCAAGTGGCTTTGGAATCACTCCAAATGCACGAGTAAATTGGGAGAACTCCTCGTCCCAAATTGATGCGTCCTCTTCAAACCTCACTATCCAATGCGTCCTCTATGACTAACGCATGGATTTGGTTCCAACGCAAGGTTTGCTAAACTCTCCCACTCTTTTTACGGTATTTTTGAATTGTGATCTAAAAAAGAAGTTTTTTGGCCCCATTTATAGGCATCCAAACCTTCTCCAGATTTGACACCACCTACTTGGCTGCATGGCCAAGTGTCTCCTTCTCACCCCATCAACGCAATGCTGTGATCATCGCAAGCTAAGTATCTTCCTCCCATGTTGCCAACGCATGAGCCTCCAATCTAATGCCACCATCTCAAATTCTTAAGGCTTAAGGCTTTCCTCCCAAGAAGACACATGGTTTGATGAATTTCTCCTGATGATCTCATCCTTTGTATGCGTCCACTCTTGGATGTTCAACACATAATCCATACTCAATGCATAGCAAGCAAATTCACTCTCATTACAATTCAACTTAGCCATTGCAAGAAGCTAACCATCACCAACGCATAGGATGACCATCCATCCTCGATGCATGGTTCAATAGGTAGCATTGCACGGCTTTCTTGGCATGGGCGCATGGTGTTGGCCACCAACGCATAGGCGCATTGCATAGGTTGGTCACTCTACGCATGGGCGCGCTGGCCGCTTGACGCATTGGGTGTGCTTGGCCGCATGGGCTGCGCGTGGCACCTTGATGTTTGGTCAGGTGCTTCGGTGCATAAGCGTTTTGCTTTGATGCATGGGCATACATGGCTACATGGCAGGGCACCTCAACGCATGGCATGGTTGCTTGGCAGGGCGCTCAATGCATGGGCCATGCCTGCTTGACGCGATTGGCAGGGCATCCGACCGAGGCTGCGCGATGCATGGGCAGGGCGTCTGGATGAAGTTGTCAACGCATGGCATGGGCCTGGCCAAGGCTGCTCGACGCATGGGCTGCGTTTCTATGCATGCCTCGCCTACCGTATGCCTTCCAACGCATCATCTCTATTTTCCTTCTTCAACCACATGTCCTCACCAATATCCTTCCAACGTATCAACCCACACAATTTCTCTACTTAGCCAAATTTTTCCAAATTTTTCCCAAAAGTCAAACTTTCAAATTTCCACTTTTCTTCTAATTTTTCATTCTTTTCTCTATCATCCCATACTAGTTTCTACATCAACCTACTCATCACACTAATCTCAATAGGAACATACTCAAGTAGAAAAATTAGGATTCGGGGTTCACATTAATTCGAAGTTTTTCCCTATGAATGCTCATTACAATTTCCCCTTTCGCACATCAATTTGAGCTTAACCGGTTGAAAGGAATGGTCATCCCAATATGATGGCGCATCTTCGTCCGCTTTATAATCCAAAATGGTGATGTTTGCCGGTAGGTGAATTTATCGATTGAGATTGCGACATTTTTCAACTCTCCTTCAGGATGTATTCGAGATTTATCCGCGAGCAGGGGAGTTTCCTTTGTGGGCGTAAGTGTGCCGACATTTAATGGTTTTAAGATTGACAACAACATTATGTTTATACTTGCCCTAAAGTCGCATAGTGCTTGGCCACTGAAGATCCCTTCGATAGAGCATGGGATTGTGAAGATTCTGGGTCGCCCATTTTAAGTAGATCATAGCATTTTGCGCTGTAAGCCCAACTATTGCGATATTTTCTTCCTCAATTTGTTCCTCTTTCAATCTTTGTGGAGTTACTGGTGGTTGGACTTCTTCAATCTCAAGATCTAGAGGCTTAAGGGTGGACGCAACTTCAGGGTTTGTTTTCTCGGGCTTCTCCAAACTATAGGTCAATGGGTCTTCAGTTATCACACATTCAAGTTGGTCGCAATGCGCTTCTCCCCTACTTCTGCAGTCATGTCGTCACTTAGCAAGGAGACTGCTAAGCATTGTTCCTTCTCGTTAACCCCAGCATTGCGAGAGAGCTTAGTTGAGCTTGGCAACGCTCCTTGTGGTCTATTTTTTAGATCGCCCGCAATTTATCCCATTTGAAATTCGAGATTTCTAATGGATGTAGCTTGATTCTGAAGCACAGATTCATTTTTCTCAATATACTCCTTCAGCAAGCTCTTTAAAGACGAAGATTGCGATGGTTATGAGCTGCTAGCTTAGCTTTGCGCTGGACCGTTGTTTTACGGGAGAAATCTGGGTGGCCCTCCTTTTTGTGCCACAGGTTGAAAGCTTTGTTGTTGATTTTTTCACGCAAAATTTAGGTGGTTTCGCTACCCGGGGTTATATGTATTGAAATAGGGATTATCTCTCATGAAGAATATCGACTACGGGTTTGTTGGGCATTCCTCCATCTGGTGAGCATCACCGCAAATGACATAACTAGCGGTCATTTGAGTGATTGTGCTGACCTGCCCTTTCTTCGCTTCCGTATTATTAATTGTGATGTCTTGTATTAAACTCATCATCGCAGTCATTTGATTTTGTAGGGATGCGATGGCCCCATTGTTTGCGTCATTATCTTTAATTCTTAATCTCTTATCGTTTTCCCTCCAATCCTCGGGATTTTTGGAAATGCGATCAAGTATACTTCTAGCCTCCTCATATGTTTTGTCGAGCAGACCACCAGCGGCTGCCGCATTGGCAGCGGTTTGTGAAGATGGATTCAATCCTTGGTAGAAAATCTCCATTTGTACGCAGTCTGGTAAGCCATTATGTGGACAATCTCTTACTAGCCGCTTGAACCTCGCCCAAGCATCGCTGAGTGATTCGTCATCTTCTTGTTCAAAATTTGTTATTAATTTCCTTCTCCTAGCATTCTCAGTTGGTGGAAAATACTTCTTCCTAAACTTTTCCACCACCTGTTCCCCGAAGTTATCTCTCTCGATTCGAGATAATATGCCCATTTCCTCGCCTGATCACACAAAGAAAAGGCAAACAGAGTTAGTCGAACTTCCTTAGTTGAGATATTCGGGAACAAGAAAGTGTTGTAGATTTCTATGAAGCTCTGGAGGTGGGCGTGCGGGTCTTCGCCATGCCTTCCTTCAAACTGCCCAGCAGCTTGGATCATTTGCAACATTACCGGCTTCATTTCAAACCTCGATCCATCTAATGCCGGCCACCTGATTCCTTGAGAGAAATCATAGAGGTTAGGTGACGCATAGTCCTAGATGGGTCTATTGCGGTCATTCGCCAAAAGGATGGGGTTGGCCATTATATTATTCGCATTAACGACCCTTGCATTCGGTTGCTCCGCCATTCTTGATGTTCCTTCTTGTTGTTGTTGGCAGTCTCTTAATCTTCTTCTAAATGTCCTCTCAATCTCCGGGTTGTAATTCACAAGAGATTGAGAATTCTGCAAAGAAACCAAAAAAATTACCATTAGCAAACTATCTTGCCAAAGTACCCGGCAACGACGCCAAAAACTTGATGCTTGTATTTATGAAGTGGAAATATGGATGTTATGAGTTGATGGAATTGCGTTGTGCACTCAAGTTTCTCCAGCGAAATCCAAGTGTAAATTCCTCTGAGTTTCCTGGTAAGACCAGGGTCGAATACAGGGACTTAAATAGTATGCGGTTGTAGTTTTTATAAAGACTTTGCGGTAACCGGATAAATAAATAAACAGTTGGGTTTGTTATTTGCGTTTATGAAAAAGAAATAAACAAATTCGGTGGAGTTGAGAAAAGACAGTTGTGTTGATAGATGCAATGAGTATGCGATGAATGAGTTGAAAAGATCTTTAGCTAGCGTTACTTGGGAATGCGTCAGACTATGCGATCATGTTACAACTATGCACAACAAGTCATTTTCCAATGTAAATGCGATGCTCCTAAATCTTGGACGCCAATGTTGCAAAATATCCATAGAGCTCATGCCTAAGTCTCTACTCTTGTCCTATGTGATGATGCAAAATGTATGAAAGCAAGGTGACCGCATACGATCATATCCTATCTCTAGGATACATGCGATACCTTGATAACAAATAGTGCTCATTCCTAATTGCCTATCTCTTGTATTATGCATTCTAATCTGACTTTCCTGAGCCTAGATTCTGACCTGACCTTCCCAAACCTAGATCCTGTCCTTAAACTACCCTTCCGAGTATCCCTAATGAACGAATGAAGCATACATAAACAAGATAATTGAAAAGAATGAAGATTCCCTAGTTGTGCTAGCTAAATGCTTCTCATCCCATTCAACTGATTTAGCTACTCATGCGTGAATAGCAGAGAGTGAACAAATATAGAGAAAGAAATTCCATTTTCATAAATGTGTTGAGTACAAAATGACAATGGAAGTTAAAGGTAGAGAGCCTAGTAACAATTCCTTGCTGATTGAGACTTTCTACACTAAAATCTCTATTATGATCTAAAGATGTTCCCGCTTCTGCAGGCGTCGGCCCTCTCTCTGTCCTTGGAGCTTTTCACTCTCCCAACCTTACCAGAAAGATCTACCAGCACAACGTTCTCCCTCGCGTCCGCCTTAAAATGAAAGAAAACTAAGAACAAAGACGTGCTAACTGATCAACTTGTTAACCCCTTCTCTGAAGAATGCCCTTGGTATTTATAGAGCATCCATGGTGAAAGGCGGCTTTTCTCTCCTGGTTATACAAATGGGACAACTTTAATTCCTGATTGATGCGTCGAATAATTATCACTGATAAAGCTGAATGAATTTTGTGATCATTATCGGCTAAACTTAATTTGGATTCGACTGTCATCAGCTTTCTGTCCCATCGCTCTTAATTATCCTTTCACCTGGATGCGCCCACCATGTTGTACTAACCAAGTTAATGAATTCTTAACTATTCTTGGGCGAATGTTTGCGAGCACGATCAACGCAAAGCCTTGCGGTGAAGTTGCGCTCGACCAATGAATTCTTATGATCGCAATATTTGCATTGCGTTAACGTATATTCTGCACAAAAATATAAAAATCAATTGTTCTAATGTGTTGGACGCATGCGACTATAATATTACGAAATTGATTCTTAATGGACGCAAAGTAACATATTTCATCAACACAATCCAACATTGTTTAAGAATTTAGCACTATGATAACATGCATTTTTGCCTATCAATGTAATCTAGAATAGGAATCTATCTAATTTCTAGAGCAAGAGAGACTTTCCTATGCAATTTATTTCATTGGGCATCAATTAATTACACTGAATCTTTCAACCCTTAAACCTATTAGGAAATCTAATAGCCTAATTATCCAAATTCGATCTTAAACCAAATTAGCCCTAATTCAATTTATAGCTCTTCCTTTTTAGCGACATAGAAGTTAAAAATGAATTGCATTATGAAAGGGTTCAATTGTTGAGACATGCTACAAGCCGGAAAAGCCATATCTTATAACATGATTTATTTGGAAAAGATTGTATTAGAGGATACATGCATTTGGTAAAAAAAAAAGTCTAGACATTACACATGCGATCCTAATATGCGCAACTAAATCAATCAATATATGCATAGGCTATGATGATTTTTCAAACAAGAATTTCAATAAACTAATTTGTCAGATTAATTTATAAAAATTGCATTAAGATTCAATCAAATCTTCACAAAAAGATCACAAAAATTCAGTTAAATTAATTAGAAAACCTTCAAGAAAATAAACATAGAGCTCTTGCTCAAAGAAATTAGATAGGAATTACTTCTTAATTCATATAAAAATTTGAGATACACATCGAATCCGTCGATTACAACCTAAAACAAAAAGGAAAAACAAACTGAAAGATACTAAACTCTGAAGGGAAAGGAAGAAGATTGAAGTTTAACTTCGGCCTCCATCAGTTCAACCCCCAAAATTTAGCAAATTTTAACTTAAAGACAAAGGGAGGTATTTATAGAAATCTTCACAAGCATTGCAATGCTGGCGTTGCTGCAAATTTGGAGCATTGCAATGCTCCTCTACAAACCAGGCTACTGCCTTTCAGCATCAGACGAGCGGTGAGGCTTCGCATAAGGTGAGTGTTGCGATGCTGAAGTAGGGGCATTTTGGTCTTTCTGGCCACTTTGAAGCTGAATGCTTAAATCAACTCCAAATTGTACCAAATGAACCCGTTCTTCACCAAATTGCCAATTCTACCTCTTGATTGCTCAATAGCGAGCCTGAATTAAGCTAGAAATAATAGCTCTTTTTGAGATCTATCACCAACTTCAGATCATATTTCTTAGGATTAGCCTTAAGCACAATTTTGAACGAGATTCCAGTTTCTTAGACTTCAGAGCCTCAAGCACATGTGTTGGGCAACTTCAGATCCTAAAATGATGTAAACTAGTTTTACAACCATTCTATAATTCCAGAGGTGTTCTGGTAACACTTTTGGATGGAACACAGTTCAAAATATACGCTGCAGTCTCTATTGCGTAACCCCAAAACAAATCAGGTAAGGAAGCATAACTCATCATAGACTGAACCATGTCCAACAGGGTTCAATTTCTCCTTTATGATACACCATTTTGCTAAGGTGTACTAGATGTTGAGAGTTGGATACAATTCCATTTTCTATCAAATAGTTTTGGAATGTTAGATCCATAAACTCTCCACCTCGATCATATCGAAACGTTTTTATCGTTTTACTTAATGCATTTTCAACTTCAACCTTGAATTCTTTGAACTTTTCAAAGGATTCAAACTTATGTTGCATCAAATAAACGTATCCATATC
This sequence comes from Benincasa hispida, assembly GCF_009727055.1. NCBI lineage: Eukaryota > Viridiplantae > Streptophyta > Magnoliopsida > Cucurbitales > Cucurbitaceae > Benincasa > Benincasa hispida. The sequence goes on along the minus strand of NC_052351.1, from coordinate 68,817,191 downwards.
TTGAATAATCATCAGTAAAAGTGATGAAATATTAATAACCTCCCCTAGCTTTCACATTCATCGGACCACAGAGGTCTGAATGTACCAACTCTAGAGGTTCTTTGGCCTCGTGACCTTTTCCAATAAAGGGTCTTTTAGTCATTTTGTCTTCAAGGCATGACTCACACACAGGTAAAGAATTTTCTTCTAATTCTCTTAGAAGTCCATTCATCACCAATCTCTCAATCCTGTTGAGATTAATGTGTCCTAGTCTTATGTGCCAAAGTTGCACATTCTCATTAGGAGAAATTTTAAGTCTTTTATGTTGAGTTACCGCAGTTTTAAACATTTCAGTGTTATGGACTGCTTTAATTTCTAATGGTCCTAGTCTTATGTGCCAAAGTTGCACATAACGGTCTTAATTTCTAACGATTGTTCAAGCAAACACTTTACAGAAATTAGGTTCCTTTTTAAACTAGGAACTATATAGACATTTTCTAATAAAATGATTTTATTTTATAAAGTCAACTGGAGACCTCCCACTACCACAATGGAGACGAAGTGCCCAATTCCAACCCACATTGTCAACTTACTAGCATTAAGTTGCCACCAGGAACTAATTCCCTGAAATGAAGAATAAACGTGGTTAGTGGTGCTATAATCTATAATCCAAGAAAAAGCATAATTCTCCACTAAACTTGTTTCCAATACAAGCAAATAACATTTACCTTACTTGACCTTCTTTTTTTCTGCAAAGTACTTGGGATAGTTCCTCTAACAATGCCCATCTTGGTTGCAATGAAGACATATTCCCTTTGCAACCTTGGCTTTCTTTTGAGCAGCGGTCGATGGGTCAGCTTTCCCATTTCCACCTTTCTTTTTCTTGAACTTTTTATTGTAGGAGGAAGAAGGTACAAACTTTGTCCCAGATATCGAAACTCTATGGAACGTTTTAGAAGATGAAGCAACATTTTCTTCACCCTTTTGTCCCTTGCTTTTCATCAAGGAGGAAGGTTTATAGTTCATTGAGGAGGGTGGTTAGGTTGTAGTCAATCCTGTTCAAAACAGCATTGCCCTAGAAATGAAGGAAATTTTCAAGTACATATTCCAAAATGAAGCTAACCTAGCTAGCTTCATCAATGACATACCTATTCATCTCAGCCACGTTGAAATGGACCATCTGAAGGAACTCTAAATCTAGAAAACCAGTGAACGGAAGCAGATCGTTCCAAACTTCATTATGAAAGAATAAGAACATTTAAAATCATACAAAAATAATTATGCATCAAGGATTAAATTACAGCATGCTTTTTAATTAAAACAAAGGATCGAGAACAATACCTTTGAAGAACTATTTTCTTCATGTATTCCCTCGATCAAACTCGAACGCGTTGAACAACACAAATGGAATAAGCCTCTAGAAGATCTTTGAAAACCAGCGAGTTCAACTCAATCCTCGACCCTCAATCAGAACTGGACACCACCACTCGATTGCCTTGGTATTCTCGATGTGAGAATCCAAGAGGTGTGGGCTCTGTGTGAATTTGGATAGAGGGATGGAGAAGGAAGTAAACGAGTAAATGATCGAGTAAAGGACAGAACGATCATGTAGAAGAAGTAAGTCTGTAACATAGACTCGATCCTCGATCGTGTAGTAAGTGAATTCTATCGTATAAAAAACTCAATAGCTAATTGTTTACTCTCCCAACAAGTAATCTGATCACTTGAGTGTGTAGCGTGTGGAATGAAAATGAAAACTATTTTTCAACTTTTATCCATCAGTTAGCCATAAAACTGTCTAAAACAACCCACTATGGTGGTTATTTGGGGAAAACGAAAATCAATTATCTCATAATTAATTATTATAAATAAATATAATAAATAATTTATCATATTATATTTATAAAATATAGTTTTAAAATTATATTATATGCAACATATAAACCATAGTTAGTATAATTGGGCCAAATTATTGTTTTGCCCCTATAGTTATATCTAACTTCTTAAGTACCACTGATTCCTCTAATGAACAATATATCATAGTTCCACTATGACCAAACCCTTCTTAGGCCAAGAGAAGGTGTGGCGCCACATTGTTCAAGCCCCAAAATTAGCCCTTAAGGGAGCAATTTATCTACTTACCCCTACTTCAGGGAAGGAGTGAATTACATCTTGTGTAGCTGAGTTCCCAGTGATGGCTTGGTATTGATCTATGTTGTTCATGCATGATGATGTGCTACAAGCTCATGTTGCAATAAACTTGTAACGCTAAATGTAATCTTATGCTATGTTAATGCTCATGCACATTTTATGCGATACTACTTCTAGATATATGCGTTGTTAATTATATGCTTGTAGTATGCTATGGAGTAATTCGTTGTCACAATTTTCCTTGCACTGAAACCAAGTATAATTCCAACGCAAGTTTCTCAATGTCATTCGAGGTCAAACACAGGGATTGTTTTCGTTAATGTGTTACTTTTGTGATACATGCGACAGATTTTTATAATTAATAAGAATTGGGTTTGTACATGAATTTAAAGTTGCGGTAAAGTAAAGTTATGTTAATAAACTAAATTGCAATGAAGATAAACCTAAGCTACTGTGATACAAGATACAAGATACATGGTATATATGATGCTGAGTTCGAGACTAACTGTGAAGTTTATACAAAGGATCGTGGTATGCGATGGAAAGTCTTTATGGATGAATCAGAAGGAGAAAGAATAATTAATACAAATGTCGCAAGTTTGTTAATTGTGTTAAAGATGTAACTAAGGTTCTGCTTTCCCTTGGCGTACACCTCTCAGTGATTGGCCGTGTTTCCATATCTCTATGGTGAAACAAGAATGAACGTGGAGAATGCAAGGTAGCTTCCATCTCTGGAAGTACTTCTCGCTTTAGTTAATGCATTCTTCTAACCCTCTCTCGATAGGCAGAATACATCTTCACTTCTGCTCTCACAGGTGAAGATGCCATCTAGTATGCCTTGACTAAACTTAATTATTTCCTTAACCCAATTAATTTACTTTCTTAATTCTTTCTAATTACCCATGGGATTAAGAAAACGTCATGGAGAAAATGAATTATGGATGAACGAAAATAGACAGAGAATTGATAATGGACATGATCATAACATTCAATACTAAGATTAAGCGTCTGATACATGGTGTGAATGATAGACTAAGGAGATGAATACAAGTGATGATAAAGAGATAGAAACAAATACAGAAGAGTGTCAACGTCTCGACACAGATCTGGATGTGGTTTTGCTTGCCGGCATGTGGAATGCATGAACAGAAGAGCTTCCCTTTCAGGCTTGCTCATCTGGTAGAGGTGACCTTCGTACAGAGCTTCGACGGCGGGGATCAAAAGGATTCTTTGCCTGGAGACTCACCTCTCGGCCTTGTCTCTTAATTCTTCCCAGATCTACTCTGATTAGTCGCTCAACTAGTCTCTCTCTCAGATCAGTATATACACCTTTTCTCTTGTATACAGTATATCTCTTCAATGGAATTGCATAAGCTATTTATAGGCGAAGCTTTGACTCTTTGCATTGTGGTCCCCACTTTATTGTTAAGACAGTTCCTGAAATGGTGGAGTGAATATTCCTTCTATTACGCAATCATCATCAAGTAATGCACAATGGTCAGCTGTACACGCGTCAGAATCCTCTGCAATTGCATTGCTCTTTACATCTTCGATCGTTTTCCCGCATGCGGTGTTTTTTTGTATTACCATATGTGGTTGAAGTTGCGTTGATCGCAAAGCTCTTGATCGATTGTCGCATGCGTCGTCATTGCGTTGAACGTCTCTTCATTATTGAGTAATGGTCGCAATGCGACGTAGATGCGTTGTTTCATTTATCTTTGAGCCATGAACGCATGTGGTGACTTGATTTCCTGCAAAACAGAACTAAAACATTCTTTTCTACCATCACAATGGTGTCAGTGGGTGTATTGATGACAATTTATAATTCTCGCATTTCTTAGCCAATTTCCATACTATCAACTCAACTTTTCTTCCTTTTGGCCGCAATATCTAAATAAAACAGTATAAATAACTTGTACTTCTACAATTTATCACCCAGCTCCCCGATCAGACGAATCTCGCAAAGTGATAGGTTTGAGTTGGCGATCTGGCCACTCACACCCATGCAAATTAACGAATCGCCCTCATAGATAGAAGTTCACAACTCATTCAGGATGAAGGTCATGTTACTTATGGTCAACTTAGTGAAATGAAAGTCCCTATCATGAACAACGTTATATAACGAGACTAAATATTTTGTGGTCTGATCTTATACAAACTCCTTTGTCAGCATCCTTGCTTGCATGTCTAATACATGAATGATCATGATCAGACCATTTATAGCACTTTACAATATTTGTAACACCGAAAAAGCGAGCCACACTCATACTATCACTAGGATAAGGTTTCCCTCCTTTATCCATATACTACTTTTCGGTTATCACTTAAAGCATAATCCACTTGTATGTCTCCACTGAAGAAAATCAAACTCTTGATTTCCATGAGCAGCAAAAAGTAGATCATTCCAAATTACAATCATGTATGAACATTCTAATTATAGTCGTACACAAAACATAAAGTTATGCAATCAATACAGAAATTACAGCATGAACAACTACAAACGAACAAGGAGAAATATCTCTACGAACATTTGTAGACTCGTCAAGAACGCTTAAACAACACGACCGCTGTGTAGCACAAACACCGCGTACTCGTCCTCTGCGATCGCCTCAGTCACGAACACTCCAACAAGAACATGAACGACCTCCACAGAACCTTAACGGTGTCGAGTTAAGTATGACACCACCAAAAAGGTTACCTTGGTATTCTCGGTGTGAGAATCTAGAGGGTGGGCTCTGTTCGGACTTGGTATGAGGCAGAAGAAGAAGGAATGAACAATCGTGTACACGATTTGGCAAGTGAGAGAAGACAGAAACCTATCGCATAGGTCGATGCCAATCATTTAGCTAAAGTTAAGCGATCGTCTAGAAAAAGCTAAGCGATCGTTTAGCTTAGTGTCTATTGCCTACAAAACACTACATGATCGTTTACTTCGCTTAACCTATCGCTTAGTAAATCTGTATTTACTTGACAAGCTCCGTGAGTTTTCCGTTTTCTGAGAGAGAAAACTCAAAACAAATATTTCAACTTTTTGCAAAACTTACTAAAATTAGGTAAACAATTTTCCTTTTATCTCATGGTTACCATGAATCACCAATAACCACCCACTCAATTGGTTATTAAATAAAAAGAGTAAATTATCCAATAATTAATATTATTATAAATATAAATGATAACCAACTTATCATACTATATTTATAACCTATAGTTTTAATATTTCATCTCATGAAACATATAAACTATAACTATTTTTCTATTCCATGGTACGTAATGTAAATCTCATTTACATCAATCCTCCACTAGATGTATCCATACATCATACTGATTATATCATATATAATCAAAATACCACTTGTCAATTTGAACATTTCAAATCAACACCAAGAACTGATCCTCAACTGAATCCATTGAGCTACCAAAGGGGCCTTTATGGACCTATAGCTCGAAGCTTCAATGATACGTCAATAATTGACTAAACTCTTTAGTCATGGGATCCACCATCCATTAACTGCCAGACACTTCACTAAAGATCGATAGCTGAACTCTTCTTACCACAGATATATTGTGTGTCCATCTTGACCAATCAGAACTGCGACAACCCTTCACAGATTGATCATAAGTACAGCTCGGCCAATAACCATTATGTCCCTATAGTTACATCTAACTCTTTAAGTACCACTGATTTCTCTAATAAACATAAGTCATAATCCTATTATGACTGAGTCCTCTCTTCCAAAGAGAAGCTGTTGTCACTATGTTTAAGCCCCAAAATCAACTCTTAAAGGAGCAATCTCTCTACTTATCCTTGCTTCGAGAAAGGAATGAATTCCATCTTGTGGATTGAGTTCCCAGCTCCCAGATCAAAAAAGTGTCCCCAAAAAGATAGACATGTTGAGTTGGCAATCTGGCCACTCTCACCCATACTAATCAAAGAACTGCCCTCAAAGTCAGGAGTTTTCAAAACACCCAGGATTGAAATCGTGTCACCTATGGTCGTTTATGTGAGATGTAAGTCTCTAGTATCAACAGCATTATATACAGAGTCTAGTCATCTCGTGGTTCAGGTATTATACAAACTCTTTGTATAGGACACCCTCACTCACACGTCTTTACATAAATGGTCAGGATCTACCATCTGTAGTAGTTTACAGCACTTGCAAACCTCTACAAAGCGGGTTATATCCGTAGTGTCACCAAGATCAAGTATCTATACGTAGATTTTGATGTTGTCTAAATAAGCATGTGGACAAATATGGATAATGATGAATGTGAATCATGCAAGCTCATGTTGCCATAAAATTGTTGACTTGGGATGGAAATGGAATGTGGATGCTGTGAGATGCTTATTCATACTTTATGCGATACTACTTCTAGATGTATGCGTTATTAATGGAATGCTTGTAGTATGCTATGCGTTGTCACAAGTTTCCTTGCGCTGAAACCAAGTATAATTCCAACGCAAGTTTCTCAGAGTGATCCGAGGTTGAACACAGGGATTGCTTAGTTAATGCGTTATGTTCATGATATATGCGACCGGGGGTTTTTCAATTAATAAAAGTTGTGTTTATACAGGTATCTACAGTTGCAGCAAGTAAAATTGTGCGGTAAAGTAAAGTTGCGATAATAAAATAAAGTGCATAAAAGTAAACCTAAGCTATTATGATATAAGATACAGGATACTGATACATGATACTAAGTTTGAGACTGACTGTGAAGATTATACAAAGGGTCATGATATGCGGTGACAAGTCTTTATGTATGAAACGGAAATAGAAAAGATAACTAATATAAACATCGCAAGTTATTAATTGTGTTAAAGACATAACTACGGTTCCGCTTTTCCTTGGCGTACACCTCTCGGTGATCGGCCGTGTACCCACATCTCTGTGGGGAAATAGGGATGAACGTAATGAACGCAAGGTTGCTTCCATCTCTGGAAGTGCTTCTCGCTTTAGTTAACGCATTCTTCCAACCTTCTCTCGAGGGAGGAATGACATCTTCACTTCTGCTCTTACAGGTGAAGATGACGTCTAGCATACTTTAGCTAAATATGTTTATTTCCTTAACACGAATTAATTTACTTGTTAGATTCATGCTTATTACCAAGGGATTAAGAAAACACCGTGGAGAAAGCGAATTACGGATGAACAAAAATAGACAGAAAGATGGAGATGGAAATGATCATGACATTCAATACTAAGATTTAGCGTCTTATACATGGTGTGAATGATAGACTAAGAAAATGAATACAATTAATGATAAAGAAATAGAAACAAGTACAGAAGAGTGCCAACGTCTCGACACAGATCTGGACGGTGGATTTGCTTGTCGGCGTATGGAATGGATGAAGAGAAGAGCTTCCCTCTCAGGCTTTCTCATCCGGTAGAAGTGACCTTGGTACAGAGCTTCAACAGTGAGGATTGAAAGGATTTGCCCTGAGACTCACCTTTTGCCCTTGTCTCTTAAATCTTCCTGGATCTTCTCCGATCAGGCTCTTCAGACCAGTCTCTCTCTCAATATACAAATATCAAAATATGCCCGTATCAAGTATATCTTCCAATAGAATTTCAGAGGCTATTTATAGGCTCAGCTTTGACTCTCTGCAGTGTGAACCCCACTTTATTGTTATGGTAATTTTGGAAATGGTGGAGTGAATATTCCTTCTGTTACGCGATCAATCCCATCAGAAATGCACAACAGTGAGCTGTACATGTGTCAGCATCCTCCGCAATTGCGTTGCTCTTTTGCATCTTCGATCGTGTGCTCGCATGCAGTGTTGTTTTTTATTACCACATGCGGTTGAGATTGCGTTGATCGCTTAGCTCTTGATCGATTTTCGCATGTGCCGTCATTGCGTTGATCATCTATTCATTTCTAAATGATTGGCGCAATGGGACGTAGATGCATTGTTCAGTTTATCTTGAGCCATGAACGTATGTAGTGACTTGATTTCCTGCAAAACAAACTTAAAATATTCTCTTTTACCATTACAATGGTGTTAGTGGGTGTATTGACGACAATTTATAATTCTTGCATTTCTTAGCTAATTTCTCTACAATTGACGCAAATTTCCTTTCTTTTGGCCGCAATATCTAAATAAAGCAGTATAAATAACTTGTATTTCTACAAGTTATCAGTATCCCACCTTAATCCTTATACTACAGACCTATTTAGGTTATCACTTAAGGCATGATCCACTTGTATATCACATATACATGCTTAAGTTCACATAGATAACCAAGAAGCTTCGTTTATTGGATATTAGTAAATGCCAGAATTAAATAACACTTATTTTATTCATTAAACAATGTGTATTTTTACAAAACAATAAGACTCTGGGATTAGGACACGAATCCCAACAATTTTCCACTTGTCCTAATGACTCAGTAGACTAATGTACAGTAGAATATAAAAATGTACAATATACAATAAACTAGGGCATACCTTAGTATCATCTCTCACTTGTCGTAGACAAGATGCCACATGTCCCGCAGACCCAGACTCTTTAGGTGACCCTCGAACACTTTAGCCGTGAGGGCTTTTGTAAAGGGATCANTAAGGCATACCCCAGTATCATGTCCCACTTGCCCTAGACAAGATGCCACATGTCCCGCAGACCCAGACTCTTTAGGTGACCCTCGAACACTTTAGCCGTGAGGGCTTTTGTAAAGGGATCAACAATGTTGTGCTCCGATGCGATCTTCGTGACTATCACATCACCTCGATGCATAATCTCCTTGATTAGATGATATTTTCGTTCGATGTGCTTACCTCGATGATGACTTCGAGGCTCCTTTGAATTTTTCACAGCCCCATTGTTATCACAATACAGTGTGATAGGCAAATCCATATGTGGAACAACTTCCAAATCTGAAAGGAACTTCCTCAGCCAAACAACCTTCTTAGCTGCTTCACAAGCCGTTACGTATTCGGCTTCCATAGTGGAGTCCACAATGCATCCTTGCTTGATGCTTAGCAAGACTACAACCCTTCCATTTAGAATGAAAAATAACCCTGATGTCGATTTGCGAGAATCTCTATCAATCTGAAAGTCAGAGTCTGTGTATCCTGTAAGGATCAGATCCTTATCTCCATACACGAGCATGTAGTCCCTCGTTCTCCCAAGATACTCGAGGATCGTCTTGACCGCTATCCAGTGATCAAATCCTAGATTGGACTGATACCGACTGACAATCCCTACTGCATAGCAAATTTCAGGTCTAGTACACAATATTGCATACATTAAGCTTCCTACAGCAAAAGCATAGGGAATCTGTCTCATATTCTCAACCTCTTGTGGTGTCTTAGGACATTGATCCTTAGACAAAATGATTCCATGCCTGAAGGGTAACAAACCCCTCTTGGAATCCAACATCCTGTACCTGATCAACATTTGATCGATGTACAACGACTGAGATAGGGCTAATCGTTTGTTCTTGCAATCCCTAGAACATACTGTGCCTCACCCAAATCTTTCATTTAGAACTGAGCAGCTAGCCACTTCTTAATGTTAGTCAGATACCCTACATTATTCCCAAAGAGTAGGATATCATCCACGTACAATACCAGGAAAGCTACTGAGCTGTTGATGATTTTCTTGTAAACACAAGGCTCATCAACGTTCTGATCAAAGCCAAACGACTTGACAGAAGTGTCAAATCTAGATGCTTGTTTCAGCCCATAAATGAACTATTAAGCTTGCAAACTCTTTGCTATTGATCTGGAACTGCGAACCCCTCTTGTTGAGTCATATAGATGGTCTCCTCAAGATTATCATTAAGAAAAGCAATCTTGACGTCCATTTTCCATATTTCATAATCATAAAATGGGGCTATGGATAGGAGAATCCGGATAGACTTGAGCATGACAACAAGTGAAAAAGTTTCCTCATAGTCAACTCCCTCGACCTGGGTATACCCCTTTGCCATGAGTCTAGCCTTAAAGAGTTGCACCTTTCCATTTACACCTCTTTTTCGCTTAGAGATTCACTTACACCCAATAGGTCTTACCCCAACGGGTGGATCAACAAGCTCCCAAACATTATTGATTTACATAGACTCCATTTCCTAGTTCATGGCTTTAACCCATTCATCTTTGTCAACATCCTCCGTTACTTTCTTAAAAGACAACGGATCCTCGACCCCATCAGTCGTAATGGCGTTTTGGGCTTCAGTCAAACCCATGTAGTGATACGGTGGGTTCATAACCCTCCCACTACGTCGAAGTAGTCTCAACTCTTGAGCTGGTTGATTAGACGTTCTGACCTCAACAACTGTTGTTGATCTGTCGACTTGTTCAACAACTCTTGTTGAACCCTCAGCAGTCTCAATCTCACTTAAGATCTCACATAAAACGAGCTTACTCCATGGCTTATGATCCCTCATGTGGTCTTTTTCTAAGAAGATAGCATTTGTGGAAATAAACACTTTATTTTCACTTGGATTATAGAAGTATCCACCTCTCGTTTCCTTGGGGTAGCCTACAAAGAGCCAAACCTTCGAACGTGGTTCCAACTTCTTTGGGTTAGTTGCTAGCATATGTGCTAGACATCCCGAAATCCTGAAGTGGCATAAACTACCTTTACGGCCTCTCCATAACTCAAAACGTGTTTCAGAAATACTTTTTGAGCGAACATTGTTTAGGATATAACATGCAGTCTGCACTGCATAACCCCAAAACGAGTCGGGAAGATGAACATGACTCATTATAGACCGAACCATGTCTAACAAGGTTCTGTTTCTCCTTTCAGATACATCATTCTGCTAAGGTGTACCACGGGCCGGCAGTTGGGAGGCAATCCCATGTTCTATCATATAGTATTGGAATTGGAGGTCCATATACTCTCCACCACAATTAGATCGTAGTGTTTTTATGTTCTTACCTAACAAGTTTTCAACTTCAGCCTTATACTTCTTGAACTTGTCAAGGGCTTCAGACTTACGTTGCATTAGGTAAAGATACCCAAACCTTGAATAATCATCTATGAAAGAGATGAAATATTCATACCCACCTCGAGCTCTAACATTCATTAGACCACAGAGGTCTGAATGTACAAGCTCCAAGGCTTCCTTGGCTCTGTAACCTTTTCAAGTAAAAGGTTGTTTGGTCATCTTGCCTTCGAGGCATGATTCATATACCGGCAAGGAGTTTTCTTCTAAACTCTTTAGAAGTCCAATTTGCACTAACTTCTCAATCCTATTAAGGTTGATGTGACCTAACCTCAGATGCCAAAGATGGGCGTTTTCCTTAGGAGAAACCTTTGGTTTTTTAGCTGTCATTTTCGTACTGAACATTTCAGTGTTAAACAAGGCTTTTATTTTCCATTGAACCATAACCAATCTCCATTCCAATCTTGAAAATAAACACTCTATTCTCATAAAAGGAGACAGTATAGCCTTGTTCAATGAGACAAGAAACCGAGATTAAGTTCCTCATAATATGAGAAATTACAAAAAAATTATCCAGTAACAGATAGTATTTCTTGTCAACAAATAACTTCAGCCCACCTACAACAATAGCTTAAATAACCTCACTAGTATCGACTCGAAGAGTAATCTTTTCCTGTGGCAATGTTTGCCAGGAACTGAATCCTTGGTAAGAGGAACTAACATGATTGGTAGCACCTGAATCAAGGATCAAGGCAGAATCATCGTTCCCTACAAACACGTCTCCAAGACCAATAAATCAAATTTATTGCCTTGTCTCCTCTTTTAGAGAGTAGCGGGATCGAGGTCGTTTGCCACGAAATTTGTTTCACACGATTCTTTCCACTGTAAGTAATCGGTCATTTTAAAAGCTTTAAACAGAAATACTAACGAGTTGCTGAAAAGAAAAACACATTGACCTACGTTAGGTTTTGAGCAAAAACATGTTGTAAAACAAAATAACATCCAATAAGGTTTTAGCAAAACTAACATGAACCCCGTGTGACATCTAGTTTCGCAATGATGCTTCAAAGTTTAGGACAAAAGCCGCCGAAGGGAGGTCAGTTATCCCTCCTTTGAATTGAGAAGATCTCAACCAGTCATTAATACCAGAACAACTCTTATTCCTATAACGACTAGCCATCATTGATTTTGCCAAGAGATCATTAACTTGCTTAACAATCTCCCGTAAGTGTGACCCACCATTTTAGGCCTTAGAGGTCTGTCCCAAAAGGCCAATCCGAAGGGAAAAAATTCGATTGGGGCAAAACTTAAAGCGACCCTATCCATTTTTGGAGTTCACCTTAATCATGACCAACTGCACAAAACCCATCCGAAGGGGGACGTACAAAGGCGACACGAGGGAGTACATAATGATCTCATGGTGTGAACCAATGACAGAGACCATAGGACGTGTTGACACACACCCTTCACCCACTTACTATAAACACACTCTTCATCCACCTTGATATTCACTCATGCAAACACTATCCGAAGGGGGATGCATCCTAGGCACCACAAGGCCAACCATGGGTGGTGTGAACATACAGGGAGGAACGTGAGTGGATCATAGACATATCAGATACATCTCTTCCTCCCACTAAGTATTTTATAACCTAGGTTTAGCCTTACTTAGAAATAAAACACTTCTAAGGATTTTAACTAAGTGACTTTTAGGTTTGCCCAAGAGTAACTTTTACCTTGGATAGTTGAACAACTTTTGATCATCATCCATTAAACTCTTTAACGGAGTCTCTGACCAAAACATTGCATGCTTGTTGAAAATCTATCTAATTCACTTTTCTAAGTAGGTTCCCAGGTAGGGGTTTTACGTTTCCGTCAACTTAAGAACCCCAACCTAGCCAGAACCCGCTTTAGACAAAAGGTCCCTTATAGATAGGTTTACGAAAAATTTAATATTTTATGCCAACCAATTTAATCCTATTAAACCGATTTTAAAAGATTAATCTAGGTTGCTAAACTCTTTAGAACTATTTGAACTTAGTTCTATCTGAATTCAATTTTAAAATACTTTTAAAACTTGAGTTTACCCTAAATCTGCATGCAACTCCGAATTATTGATTTTAGGTCTAATTTCCTTTATAACACTTATAAACAGAAACAACCACCACAATGCAAAGCTAACACATGCAAGGCATTCATAACGATTATAAACAGCCTAAGTGTCATGCTCAATGCATTGTCCATTCATTGCTACTTCTTTTATATAACACTTATACAAAACAACAATGAAACAAGCAAAACATGCTTCCATTCACCCTTAGACTATAACACTTATAATACTCTTATATTTCATGATGCATGCGCATGTTTTCAAGTAATTTCTTCATGCTCGATTATAACATTTATAATACATGATGCATGAATAATTGCACAACCTAAGGTGGGTTTTAAATTATATGTCAAACACTTTGGCATATACACCATATATCACATGTATAATAAACCAATATTGATGAACCAGGTAAAATTGCTTTAAAATCACAAAAGGAAAGCTAACTATTACAAAGACAAGGAGTTTTCGGTTCAAACAGGTGAATCGGGTCTTGAACCGCTTGGGCAAAGCATCGCGTCTCCAACCATCATGTACTAAGCACCCGACGTTCGTCTACACGATAAAACAAATGCTTTGCTCTATCACTTACCAGTGCTCCCAGAGTTAAACAATCGTTTAGAAAAATCTAAATGATCGTTTAGCTATTACTACACGATCTTTTAGAAAAATCTAAACGATTGTTTAGCTATTACTACACAATCGCATACCTTTTACAAGACGATGAAGCCTGAGGTACATGATCGCTTAGTGCACTCCGCAGAATGCCCACCTTCCACGATCGTCTAAACGACTACGATGCTACGAAGCATCATCACCTAAGCGATCGCTTAGCTTGCGCCTCCGTATCTCATACGTGCGATCGTGTAGGTAGTAAATAAGTGATGAAGCTTGCTAACTACACGATCTTCTAGCTCGCGCCTTTTACTAAACGATGAGCATCACATGCTCCCACCACGATCGTCTACCTCCAACTTCTACGCGATAGCGCAACCGACGCTACGTGATAGAGTAAACGATTTACCCCATCGCTTAGCAATAGCTAAACAATCGTTTAGAAAATACTACACGATCATATAGAAAAATCTAAACGATTGCTTAGTTAAATCCCAACGATTGTTTACCTGAGGCTACACAATACGAACGATGCTTGGTCTTCTGCTTCGTTGAGAATTGCATCTCAATGCTTCGAAGCTTCATCACAAACGACTCGACTAACTCAAACTTTTTGAATTATATACTCAATTGCAAAGTTAATTTCGCCCAAAAACACATGGGCCTTTACAAATTAACACTTTGTAATAACAGAAAGCTTTAACAAAAGGCAATTAAACCTGAAACATTGATCAACTTAACCACAAATGCAGAAACCCACCGCGACTGTAAAATTAGTTCAAAACAGAGTTGTAATTTGGAATATCAGAACAACCTAGCTCTGATACCAATTGAAGGAAATCGAACTCTTAATTTCCATGAGCAGTAGAAAATAGATCATTCCAAATTACAATCATGTATGAACATTACAATGTACACAAAACATACAGTTATACAATCAATACAGAAATTACAGCATGAACAACTATAAACGAACAATGAGAAATATCTCTACGAATATTTGTAGACTCGTCTCCACGCTTCTTGCTCATGAACGCTCGAACACAGCAACCTCAAATGCTCGAACAACATGACCACTCCGCAGCACGAACACTGCGTACTCGTCCACTGCGATCGCCTTGGTCAGAACACTCCAAGAAGAACACAAACGGCCTCCACAGAACCTCGACAATGTCAAGTTGAGTATGACACCACCAAGAAGGTTACCTTGGTATTCTCGGTGTGAAAATCCAGAGGGTGGGCTCTGTTCGGACTTGGTATGAGGTAGACGAAGGAGGAATGAACAATCATGTACATGATTGGGCAAGTGGGAGAAGAATGAAACCTATCACATAGGTCGATGCCCAATCATTTAGCTAAAACTAAGCGATCATCTAGCAAAAGCTAAGCGATTGTTTAGCTCATCGTTTAGCTTAGTGTCTGTCGCTTACAAAACACTACACGATCGTTTACTTCATTCAACCTGTCACTTAGTAAATCTGTATTTACTTGACAAGCTCCATGAGTTTTCCTTTTTTCGAGAGAGAAAACTCAAAACAAAATTTTCAACTTTTTGCAAAACTTACTAAAATTAGGAAAACAATTTTTCTTTTATCTCACGGTTACGGTGAATAACCAATAACCACCCACTCAATTAGTTATTAAAGAAAAAGAATTAATTATCAAATAATTAATAATATCATAAATATAAATGATAACCAACCTATCATTAACCAACCTATCATACTATATTTATAACCTATAGTTTTAATATTTCATCTCATGAAACATATAAACCATAGTTCTTTTTCTATTCCATGGTATTTAATGTAAATCTCATTTACATCAATCCTGCACTAGATGTATCTCATACATCATACCGATTATATCATATATAATCAAAATACCTCTTGTCAATTTGAACATTTCAAATCAACACCAAAAACTAATCCTCAGCTGAATCCATTAAGCTACCAAAGGGGCCTTATGAACCTGTAGCTCGAAGCTCACGATATGTAAATAATTGACTAAACTCTTTAATCACAGGATCCACCATCCGTTAACTGCCAGGCACTCCACTAAAGACTGACAGCTGAACTCTTCTTACCACAAATATATTATGTGTCCATCTTAACCAACCAGAAGTGTGACAACCCTTCACAGATCGCTCGTAAGTATAGCTCGACCAATAATCATTATGCCCTTGTAGTTACATCTAACTCCTTAAGTACTACTGATCCCTCTAATGAACATAAGTCATAGTCCTACTATGACTGAGTCCTCTCTTCCAAAGAGAAGCTGTGGCTACTATGTTCAAGCCTTAAAATCAGCCTATAAGGGAGCAATCTCTCTACTTATCCCTGCTTTGGGAAATGAGTGAATTCCATCTTGTGGATTGAGTTCCCAGCTCCCTGATCAGACAAGTCTCCAAAAAGGTATGCATGTTGAGTTTGCAATCTGGCCACTCTCATCCATACTAATCAAAGGACTAGCCTCAAAGATAGGAATTCCCAAAACACTCAGGATTGAGGTCATGCCACCTATGGTCGTTTATGTGAGATGTAATTCTCTAGTATCAACGGCGTTATATACAGAGTCTAGCAATCTCATGGTCCAGGTCTTATACAAACTCTTTATATAGGACACTCCCGCTCGCACGTCTCCACATGAATGGTCAGGGTCTACCATCTATAGTAGTTTACAACACTTACAAACATCTGCAAAGTGGGTTGTATCCGTAGTGTTACCAAGATCAGGTATCCCACCTTAATCCTTATACTACAGACCTATTTAGGTTATCACTTAGAGCATGATCCACTTGTATATCATATATATGTGCTTAAGTTCACATAAGATAACCAAGGAGCTTTATTTATTGGATATTAGTAAATACCATAATTAAATAACACTTATTTTATTCATTAAACAATGTGTATCTTTACAAAACAACGCGACTCTAGGAAAATTAGGACTCCAATCCCAACATCCACATACATGCTTAAGTTACAACAATAACCATGAACCTTAGTTTATTGGTTTGTGGTTAATGTAACTAAAATATCTCATATTTTATAGACTGAAGTGAATAAAATATCTCATATTATAAATCACCAAAAGTTTGTTCATACATGTATTTACAAACTACAGAACCCTACGAGATTCAAGGCATCAACCCCAACAATCTCCCACTTGTCCTAAAGCTAGTGGGTGTACAAGATAATCATATTACAAGTACATAAAACAATAAACTAGGGCACAAACGGCCAGTACAACATCTCCCACTTACCCTAGTCCAGCCGCGTTTGGTCCCATAGACCCATACTCCTGTCTCTTATACACATCTAGATGTGTATAAGAGACAGGGCCTAGACATGTCTGGAACAACTTCCAGAACAGTCAGGAACTTTCTGAGCCAAAGGACCTCGTTAGCAGCTTCACAAGTCGCTACATACTCGGCCTCCATGGTGGAGTCAGTGATGCACCCCTGCTCGGTGCTTCGTCATACTACAACCCCTTCATTAAGAGTGAACTCTGATCCTGAAGTGGATTTCCAAGAATCCTTATCAATCTGAAAATCAAAGTTCGTGTATCCTTTAAGGATCAAATCCTTAGAACCATACGCAAGCATGTAGTCCCTCGTTCTTCAAAGATACTTGAGGATGTTCTTGACGGCTGTCTAGTGACCCTGTCTTGGATTAGATTAATATCTACTGACTATCCCCACAACGTAGCAGATGTCAGGTCTAGTACATAACATCGCGTGCATCAAACTACCAACGATAGATGCATAGGGGACCTGTCTTATTTTCTCAACCTCTTGAGGTGTCTTAGGATACCATTCCTTAGACAATGTAACTCCATGCCGAAAAGGCAATAGGCCCCTCTTGGAGTTCTACATCGAGTACTTGATCAACATCTTGTCAATGTACGATGCTTGAGACAGTGCTAACATTTTGTTCTTTCGATACCGAAAGATCTGAATCCTAAGAACAAACTAAGCCTCTCCTAATTCTTTCATTTGGAATTGGGTCACTAGCCAATTCTTAACTGATGTCAATAAACCTACATCATTCCCAATGAGTAGGATATCGTCTACATACAACACTAGGAAAACTATTGAACTATTGATGATCTTCTTATAGACACAAGACTCATCAATGTTTTGGTCAAAGTCATAAGATTTGATCGCAGTATCAAACCTTATGTTCCAATATCCAGATGCCTGATTTTGACCTAACTGTAAATATAAATGACCTGTAAACGATCGACTTACTAATCATGGTTAAATCAAGTGGACAAAAATATTTCTACAGTGAGGAGAGTGCAACCATCGAGCTATAATGGTATGTCTCGGTGGTTAACAAATATTGATTAATTTGGATTAAAAAGTTTAAATGATTAATTTTAAGTCATTGGAGCTCATAATCTACAGGTCCATAAGGTTCATCTACTAACTCGTAAAAGATTAAACCTTGAATTAGAAAATTGAGTGAAATTGAAATGTTCAAATTTTGTTTTAGGGTTTGAATTTGAAATGTCCAATTTCAATTTAGGGATTTGATAATTATATTCGATATTTAACGTTTAATTTCTTCATAATTAAAGGTAATTGGAAAGTTGAAAATATTTAAGTAATGATTTAAATATTGCGTACATGAATAGGATACATGTTTGAATTAGGTATTTTATTAATTTAATATTTGATATTAAATTATTATTTAATTAATTAAGTTAAATTCAATTCAATTTTTTTAAGAAATTAAGTTTCTGGAAAATTGAATTTAAATTATGTTTTATTTTTATATTAAATAGAATTGAAATTAGAAAATTTGGGAATTTTGACATTTGAGTGGAATTATCCAAGATTTCAATTTCTTAGTGGATTTCTTAGTCAAATTCTTGAATGTTGAGTGCTTGCATGGTAGAGCTTAATAAAAGCTTCAATTATTTGATTTTTAAGGCTCATGCAATCTGAAATTTGTAAAATTTCTGAAGAACTCATTTTACTCTCAAGCTCATCTTGTTCCCTCTCAATTTTGAGTTTTCACCACTCAATCCAAGGCTAAGAATAGTATAGAAGATCCTCTTGGTGGTATACTAGAGATTTGGAGATCCAATTTTGTGGATATAGGAAGGATAAGTGTATCTTCAAAGGTATACTTCATGAAACCCTTTTTTTTTTTGTTAAAATTTGTTTTTCAGCATGCTTTTTTCTCAAATTAAGTCTAATTAGAGTACTTAATGATTTTGTTAGCTTCCGTTTTATGCATCTTTACTCTATCATAGCAAATATGACTTTTGGCTGGATCAGGTTTTGTTCTTAGGCCATGTAGTATTAGCTACAAGAGTGAGCATAGATCCTCAGAAAATAGATGCGATAATAGGATGGGAATGGCCTGGCATGGTGTCATAGGTACATAGTTTTCTCGAATTGGCAGGTTATTACAAGAGATTTGTAGAAGGCTTTTTGAAGATGGCCCTTCCATTGACCAAGTTAACTAGAAAGGTTGTTAAATTTGAATTGTTAGAAGAGTGTGAGCAGAGCCTCCAGAAGCTTAAGTGAAAGTTGGTGTTTGCACCGATTTTAACTCTTCCTACACTAGGAAAAGAGTTTGAGATTTACTATGATACATCCAGACAGAGTTTAGAATGTGTACTAAAGCAAGAAGGAAGGGTGGTAGCTTATGCTTCTAGATAGTTAAAAAGCATAAGTGTAATTATCCTACTCACGATCTAGAGTTGGTAGCTGTCGTGTTAGCCTTGAAGATATGGAGACATTATCTATTTAGTGAGCGATGCCACATATTTATTGATCACAAAAGTTTGAAATATATTTTTTATTAGAAGGAGTTAAACTGATAATAGAGGAGGTGGTTAGAGCTGATTAAACACTACGATTGTATTATTGATTACCATTCAGGAAAAGAAAATGTAGTAGTTAATGGACTTAGGATGAAGTCATGACCTATAAAAGCTACTCTTCGTGCAGTTTGGGGGATGTTGATGGAGGAGCTGAGGAGTGCTGACGCCATTTTGATGGTTGGCCAAGCAGGGAGTTTGATAGCTCATTTCAAGGTTAGACTTACTCTAGTAGATGGTATTCTCCGAGAACAACAAGGAGATCCTAATCTCTGGAAGTTAATTGAGGATGTGAGTAAGAAACAGAGGTCAGATTATGAACTGAGATTAGATAAAGCCTTACTTAAAGAAGGAATGGTATGTGTGCCTAATGCAATGACATTGAAAAAGGCTATTCTAGAGGAAACTCACAGTTCAGCCAATGCCATGCATCCAGGTAGTACTAAAATGTATAAAACACTAATGAAATCCTATTAGTGGCATGGAATGAAGAGAGAGATAGTAGAGTTCGTAGATAGATGTTTGATATGTTAGCAGGTTAAGCCTAAGCGTCAGAGGCCTGCAGAACTACTTAATCTATTTCCAGTTTCGGAGTGGAAGTGGGAGCATGTCACGATGGATTTCTTATATGGTTTTCCAGAACACCCAATGGCTATGATGGCATTTGGGTAAGCGTTGACAGGCTGACTAAGACAATTATGTTTCTACCAATTAAAATCACTTTTACCCTAGACAGGTTAGCTAAGTTATGTATTTAGAAGATAGTGAGCCAGTTTGGAGCTTCTGTATCAATAGTATCTGATAGGGATTCAAGGTTTACTTTAAAGTTTTGGCCTAGTTTATAGAAGGCTCTGGGTACGAACTGTATTTTAGTACAACTTTTCATCCACAGACAGATGGTTAGTCAGAGTGAACGACGTTGGAAGATATGTTAAGGGCCTATGTATTGCAGTTTAAAGGTAGCTGGGATATAGACTTGCAATTTGTAGAGTTTGATTACAATAATAGTTATCATTCCAGCACTGGAATGGCTTTGTACGAAGCCTTGTATAGAAGATCGTGTAGAATGCCAGTTTTTTTGGAATAAGGTTGGTGAAAGGAAATTGATAGGGCCGAAAAGTGCAATTGACCTTAGATAGTGTTAAGCTGATCAGAGAAAATTTGAAAGTACCTCAAGACAGATAGAAGAGCTACGCGGACAAGTGGAGAAAGGAGTTAGAATTGGAGGTAGGGGGTCGATTATTCCTTAGATTATCTCCTTGGAAAGGAATACTCAGGTTTGGCGAGAAGGTTAAGCTAAATACGAGATATATAGAATCCTATGAGATAATGGAATGAGTCGAGCTAGCAGCTTACAGATTAGCTCTACCTCTAGAACTATCCAAAATCCATGGTGATTTCCATGTATCACTAGTGAGGTAATATATACCAGATCCTTCCCATGTGTTATAGGCTCAACCAGTGCAGTTGAAAGAAGACTTATCTTATGGGGAAGAGCCAATTAAGACTCTTGACATGAAGGAGCAAGTATTGAGGAATAAAACAATACCATTAGTAAAGGTATTGTGAAGAAATGATGAGATAGAAGAGACGACCTGGGGGACTGAAGAATAAATGAAGAATAGATATTCCTATTTTTTCACGATGAAGCTCGAGGAAAATTTCTTGGACGAAAATTTTCTAAGGGGAAGGTAAATTGTAAACCCTAGATCCTATTTTACTATGTAAGTATATGTAAGTTAATGTAATGATGATGGTTAATTCCATTGTATGTAGGTCATTTGTAGAAAAGGGTTAGGGGTTTTTGAAGAAAAATTCTTCTAAGTATGGAAAATTTAGGCTCTTGGGTAAAGGGAGCAATGTCATACTTAGGAGAAATTATAGAACATGAAGATGGTCTTGCCACGCTATGCGTCCAAGGTTACAAAATGGAAAAAAATGGCTAAGTATGTGGCTTGTGTTGAGGCCATAGAGAACTTAGTGAAGGCTAAGGCATGGGAAATGCGTGCAACCAAACTTTCCTAAGAGAGTGTAAGAGAGGCGTCAAGGCAAGGGCTAGGCGGGCCGTAAGGCGCAAGGTATGTACTGATCGAGAGGCAAAGAGGTTAGGTTGATGGAGGATCAAAGGCCTAGGCGAAGGCTTGTGAGGCGATGGCCAGGAGAGAGGAGCCTATGTGGCGAATTTCAGCTTGTGCGTTGGTAGCCCTATGCAATAAGTACCAACCTGTGCGCTGACAGATAGTCGATGTGTTGAATTAAGGTAGACGACTTCAACTTAATGACCAAGATTGGTAAGCCAAGTGTCGTGCTTAGAGCCTTAAGCATAACTTAGTGGCCTAGTCGTCACCATAATAAACCATCTACTCATGCATTCACAAGTATATAAGGGAAGTACGAAGGGGATATCGGTTTGGCATTCTCACTTGTGCTAAGGGAAGGAAAATTTTGTCATTTTGAAGGTTGTTTAACACAGAGGATGAGTTTGGGCTGCCAACTGGATTTTCCCATGAATTCGAGTTAAAGCTTGAAGATTTTTCCTAAGTGTTACATATTTCCAAATTTCTCGGGCAGGTGAAGAAGATTGAGGAACTTCGAGCTTGATAGAAGGAATTAGAGGCTCAAACTTTAAGGTAAAGAAGTTAAGATGTTTATCAACAAGATTTTAGAAGGAAATTCTATGAGATAATGTTGAAATTTAAGGTCTCGTTTGGTAACCATTTAGTTTTTAGTTTTTATTTTTGAAAATTAAGCATATTTCATCCACATTTCTTATAATGATTTGCATCTTTTTTAAGTACAATGGTTGAGTTCTTGGCTAAATTCCAAAAATAAAAATAACTTTTTGAAAGCTACTTTTTTTGTTCTCAAATTTTTGCTTGGTTTTTTAAACAATTGTTGAAAAGTAGATAACCAAGGAAGAATTTTGGAAGTGGAAGTAATGTCTATAGGCTTAGTTTAAGAAAAAAGAAAAAAAATGGTTACCAAATGAGACCTAAGTTATTAAGGCTAGAAGTTGAATCTAGAAATTTAATGTTTGAATAAGTAGGTAGCTATATCTGAGGGATAAGCACGTAGTTGACTGGTGAAGCTGTGCGTGGATTGAGCGCAAGCACTGGCTAGGGTGTGTGAGCGCAAGGTGAATGCAAGGTTGTAAGGGAAAGAAAGACATCGATTGGGTGTGCTAAGGGGGTGCATTAGCAAGTGCTTAATGCATAAGCACCATAGGCATGTCCTAGAGCCTAAGTAATTGTTGTGAGGGCATTATCACTTGCAAGCTGAGCGCAAGTTAAATTATCTAAATATCATGTTGCAATGAAGTATGTTATCCAAAGAAATATGGTATGCGGTGAAGGTATGAGGGTTGTTTTAGGGTGATATTAAACTTAAATGTGTAAGTTAAGCTCAAGAGGGAGTAGTAGTTTAATCAAGAGTATTTACTGATGTTACAGGGAAAATATAAATGGGAGAAGCCTATCATCCTTTGAGGAAGTAGTATAAGACAGTGAGTGACAAAGTTTTTTTTAATATTTTCTCTTATGTGTTTTCAACACGATTTACTATTGTGTTAGTTTTCAAGATGTTTTCCTAAATAATGTACAACACATGAGCTTTCACATTTATGGTGAATTTTCTAGGTAAAACATGATTTTCTTAAGCACTACTCTAATGCATGCCTTGGTGTGAAAGTGATGTGTGGACGGATAGTCAATTTTTTTTTTTTTTTTTTGAGCATTGAGATTTATGAAGCATGCGTTAATTGGCATTCCTTAACTTATGTTGTCTTTCATGATAAATGCGGTTAAGACTTGTTTTAGGATTTCCTAATATTTCAAAGGTTAAGGTTTCTTATCCAAAAGAAGAGTTATGGTGATATAATGAGGAAACCCGATACTGAAGGTATGAAGGTATTTCAGTCCCCTGACATCTAAGGTATGACAGTAATCAAGACATTACCACGTGCACGTAGGTACTATATTATCAATGTTGATTGTATCGAGATTACTCTACATCAGCTAAGGATTGACGTTGAGGGATTGAGCAAAAGGGCTCTCTCTCAACTAATGGTGAATGATGAGGATTTCCAATGAAAATGTTTATGTTCGAATTTTCACAGTTTGAATGTTTTACATGTTTAAATTTATATGAGTATATTTTTTTTTAACCCCGAAGCTTTTGAAGAAGTTGATGTTTATTTAATGCTCAATATGTATGTTTTAAAATAGTCACTCATTGGGTAGTAGCTCACTCTTTCCAATGTTTTCTTCTTCCCAGGTAGCGGTCAACACCTCAGAGGATAGCTGTTCTTCTAGTGTTCCACTCAGAGTACAAGGGTTGAAGTGAAGTGAAACTTAGATTGCTAAGTTGTTTTCGGTTGTCCTTCATATACATATTAGGGACCTAGGATAGTTTGGAGTTGGGGTCACAGTCTGTATATGAGTTTGCTTTCTGTTTGTATGTATGAGCTTGGCATATGTTTAAACTGTCTTGGTTATTTAGCTTGAGGAGATAAAAGTTTATGACTACTTATCAAGTACTTAAGATTCTATTGAACAGGTTGAGAGTTAAGGCATAGGTAGTTGATGTTATTAGAGAGTTGGCATCAATTGTCTTCATATCTTCTCCTAGAATAGAAAGGGGTTCTAGGAGGGGGGGGGGGGGTGTGACACAACCGGCTTCGGACGATTTAGCATTGAGTCCGCACCAATTTTGGTTTCAAGACAATGGTTTCCACGACACAACAATTGAAATCTGTAATTGATTTTTTCGACACTCCATTTATAACAATTTGAAAGAAATATTGTCTACATTGTAATGTTAAAAAATTTATGCATTGCAATGGTCAACAATGGAGATTTGAGATTTGTGATCTAGATGAAGAAGAAGAAGATGGAAGAAAATTTTTTATTCGAAAGCAAGAAAAAAAAAAAAAAGGAATGGTAACTAGGATCAGGTTTTGGTGCACTATAAATCCAAAGAGAAGCTGATTTTGCAACACACAAGGTGTTTGTGGAAATGCCTCAGAGAAATCGATCGCTAAAACAACCAAGAGGCATTTTTTTGGTGGGTTTGTCAAAGCTAATTCAGTTTTGTTGTTGATTTTTCCTTTGGAGGTCACCAACTTCTGGGTAAAGGAAAAAGCCCATGAACCAACTGAGATTTTGACTCCCAAAAAGTCTGGCTATGAAAATGACTTTATCTGTTCTCTTTCTTGTTTCGATTTCGAAATCTCGATCGAAAATATAGCAGAACTAAATAAGTTTTTGTTGAAAGAAAAATGGTGGACCAAAGAACGGTATGAGTTTCTTTATTTTGAGATTTCTATAGAATGATACAAGATTAGGAGAGATTCTCATTCTAAATTGAGATGTAAAATTTAATAAAATTGAAAGAAATTAATTTCTTAAATGAAAATAGAAATATGATTTCTACGAAAGGACAAATGTTTTAGAAGCGTATTTTGTTTAAGATGCATAGCTATAAACGTTTCTTGTTGGCTAGCTCTTTTTCTGATTTTTTTTGCCTGTGGTGAAATGAACTTGTTTAGTTGAATATTTCCGGATGCTATTATGATTGTTGGCCTTCATTTCGATTTATTGGTAGTCTCCAAAAGAAATGACTTAAGAGAATAAAGTGATAAAAAGATATATATTTGACAATCAATTTATACATTGTCCAACTTAAGTCATTTAAGTCATTTCCTTTGAGCAGATCCAAAATCAACAAAAGGAAAACTAAATTAGAGTTTATTATTAGTATTATTATTGATTTTGCATAATCTGATTTTTTTTGAGAGAAATGGTCTAGTAGTGTGGTTAGTATTATATGTCTATGCATTTTGGTGGATTTAAACATTGTGTTTCAAATCTATTTAGGTGAATTTGGAGGATGATGACAATGAAGCTCTCTTAGTTTTATTCAAATCTTGATTCAAATTCAAACATGTTGGAGATATTTGGTTGGTAATTTGTACTACAACCACACGCTGTTCAACTTTCTCTAGCGGATTATGAATGAATTTAATATAGGTTGACTCTCCTATATTTTAAAGTTTAATGATATTTCAAATCTTTTATATAGGGTATGAGAATTTGACAATTTTATTTCATTGTTATATTTGAAAATGATATTCAATATATATATATATATATTTGAATATTTCATAAGTAACAAATTGTCTCATGAAAATTGTTATATATATACACACACTATTTTTCATATATAAAACGAGATGCTATCATGACCTAGTTGAGCATGTCTATTAGCATGTTAGCATGAATGGAAATCATATTCCATGTATATTATATTTGACAAAGTTTATACATGATTAAATTGTCATGCTTGACTATTAATTTTTATGAAATTGAAAAGTATTATTATTACCTTTGAATTGAGTTTGGCCCTATAACATTATTTTGACTATCACCTAGCTTGTAGTATGAAATTATGTAAATTCCATCATGTTTATGTGGAAGCTTGTAAAATTGATGGTAATTTGAGATATTGTCTAAGCTATAATGACTTTTCATGGATATATAAGCTAGAACAACTATCTTCATTAGTATGGGGCTTTTTGGCTTCAAACACAAAAGCAAAGTTATGAGGGCTTATGTTTAAAGTAGATACAATTTCATACTTTTGTGAAGATATTTGGAGAGTTGTTATACCTAATAAATGGTATCAAAGTCATCCCCTAGCTTAGTCATGTTGATATAAATCCTCATGTGTCGAACAAAGATATAGTGGAGCCTTGAAAGTAGTCATGGAGTGATTCATAATTGAACTCTATCAGATAGACGGTATGCTCTAGCCAAAAAAGAGTTAGATGGATGGATGACTACTTAAAAAGCCATCCTTTGTTCTAGGGGAGGATTGCTGGGAATGTGACCGAAGTCCCACATTGGTTAGATAAGAAGATGATCATGGGTACATAGGTGTATATATATATATAATTTCAATTGATTGGAAGTAGAAAATGAAAATTGATCTTCATGGATTTAGTAGAATTTCTTAAAGGAAATAAAACCCTTAATTGCATTTATATAATACATCAAATGGATGTAAATAAATCATTTGTCAACGATGACTTGAAAGAAAATATATGCATGATACAATCGAAAGGCTTTATTCAGGAAACTTCCAATGAGAACTTTAATGGTACACTAGTAAATATCCATTGATGCATGTGTTTACTCAAAGTTGTTTAAGGTAATTATGTAATTATATGTTAATATCTATTGATACATGTGTTTACTCAAAATTGTTTGAGTTGTATAAGTTTGTGTGATTATATGTTTATACATTCATAATCTTCTTTTCTTTGGAACAAACATAGATGTAATCAATAATACCAAGTTGTTATTATTGTCACTTGTTCAAATGAAAGATTTAGGAGAAGCTGCGTAATACATGGTGTTAAGATTAGAAAAATTGAGAACGAAATTCATTTGGGTCAATCACACTACATTGAAAAACTATTAAAGAGATTTGATAGTTATGATGATGCTCCTGTAAGAACACCTTATGATGCTAGTATGAGCCTTGAGAAAAATAAAGGAGATAGTGTTTCTCAATCTAAATATATAAATATTATAGGACGTGTTATGTTTTTTATGAACTGTAGATCTATTATTGCATATGTTGTAAGATTGAGACTATATACACATAATCCTAATAAAGATTATTTGATTACTCTTCGTCATTTATTAAGATATCTTAAGAGTACAATAGATTATTGTTTTCATTTTAATAATGTTCTGCCATATTAGAAGGGTAGTATATACAAACTGGGTAACATAGAATGACGAAGTTAGTTTACTAGTAGATGTGTGTTCTTAAAGGAGATGTACAATTGTCGGAGGGGGAAAAGGGCATCATTATGAGTGGCTTAGAAGCCTACTAGGAGATGTACCATTGTGGGGGGCTTCTGTATCAGTATATCTTTATTGTGATTCATAAGCCACCATAGGTATTACCAAGACAATGTGTATAGTGACAAAAGAAGGCATATTCGCCTAAGACATGGAATTGTGAAAAAATTGTTGAAAGGGGGAATCATCTCCTTGGAGTATGTAAGGTCTGAGAGGAATTTAGTAGATCCTTTCACTAAAGGCCTAACAAGGAGAGTAATTCCATAATTTTCAACAAATATGAGACTCAAACCCTTATAGTGGTCTATAGCCCTTTATTGGTCTATTGCAAAAGACTTGATGGTCCATAGCCCTTTATTTAGGTGGTCCTAGTTTGGACTTATGGGTAGAACTAAAACCTTTAAATTTCGTAGACTTTTCTTTGGGTGGCCTTGATATGGACTTGACTATAAAATCTTTATAGCTTAGTTTTTTGAGTGGTTTGTCTTTGACATACTTGATGAAGTTGCTCATGATATGGACTAGATGTGAAGTCTTCATAGCTCAATTTTTTAGTTGTCTATTGCGATAGACTTGATGAAGCAATAAATGTGAATGTGAAGGTATGACCACCTTCTATGAAAAATTTTAAGGATATTTTTCTAGAGCTTTCATGTTGACCCATGGTTTTATGTGCATAGCCATAAATAGCATGCTTTTATCTCAAAATCAATGGAAATTTACAGAGTAAAATGTGTGTGGGTGTCTGAACTACAGTTACTAAAAGTTCAAAGGTAACTCATGCTCTTTGACAAATTTGTTGCCCTATTTCACTATGCATCAATTCAAACCGTCAAGATATTGATGTTTAAGTTTATTCCCCTATATTTGCTCGGAAAAGATATTTTTGTGTTTAAATGGCTAGTCATTCGTGGGGGATTGTTGGGAATGACAAGTCAATTAGTCATTTGTTGGAATGTTATGACTCTAAAAAGGAGCTAAATTTATATCTTTAACTTTACCATATTCTTGTATTTCTTATGCATAAAATATCCATACTATAGGATAAAACCATCCCGAGGGCCAAAGAAATCATTTGGAACAAAATGAGCTAAAACATAATTAATTTGGAGAATTGGAGCATCAATTATGAAGAAGAGTAAAAAAATTACAAATTTGCCACTGATAGCAGCGTAGCAATGCCATGCATAGTGTAGCATTATGCATGAAGACAGAATACCCACTTTCAGCACATAGTCACAGTGTAGTTACTCTGCCTCAACGCTCCAACATTACGCTTGATGTTAGTAGCCATCGAAATAGGGCAGCATAATTACGCTACCTAGATTGTAGTTATGTTACGACGATTAACGAAAAATTGAAGATCCGAGTGCATGTTTATGATAGCTCAGCGTAGCCTTCAACGTGGTTAACCTATGCATTATGCTACGATTAGAAAAAGCCAGCGAAGTTATGCTTGGCTATGGCGTCATTATGCTGCGACCAAAATATAAAAGCTTTTCCACAATTTCTGCACGAGAGAATGCACATTCCAACTAGATTTTCTCTAAAAAGCTTTCAGTTTTCTGCACTTTTCTGTCTCTTTTTTTCATACCTTTCATGGATCATTGTAGTTCCTTGATGAATCTTAAAGAGATGCAAGGTTAAAGGTAAGTTTATCTAGTCTAGTTTAGGATAGATTCTTAATTTTCTTGATATGAGGCTGTTTTTTTCTATAATTTCTGATGTAAAATATTGATTTCTATGATAAATTCTTACTGTAATTTATTCTTGGATGTTGAATAAATTTCTATGCATTGGATTTTAGAATCTTTGGCTAATTTTCTTTAATTCAACGAATACTAGAATTTAAGCATGTATATGTGTTTATTTCTTAGGGCAAGAACTCAAGCATGCTAATGTGTGAATTAGGTATATTAAGTTAATCTTGTTCACAATTTCGCATGATTATTAAAATTCAAGAACAGTTGAATTAGTAACATAGGCTTTCTTTGAAGGAACTCTTATCAAAGAGTACCTTTGAGTGGGAGCAATATCGTTCTAAATTTATTGTGACAAAAATACCTCATTCAAAAATAAACATACAAGTTATGCATTTACTAACAAATTACGACATATTTTTCAAACTTAAACAACAAAGGCATGAGAGACATAGCTCTTGAATAACTCTTTTTCTCTTTAAATCTTGCTCTCGTCAATCTTAGCAACTCTTGTTGTCACTGTGCATGCCAAGGCTATCATCCACCAAATCTTGTTGTCGCTCACCATCGAATGGTCTTCTACACGATCAAGGCAGCAAGGAGGACACCACCACTCAATAACCTCGGTATTTTTGGAGTGAGAATCCAAGAAGTGTGGGCTCTATTGGATTTGGTAGAGGGCAGGAGGAAACAATGATCGTTTACTACGACCAAGCATATGGGAGAGAAGATGTGTCTATCACATAGATAGGTGTTTGATTATTTAGCAAAAGATGCACGATTGTTTAATAAAACGGGGCTAATCGTTTAGGTAAATCATTCGGGCGCACGATCGCTTAGAAAAGACCATACGATCATTTAGGAAAAAATGCGCGGGTACACGATCGTTTAGGACAACTTGAGCTATTCTGTATGCTCTCGTTTTGCTAGACGATGGGCAGTGTACTAATTCGTGTAGCAATTGTCCGATCTCTTTGCAAAATGAAAACTATTTTCATTTTATCCTTCAGTTACAAAAATTGAATGCAACCTCCCACTATCTCATACGGTTATGGAGAAAAACCACCAACAATTATCTCATAATCGTTTAATTAAAAATAAATATAATCATATTATATTTATAACCTATAGCTTAATATCACATCATATGTAACATATAAACCATAGTCCTTTTCTCCTCCACTAGATATAAATCATATTTATATCCTTTTCCTCCAATTAATGTATCTCATACATCATGTCAACTATATCATATATAATCGACTAGTTTAATCATATCATATATAATCAAACTCCCTCTTGTCAATTTGAACATTTCAAACTGACCCAAAAACTAATTCTCAACTTGAATCCATTAAGCTACCAAGGGGGCCTTATGAACCTGTGGCTCAAAGCTCCAACAGTATATGAATAGCTGACTAAACTCTTTAGCCACGAGATCCACCATCAGTTAACTGCCAGACATTCCACTAAAGACCGACAATTGCACTCTTCTCACCACAGATATATTTTTTTGTTGATTGGATATAACCAATCAACAGTACGATAACCCTTCACAGATGCTCGTAAGCACAACTAGGCCAATTTACCGTTTTGCCTTTATAGTTACATCTAACTCCTTAAGTACCACTGATTCCTCTAATGAACAATACAACATAGTCCTACTATGTGTGGACACCTCTGAGGTCATGAGAAGGTGTGTGGCGCTAGATCGTTCAAGCCTTAAAATCAACCCTTAAGGGAACAATCTATCTACTTACCCCTGCTTCGGGGAAGGAGTGAATTCCATCTTATGTAGTTGAGTTCCCAACTCCCAAATCAGATGAAACCCAAAAGTGGTAGGTTTGAGTCGGCAATCTAGCCACTCGCACCCATGCAAATCAAAGGACTGCCCTCAAAGGCAGGAGTTCCCAACTCACTCAAGATTAAGGTCATGTTACCTATGGTCATCCTAGTGAAGTGAAGTTTCTATCATGAACGACGTTATATAACGAGACTATAACACTTCGTGGTCTGGTCTTATAACAAACTCCTTTGTATAGGATGCCCCTGCTCGCATGTCTCCACATGAATGATCAGGATCAGACCATCTGTAACAAGTCACAACACTTGTAACTATTCTAGAAAGCGAGTTGCATCCGTAGCATCACCAGGATAAGGTTTCCCTCCTATATCTATATATTATAGACCATTTTGGTTATCACTTAAGTCATGATCCACCTGTATGTCTCCACATACATGCTTAAGTTACAACGGCAACCAGGGATCTTAGTTTATTGGTTTGTGGTAAAGCAATTAAAACATCCAATGTTTCATAGACAATAGTGAAGATAAATATCATATATTATTACATCACAAGCATTTTTTCAATACAATGTTTACAAACTACAGGACCAAACAAGAGTTTAAGGCATCAACCCCAACAATCTCCCACTTGTTCTAAAGTGAGTGGGATGTACAAAACAACTAGTATAAAACAATAAACTAGGGCATTAAGGCCCAGTACAAAAATCACTTGCCCTAGTCCAGCCACGGGCGGTCCCGTAGACCCATGCTCTGAAGTTGACCCTAAAAAACAATAGCCATGAGAGCTTTCATAAATGGGTCAGCAATGTTGTGCTGGAAAGCAATCTTCGTGACTATCACATCCCCTCGACGCACTATCTCGCGGATGAGATAAAACTTCTGCTCTATATGTTTGCCGTGCTTGTGACTTCTGGGCTCCCCTGGAGTTCGCCATAGCACCATTATTGTCATAATAGAGGGTGATGGGCCTAGACATGTCTGGACAACTTTCAGATCTATCAGGAACTTCCTGTGCCAAATGGTCTCCTTAGCAGCTTTACAAGCTGCTACATACTTGGCTCCATCGTGGAGTCGACGATGCACCTTTGCTTAGTGCTTCGCCACACTACTGCTCCTCCGTTAAGAGTGAAAACTGACCCTGAAGTGGATTTTCGAGAACCCTTATCAGTTTGAAAGTCAGAATCCGTGTATCCAGTAAGCATCAAATCCTTTGTTCCATACACGAGTATGTAGTCCCTCGCTCTCCAAAGATACTTGTGGATGTTCTTGACTGCGATCTAGTGATCTTATCCTAGATTAGATTAATACCTTCTAACTATTCTTACAGCATAACAGATGTCTGGTCTAGTACAGAGCATTGCATACATCAAATTGCCAAAGATAGATGTATATGGGACCCGTCTCATCTTCTCAACCTCTTGAGGCATCTTAGGACATATTTCCTTAGACAAAGTAACTCCATGCCTAAACGGCAGTAGGCCCCTTTTGGAGTTCTGCATCAAGTACTTGAGCAACATCTTGTCAATGTACGATGCCTGAGATAGAGCTAGCACTTTGTTCTTAAGATCCCGAAAGATATATATACCAAGAGAAAACTAAGCCTCTCCCAAATCTTTCATTTGGAATTGGGTCACTAGCCAGTTCTTAACTGCAGTCAGTAGTCCTACATTATTCCCAATGAGTAGGATATTGTCTACATACAAGACTAGGAAAACTACTGAACTATTGACGAATTTCTTGTAGCCAGAAGGCTCATCAACATTTTGTTCAAAGTCGTACGATTATGGGCTGAAACAAGCATCTAGATCGTGGAACATTAGATTTGATAGTGCGATCAAATCATTTGGGTTTGATCAAAATGTTGAGGAGCCTTGTGTTTACAAGAAAATCATCAAAAGCTCAGTAGCTTTCTTGGTACTGTATGTGGATAATATCCTACTCATGGGAATGATGTAGGTTTTCTGACTGACATTAAATTGTGGCTAGCTGCCCAAATCAAAATGAAAGATTTGGTAGAGGCGCAGTATATTCTAGGGATCCAGATCATTCGGGATCGTAAGAACAAGAGGTTGGCCTTGTCTCAAGCGTCATACATTGATAAGATGTTGATCAGGTACTCGATGCAAAATTCCAAGAGGGGTTTATTACCTTTTAGGCATGGAATTATTTTGTCTAAGGAGTAATGTGCTAAGACACCTGAAGAGGTTGAGGAAATGAGACGGCTTGCCTATGCTTCGGCTGTTGGAAGCCTCATGTATGAAATGTTATATACTAGACCTGACATTTGCTATGCAGTAGGGATTGTCAGTTGATATCAGTCAAATCTAGGATTAGATCACTGGACAACAGTCAAAACGATTCTCAAGTATCTTTAGAGAATGAGAGATTATATGCTCGTGTCTGGAGATAAGGATTTGAACCTTACAGGATACACAGACTCTGACTTTCAGACTGATAGAGATTCTTGAAAATTGACATCAGGGTCAGTGTTCACTCTGAATGAAGGAGCTGTAGTTTGGCAAAGCATCAAGTAAGGATGCATCAGAGACTCCACTATGGAAATCGAATACGTAGCTGCTTGTGATGCAGCTAGATATGTTGTTTGGCTTAGGAAGTTCCTTACAGATTTGGAAGTTGTTAAAAATATGTCTTTGTCGATCACTCTCTATTGTGATAACAGCAGGGCTGTGGTAAATTCTAAGGAATCTCAGAGTCACCGTAGAGGCAAGCATATTGAATGGAAGTATCATTTGATCAGGGAGATTGTGCATCTCGGTGATGTGATAGTCATGAAGATCGCGTTGGAGCACAACGTTGCTTATCCGTTTACAAAGGCTCTCATGGCTAAAGTGTTCTAGGGTCATCTGGAGAGTCTGGGTCTATGGGACATACGACACCTTGTCTAAGGCAACTGGGAGATGATACCGAGTATAGAGTATGCCCTAGTTTATTGTATATTGTACTGTTTTATGTATTGTACATTAGTCTCCCGAGGCATTAGGACAAGTGGGAGATTATTGGGATTGGTGTCCTAATTCTCCCAGTGGTCTCGTAATTTATCAACCTCTTGTACACATTGTACTGTTTTATTTTCTCTCATATCCAATAAACTAAGATCTGTGGTTATTTCATGTAACTTAAGCATGTATGTGAGACATACAAATAGATCATGCGTTAAGTAATAACCTAAATAGTCTGTAGTAAAAGGACAAAGGAGGGATACCTTATCCTAGTGACACTACGGATACGGATCGCTTTGTAGACACTTACAAGTATTGTAAAGTGCTACAAATGGTTTGATCCTGACCATTCATGTGGAAACATGCGAGCGGGGGTGTCCTATACAAAGAGTTTGTACAAGACTAGACCACGAGATGATTCATCTCTTTATCTAACGCCGTTGATAATTGAGACTTACATTTCACTAAAATGACCATAGGTGACATGACCTTAATCCTAAGTGTTTTGGGAACTCCTACCTATGAGGGCGGTCTTTTGATTAGTATGGGTGAGAGTGGCCAGATTACCAACTTTACAAGCCTACCTTTTCGGGGATTCGTTTGATTGGAGAGTTGGGAACTCAGTTACACAAGATGGAATTCATTCCTTCCCCAAAGCAAGGGTAAGTAGATAAATTGCTCCCTTAAAGGCTAATTCCGGGTGATGAATATAGTGGCCACACCCTCTCTTTTGAAGAGAGAACTCAATCATAGTAGAACTATGACTTATTGTTCATTAGAGGAATCAGTGGTACTTAAGAAGTTAGATGTAACTACAGGAGAAAAACGGTAACTACACGAGCGATTTGTGAAGGGTTATCGCACTGTTGATTGGTTATATGGACACAGAAATATATCTGTAGTGCGAAGAGTGCAACTGTCGGTCTTTAGTGGAGTGCCCGACAGTTAACGGATGGTGGATCTCGTGACTAAAGAGTTAGTCAGTTATTCACGTACCATTGGAGCTTCAAGCTATAGGTCCATGAGGTCCCCTTGGTAGCTCAATGGGTTCAAGTTGAGAATCAGATTTTGAGTTAGTTTGAAGTGTTCAAATTAACAAGAGAAAATTGAATTATATGTGATATAATTAGTGTGATGTATTAGATACGTTAATTGGAGGAATTAATATAAATATGATTTATATTAAGTACCATGAAACAAAAAAATAACTATGGTTTATATGTTTCATATGATGAAATATTAAAACTATAGGTATAAATATAAGATGATAAGTTTGTTATCATATTTATTTATAATATATTAATTATACGATAATTAATTATTTTTCTCTAATAACCGGTTTGAGTAGTATGTTATTGGAAGTTTTATGGTAACCATGAGATAAAAGAAAAATTGTTTTCCAAATTTAGAAGTTGATTCATTCGAAAATTTCTCATGGAAAAATGCTATCAAGTAAAAATAGTTTTTATTAAGCGATAGCCGTTGAGAGCATACACGATCGGTTAGAGTTGACTATACGATAGTTACTTGTTGATCGTTGTTACACGATTGAGTAGCAAAGTCTATGTGATAGTCTTCTGTTTACTAAACGATCGAGTACATCGTCTATGCGATAGATAGTGTTCATGTCTCTCACTTACTCAATCGTCTACTTGATCGTAGACCTCCTGTCTTCCTCAATCTAAGATCATACAAGCCCACAACTCCTGGATTCTCACACCGAGAATACCAAGGTAAAATTTTGGTGGTGCTCCATCAATTCGTGAATCGAGTTGGACTCGATTGGATTCGAGGCTCATTCAGACGATCGTTATGTTTGTGTTCGTGTTGTTGGCTATTCGGTTCGTTGCGTTCGAGTGCATTGTTGGATGAATAGGAAAGTGATCGAGGGATAATTGAAGAATGGTTCTTCAAAGGTACGCATAATATATCCCTTGTATTATCGTGTAGCATGTTGTAATTTCTATTGATGCATAATTTGTTCGTTTCCGGTTAGACTGTAATTATTGTGTTCAATCTGAATGGAATTTGGAATGATCCACTCCCGCTGCTCATGGAGATCTCTATTTGTGATTTCCTTCATTATTCACGTACCGTTGGAGCTTTAAGCTACAGGTCCATAAGGTCCCCTTAGTAGTTCAATGGGTTCAAGTTGAGAATCAGATTTTGGATTAGTTTGAAGTGTTCAAATTAACAAGAGAAATTTGATTATATATGATATAATTAAATTGAATCAATTATATGAGATATAATTGATATAATGTATTTTATGCATTATATGATTGAAGGAATTAATATAAATATGATTTATATTAAATGCCATAAATTAGAAAAAGAACTATGGTTTATATGTTGCAGACGCAATACTAAAACTATAGGTTATAAATATAATATAATAAGTTAGTTATTATATTTATTTATAATATATTAATTATGTAATAATTAATAATTATTTTTCTTAATAACCGACTTGAGTGGGAGGTTATATGGGTTTATGGTAACTGTGAGATAAAATGAAAAATAGTTTTCCAAATCAGAGAATTCATTCGTATCGTCTCACAAAAAGAAAAACTATCGAGTAAAAGAGTTTTACTAAACGATAGTATCTCACGGCCTAAACGATCAAGTATCGGTATCTTGTACCATAGTTACTCGTTGCTACACGATCGAGTAGCAAGTCTATACAATAGCCTTCTTCTTACTACACGATCGAGTATCTAGTCTCTATGATAGATTTCCTTCTTTTGTCGCATACTCGATTGTCTACTCAATCGTTCACTTCTTCCATTTCTCTATCTAAAGTCATACAGAGCCTACAACTCCTGGATTCTGACACCAAGAATACCAAGGTAACTCTTGTGGTGGTGTTCTTGGTATGTTCGAGCGTCGAGGATCGAGTTGTACTCGATTGTGATCGATGTTCATCCAGTTGCTCGTTGAGATTGAGTTTGATCGTTGCGTTCGAGTTCGTACTGTAGGACGCGTTGCTGAATGATCAAGGGATACTTGAAGAAAGGGTTCTTCAAAGGTATTGTATACTCTATCCCTTGTTTGTTCTTAAAAGAAGCATGTTGTAATTTATTCGTTATGCATAATCTGTTCTTCTAGACTGTAATTGTTTGTGTTCTTTTTTAATGGAGTTTGGAACCATCTACTTCCTCTTGTTGGTACTTTTATTTAGAGTTCCTTCAGAAGTAGCAAAATCTTCATGAAATCCATTGAATCTTGTAAGAAAATGTACAAATGTTGAAAGAATTATGGAAATCTCTAAAAAATTACAGAGAAAAGCTCTCCAATTCGTAAAAATTGTTCTCTCTCGCTCACTAATAAAATTCGTTGAAAAACTTGTTTTTAACTGCTGCAGGTCATAGCGTTGCGACGCTTGCTTGCACAAAGGTGCACGCGCATGTTTTCCTTTTTTCGTCAATGTCTGGAGTGTCCAGACACTTGGGGTTAAGATTGCAGCGCTGCCCTGTTTTTCAGAATATCGCTACTTTCTATCTTATAGCGTCAAGGCAAGGTCAGGCCTTTGTATTTTTCTAGCGTTGCAATGCTACTTCAGTGATGGAAAAATTGTAATTAACCTAACTTCTTTTAATTAGGTGATTTTGGCTCGTTTTTGCTCCTTTTAGCTCCAAACTTCTTCTAATTACATGAAAGTGTTCCAGGGACTATTTTACTTCTAAAATTGAGATATTAAGCAAATTAATAGTATAGAATTGAGGGATTTAACAAGTAAAATATAATTCTTTTCAAGACCTATCAAAATACCCCCAACTTAGCTCTTGGTCGTCCCGAACAAGTAAAATGAAAAACATACATTCAGTCAAAATATGGATCACTCAATTGTTTATTCATTTGTTTGTTCAATCAAATTGTTTATATGCTCACATGACTTACACAAATATTTCATTATTAACTCTTTTCTCAACAATCAAGGAAGCATTGATACAAACAAGAATTTAGAAAGTTAAAATTTACTAACAATCAATTGAGACTTATATTTTTAAAAAGAAAAAACTTTTTCTAGCAAAATCATGAAAGAAACGAGTGCAAAGTTTTAGTTTATTTAAGAGTCTAAGGCTAGTGGAAAGGTTCTATCTAACTCTCAATTATTCTTCGCCCTACATTGGCTCAATTATTAGTCTAAGATATACCTAAACTTGCAAAAAAGAGAGACAATTCTAAGACAGGAGTGCCTTTATAAGCTCACGCACAAAAAACTTAATTGGCATGTATTTTACCAAGAGGAATAGCTTTCACACTCCGACTGTTGGGAACCTATCACTCTTTTCTCGTGGGCCCTAATTAGACACGATAGAGGTAGCTATTTTCACCTCTATCCATGCGTCCACACATGTTAGTGAAATTTATGTTATTTTGCAAGATTTCTTTATATATATATATATATATATATATTGAGCAATTTTTTTTTTTTTTTTGGTAGGCCCTATTTTATCTTCTTTGTCTAGACTTGCTTCTAAAACATGTTGGTTGTTCTTAAGACCAAAAGTTATCCTATCCAAATGATAAAGAAAATTAAGTAGACATTACATTTCTAAAAGTCTAAGATTTTAAATACACATAAAAAGAACAAAGCATTCGATTTTTTATGAAATTAAAAGGAAAAAAAATTCTTTTGAAAAATGATTTCAAAATTTTGTTTGAAAATTTTAAAATGTCTAAAATTTTGCTTGTATCTCTGCTAAAAAGAGTGTGTCATCAAATTTTCATTAATAAGAAAGAAATGATTGTGTAAAAATCTAATGAGAACATAAACAAAATGAATGTGATTATTTTATTTTGTGTTTTCATTCATTTATTCAATCATGCATTTATTCATTTATAGCCAAATGAGTAAAGAGTAATTTTAAACATCAACAAGTCATGGAGTATTAAAAAAGAATATGAAAAATCATTCTTAACATCTAGAATCTTCAAGAAGTCAATGATTTTCAATTTCAAAATAACAAAGCCACCATCAAGATATTAGAGCCATAAACATATAGTCAATATTCAAAATATCAAAATGATAAAATCTATATCTAACCTGAGCTCAGATGCTCAAGGGTTCCAGATATGTATTTATATCATCATTATAGAGAACAAATTTGAGTAAGGCTCATTTTTCTATTATTTCCAAAAAAAAAAATTAAATGTCAAAAACATGCTATGTTTCCCACCCCCAACTTAAACATTGAATATTGTCCTCAATGTTTAAAATATATATATAGATTTAAGAACAAAATGTAAGGGATGTAAAGAGAAACTTCCTTGATTTTTGTGATTGCTTATTCTTTTGATTGTGAGAATTCCTTGTTTTTGTTTTTGTTTGAGCTTTCATTTTTCTTGAGTTTACCTACAAATAAAAAGAAAAATCAATTATTCTTTCATTCTTTTATTTATTGACAAAGTATGCTAAGAAATACAAAATAACAAAGGAAAAGAAAAAGAAAAGGAAAAAAATGAAAATGAAAAGAAAGAGAAAATTCATCCTGTTTTGCAAATTTTTAACGTTAGTTGCTCGACGTCTATGAAGAGGGGGATCATATGTACGAGGGATTAGTTAAACACAAGTCCAATTGAAGTTGGATTATGTGCCCTTCGTTGTAGACTTTAAGCTTTTGCCTGTTCACCTTGAAATTTTTTCCTATTTCAAAACTTTTAATCTCAACTACACCATAAAGAGAAAATATTAATAATTTCAAAAGGACCTAACCACTTGGACTTAAGTTTTCCAGGCATCAATTGTAATCTAGAATTGAAAAGCAATACTTTCTTAACAATTTTGAAGTCCTTTCTTATCAAACATTTATCATGAATAAACCTGGTTTTCTCTTTATAGATCTTGGATTTCATAAGCCTTGCGTCTTAATTCTTCCAATTGTTGTAATTCTAAATGTCTTTCCTCTCCAGCTTGGGTTAAATTCAAATTACATTGTTTTACCATCCAATACGCCCTGTGTTCAACCTCAATAGGAAGATGACACGCCTTGCCATATACAATTAT
The DNA here is from genome assembly GCF_009727055.1 of Benincasa hispida. Lineage (NCBI taxonomy): Eukaryota > Viridiplantae > Streptophyta > Magnoliopsida > Cucurbitales > Cucurbitaceae > Benincasa > Benincasa hispida. The sequence goes on along the minus strand of NC_052351.1, from coordinate 68,777,266 downwards.
GTATGTGGTTGTTCCAATAGGTGTCTTAAAAGCGATTCTATAAGCCCAATGCGCATCATTAAAATGGAAGCTCCAATCTTTTCTTTTTAGGTTGACCGTCATTTCAAGAATGCTCTCCATTTCTCGATTGGAAATTTCAGCTTGGCCATATGTTTGAGGATCATATGGGGTTGCAACTCAGTGGTGTACTCCATATTTCCTCAATAGTGCCTCTATGGTTCTATTGCAAAAATGTGTTCCTTGATCGCTTATAATGGTCCTAGGAATGCCAAATCTACAAAAAAAAAAAAAAAAAAAAAAAAAAAA
>NC_052351.1:68443645-68449486 GCF_009727055.1 Benincasa hispida | reverse complement strand
AATCAAAAATGGGGACAATTGTGAGTTTCGATAGGTAACATGAAATGAGATTTCTTCCCTACCATCTAGTCAAATACGTTATAGGAGGCGAAGAGAAAGTGTTGAATTCTTGAGACGACACAAGATTATTGAAACCCTGAGCAACCGCTTCGATGCGATCGGTAGGTTAGTAAAAGAACTGCGTCTGAACTATCATTGGGATTTCTGATCCTCAGTATCTTGATGCTAACATCGCCTTGTCTAACAAATGGGAACTAGATGTTTCAGTACAGAGCTACGAGCAGTTAGCCCGACTCCTCTGCAGAGGAGAGGATTAATGAATAAGTCATATACGAAGGCAAAGGTAATCTTGGATCGGTTCCTCAGTAAACCTTATATCGAAAACGACAGCGTTGTATGATGATGCGCAGTAAGTATTGATATTAGGCTTGCAGGTATAGATGTCTAGAACCAAAAGACGTAGTGTAGAGTGCTACTCTCCAGATTCTCGTGTCAACAAAGGACAATACAATGAGACGCAAAATTTGATAAACATAGCAAATAGGACCCACGCAATTTCCCGTTCTTGATCACATCGAATCTGAATAAGTGGGCTAATCACGCCAGAAACACTCTCTCTCTCCACCGTTGCAAGTGGAACTTCCTTTGTTTTAGTAGTTGCAAATTAACCGGACTGACTCACAATATGCTCGCTTATGGGATTGCAATCTCCAATTTAGGGAGACACTATCACCAGTCTGATGTTTTGTCCTCCATGGTGCATCACACAAAAACCCAGTATATGCCCATAATTTATGATGGAATTCTGGGCCGTGTCCAAACAACCAACCACATACCATGATATTGACCGGACTATCACCCCAATCTTTTCGTGGTTTTGTGAATGAGAGAAATCGTCTGTCATGAAGACCATAAGTTTTCTAATCAATTCTAGTATCAAGAGGGATCGAGGCAACCCTTCCGGTCTTCACTAGCCGGTCTTGTAGTCCACATGACTCTCTTCAGAGTTACACAGTCAATCGACTGCAGACTATTGAGGTATCAATACCTTACTGCGAACCTTGTACTCTGGGATTACGTTCATGTGAAGCATTACACTGAACAGAGCGATAGGGACAATGATTTGCAGTCGCATATGACTCTCTCAAATATTAGAAGACGCTATAATTAGATCCACGCTATGTGCAAGAGAATTTAAAGAAGACATATGTGCCTTGCCAAGTACCAAAAGGAAGGTCAGGAATATTGGAGCCAAAAGGTAAAGAACGAATGTTATGCCCAATGAATTTCGTGAGTGAAACCAGAACATATAGCCTCAATTGTGCGCCAAATTCGTTACACAGTCACCTTCTATTCCTCAACAAGTCTGGGTTAATCACGCCTGAGAGTACTTAGCTAGTTAACTAAGTCTTATTGATGACCAAGTACAAAAATACGAAATGTCCCACACCCAATTCAAAACAGAGAGCAAATATCATTATATAAAGAAGATTGAAGATTCTAAAAAGCTAAGTTATATCTTCTCAAATTCAACACAACCTCTAAACACATACTAACGCGACAGCAAGCAATCGTTAGTGACCATACCACTAAGCAAGAGACAATTAGGTGTGAGACAGGGAAAGCACGTACAGACTCATCTCTTCCACCTTTTATCCCGATCTAGGCTGAAAAGATAGACGATCTTAAATAAAATCAACTCGATATCTCATCCATAAACAATTGTTTACTTCTCACATTAAAAGTGGACCTCATGTCCAGAGCATGTTCACAATTGAGTCCTCTGCATCATGTTGAAACGACTTAATGGCCATCATCCTCAAGGGAAGGAAAGTTTGTCCAATTCCCTTCAAGAGATTCCATAATCTCTTTGTCAGTACTTAGATCCTATGTTTCTTCGCCAAACATCAGATAAGGCTGCGAGATATAAGCACGGGCTTTATCATCACCCTAATCCATCTATCATACGCTTCCCGAACAGTCGGGTTGTGTTAAGAGCTAATGCGAATGGGAGACATCCTTGTAGACAAACGTAAATCGTTCTACACAAGTATAGTGTCAAATTTTATTTTCAGTGATACGGTAGAAGCATGTATCATATGTCATTATTAACAAGTGGATTGTTGATAAAAATATGTTAATACATCCTAAGGCAATCCTTAAATATTCGGTCGCAAGGTCAAACCATTTAGAAGAGAGTGTCGTTGTATTAGTAAAGTTCAATTCAAAGGTTTCCTTGACGTTCTTCTGAGCAACTAGGCATATTAATATTGCGCCCTAGATAGAAAAGCAATTAATAGATTTTCAAATCTGACAAAGGCTCATATGTGAATATTCCCTCTAAAGAATTCAAGCCAACAAAAAAGAGAAAGATCAAAGGAAGAGATTCGACAACAGTGTGGCACCCTAACATACGAGGAAACAACCCACCAAAACGGTGTGTAGCGTATGTTTCAAAATTAAGATCTCGTCCTCTAAATGAAGGATCCGCCTGAAGGAGTGTTAACATAGCCGCTGCACCCAGTAGAGAAGGGAAATATAGCAAGACGAGGCCAGCAGATAGACATTGTTTGCATATCGGGCAGAGCAACAATTTGATGCCCTCGTCAATCTTTAAGAAGACTAGACATCGTGCGAAGCTTAGCACAGACCGGGACGATTAGGCGATTACAATTACGGCCGATAAATCAATAAAGCTTCCAAAGATTGTGGGCAGGATAGAAGATGTTTTCGTAACAGGAGACAAGGATTTTAGTTCATTGACCCGCAGATTTCTGATAATAATAATCGGACTGATGAGCAGATAGAGGGAAGATCGACCGTCCATTCATCAGCCAATAGGACCGCCGAATTTCTCAGCATGGCAGACAGCCCCGATAGCAGTTGCTCGAGCCTACAGCAACGAGAGAACATTGAACCCATCACCTACGATTGCCACCACCAATGATCAAAATCCAGGTAACAGTCAACCGGATACACTCAATCGCAGCGCGAGAGATCTAGACAAATACATCAGTACGATGAGTAAGACAACAACTGCCCACACTACACCGCACAGGAACTCGCCACGAGGGACGACAAACGCTTGCAACCGCAAAACCATAGAGAAAGACAACTGAGGAGGAAATCTGCCACGACAGCGCCATCCTAAAGCTGGCAGCGCAAGAATATGCAACCCGCACACAATTCATGACTCCACAATCGTGACTATTCGAAACCCACTACCCCAAGATCCACCTGAAACGAGACAACTTATATACGCCACGAGCCGTAAATTACAGACCACCAATACAGTTACAAACCATTCTAATGTTAAGTTCAAACGTCTGTTCGCTAAGCTACATGAGTACTCGTAATTACCTTATCGGCTGAACACATACGGACACGGACAGCCTTACCTATTAGTCAGCTCGACAAATCACTAACAAGCAAAGAACAGACACCATCGTCTCATACACAGAATCATAGATGACACAACAACGCAACAGCACTCCAAGGCAATGGAACACCTACCCGGCAAAATCATTCACCGACACTGGCCAGCCACCACGCCGCTATTGATGCACAAAGATTCGTCTGGAGATAAGGACAGAACTGGACAGTACGAGAAGACAACGTCGCTCTAAACCCATGCCATGGAAGAGCGATCATGTAAAAGAGGGAGAAAATAGTCGCAATCGCTGCAATCGTCAGGTGTCCTTACCCAATATCCCATCCAGCACGCTGGCAACCCAAGGGCCTGCTATATCGGACTGTTCCCAACACGAAACCGGCAGGGATGAAGCAGTCAACCACCAATGACATGACCAAATGAATTGTTCCACTAAGGCACAACTACGGGGCTGGAGAACTCGCACTAGGACATATCGCAAGCTAAACTTTGGGCACATCAAAAAGGAGCCTTTTCCACTCCCCGACTTTCCATGACCACAATGTTGCAAAGCACTGCGGAGTAGAATTTTTCTCCTTTCCTTGAGGCTACTTCAGCGGATACAACCACAATCAAAGAAGTTGCGGTCAGAGGAATCAGGAACAAGACAAACCTTCACATGACCCACTATTGGCTCCCATTCGTTCACGACGCCCATGCCATTTGGAAGCCTTATTCCAAATGCAACCAGGCACTTCATCAACGAATGCAATCGGCATGGCCAAATCATTTCCTGCGCCCATTCACCTTGGAGGAGCCCCTCCCCGCCGCACGGGTCGAACGCGTTCTTCGCCTGGCATGGCTATTTCTCAGCCCTTCAGACACCACCGACCCGTGTGGGTGCAGCCCTGGCGGCCAACAGTCAACTATGACTCCCGTCTTACCAACTTGAAAGTCTGACAGCACATACGCTAAGAAACAAATCCTGTGTCAGCTGACATTAGGAAAAGATAGTCACTATCATGTGGAAGACGCAAGGACAATAGATTCTGCCCGGTCACAACAAGTCTCCAAGGAGACTGGAAGTGATCACCATGCACACAATCAACGCATGATTTCCAAGATTTACCCCACCAGTGCCGGCAAATGTAAAAGACACTAAGGAATTTCTGGGTCACGTGGGATTTTATAGAAGATTTATTCACAATTTCTCTCAGATCGCAAGACCCCTTAGTGCACTTCTCGAAGTTGACCCTGAATATAAGTTTGACGCTGCCTGCACTAAAGCATTTAACACATTAAAAGATGCACTTATCTCCGCTCCAATTTTGGTTGCCCCAAATTGGATGCAACCCTTTGCATTGATACGCTAGCGGATATGCTGTGGGCGCAGTTTTGAGTCAACGTCAAGAGAAGGTTTTGCATCCCATTTATTATGCGAGTAAAACACTGAACGACGTGCAAGAGAACTATACAACCACAGAGAAAGAAATGCTCGCAATGGTATTTGCACTTGAGAAGTTTCGACAGTACCTGATCGGAACAAATGTGGTGGTGTATACAGATCACTCTGCGATTAAGTATCTAATGATGAAGAAGGATGCAAAACCAAGATTGATACGGTGGGTGCTGCTCCTGCAAGAGTTTGACCTAAAAATTAAAGATAGGAAGGGCACTGAGAACCAAGTCGCAGATCATTTGTCAAGACTAGAAAACGGCGAGGTTCAAGGGACAGAAAAAGATATTGAGGAAATATTCCCCGATGAGCTGCTGATGGCAGTAGGCGTTAATGTCCCCTGGTATGCAGACATAGTAAACTTTATAGTTTTCAGTCAATAGTAAACTTTATAGTTTGCGGTCAATTGTCGGATGATTATACCTACTAGCAGAAGAAGAAGCTAAGACATGACGTAAAATTTTATTTCTGGGACGATCCATTCCTGTATTGACAAGGACCTGATCATATCATACGTTCGATGTGTCCCTGAGCACGAAGCTAAGAGCATTTTAAAACTCTGTCATGAGTCCCCATATGGAGGACATTATGGGGGGCAAAGGACTGCAGCAAAAGTCTTATAGTGCGGCTACTTTTGGCCAACTCTGTTCAAAGATGCCCATGCCCATGTTATGAAATGCGATAAGTTCCAAAGGACAGGGAATATGTCCAAAAGAAATGAAATGCCATTGACGTCAATCTTAGAAGTTGAATTATTTGACGTATGGGGAATTGACTTCATGGGCTCGTTTCCACCATCTGAAGGTCATCAATATATTCTTGTTGCGGTTGACTATGTTTCAAAATGGGTTGAGGCCATCGCATATGCCAAGAACGACGCAGCCACTATGGTAAAGTTTTTTAAGAAGAATATTTTTGTCGCTATGGAACACCACGTGCCTTAATCAGTGATGAGGGCTCTCATTTCATCAACCGCATAATTGCTAACCTGCTGACTAAATTCAACGTTAGCCAT
>NC_052351.1:68370724-68443620 GCF_009727055.1 Benincasa hispida | reverse complement strand
ATCGAGTGGCAACCAGCATACCACCCACGACAAATTAATGGGCAGGAAAAAATTTCTAACCAGAAGAGCATCAAAACTATTTGGAGAAGGGTAGTTAATACTACCAGGAGGGATTGTCAACCAAGCTCGAGGCAAGGCACTATGGGCCTTACGGTACTGACCTACAAAACACAAATTGGGCATGTCCTGTAGCTCCTGGTCTTCAGAAATTAGCTGTCACTCTGTCGCTTGATGTTTAGAACACAAGGCCACATGTGGGCAGTGCAAGAAGATGAAAGTTTGATTTAGCTTAGTGCTGTCCGAGGGGAAAAATCTGGAAGTTAGGCAATTGAATCAAGTTGGTCGAATGGAGAAGGGATGCCATATGATTGAAATGTAAGAATATATAAGGAGAAATCCAAGAAATGTCTATGAAACGAACGCCATAAAAACGAACCGTACATTCACCAAAATTGGCCAGTAGGGTACTGCTATTCAAACGGCACTTCTGCACTGTTCCCTGCGGAAGCTAAAATCTAAGCCTGGTCTAAGGCATTCCAGATCAAGACCATCTTTCCTCACGGGCAGTGGTTGAGACACTGTTGGGTGGAGTGAAGGTGAGCAAGGGCGGAGTGATTCTAAACGCAACTGGTCGTGGATCAAACGCCTACAATGGGGGTGACTTCGATCGCGACATTGCGACACCACATTAGACTTTTGAGGCAGCAAGAGTTAAATCGATGCGTATGCAGGGAAAGCGATTGCGTGTTATCGGAACAGGGTAGACTAAAGAACGTGTCTTTCAAGTCCAGCGTTCCCATCTATGTTGTAATTTAGCTTTTTTTACTAGCTTTTCTTTTTACCGTTATGTTGGTCATTTCTAATGATCACTGTTTTAAACATAGGATTAGGTCCTTAATGTTCTGAAGTTTCACTATATAATATGTTAAACTATAGTAGCATGAATTGCTGAGACCTTTGTGACAGGTTTGAATTCTAAATACACCACAGACCTGTTAACTTGCGTTAGGAAGAAGGAAAAAGACTGGTATCTAACGAGGCTGAGAGCCTTGGGGGTAGTAACAGCGAAAGAAGAGGAGGTATGCATCTAGATGACACCCACAATGAGCTACAGTGCGGCGGTGAGGGGGGTGCTGTTGTGCACGAGTATGCAGTCCTATGCCCCGTTGGAATCTTAATATAAAATACACTATGTTGAGGTATCCTCTAGAAATTGTTATAAAGCATTCCGGAGAGGTGCTCAAGGTGCATGCAATGCATGCCTAGGGGATCCGTGAATATGATGGCAAGGTCGTGACCACGTCTCCTCGGAGTAACTAGTCAGGTCACCAAGCAAATGTCAGTCTTGCGTTTCATTGGATAAGCAATGAATGAATGTATGAATCATCCACCCTGCGAAATTAAATGTTAAACTTTACCAATTCTTTGACTCTGTTTGTAACAGGGCACGAGAAAATTTTCTATTGCGATCATTTGCGTAAATAAATATCTCTGCATACTTTGTTAATAGTCAGTACAACCAAAGTACATAGATTTCCTCTACTCTTAGCCTGTGCTTCTTTCTTTATCTTCCTTTTGCTAATCTTTGCTATATTTGTACTCTTTTATTTTTATGATCTTCATTGCGTTGCTATGATGTAATTATATTTACACTTAGAAACATTTCCCATACTTAGTAAATTCGATGACTAAACACTTAGTTAACTCTTAGTTTAGCAATATTTTATCTTTATCTTTTCAAAAGTTTCTACTTAAACCTTCTTTTTGAAATTTTCTTCTAAGTGTTTGTCTAGTCTATCCAAACAACGTAATAAGAACCTTGCTCATCTTTAAATTTGTGGAGTGGGGAAGGTATGAGCAGATGAGATCAGAAAGTATGCGTATTTTCAAAAAATGCGTCTACTTTTCATTTGAAAAAAAATTATGCAAAACTCCAATGTCAGCGCAAGGAAAAATTTCAAAACTGTTCCAACTTGATAAGAGTTTAGTGTGAAAGGGCCTGCTCGTAGTTGGATGTTCGTAATGACACCCATAGAAGTAAGCCAAAAACAAATGTGGTTTCCAAGAGCAAACGTAGTATAAGCCAAAAATGGAAAAAGAAGGCAAGGGAACAACTTCTCTGATTATCATGAGTTAAAGTTAGAACTGGCACACTACGTAAGTGGATGTTCGCATGACACCTGGGCGCAAGCCAAAAGAAGATGTAACCATGACCAAATGTCTCTAAGTGAATAAATGACGCAAAGTTTCTGCTCACAGCATATAGTTACATCAAGTTGTTTTGATAAATAAGGGATAAGCATCCTACTTTGAAAACTAGAAAAGTGTCATTGAGCAGGATTTTGTTACATAGAAGAATAAAGTAGGGCTTGCTAAGAATTAGCAGGGATAGAAGGAAAGATGCATGTCAGGGATGTGCCTAAGTGTAACATTTGGAGACAATCATCGCAGAAATATACGGATAGGAATAGGAGCATGATTGCGTTAGTAGAAAGATATGCTTGAGGACAAGCAGTATATCTAAATTTGGGGTATGATAATTGTGTGAATACAAGTTAATTTATGCCCACCTTATCTAGATATTGCGGCCAAAATTAGTAATTATGACCGCCAATTGTATGAAAATTAACCTAGTACGACAATAATTATAAATGTTTGCAATTACACCCCACTAACACCAAAAGGATGGAAGCAAGCCAAACTTTACTCTGTTTTGCAGGAGACCAAGTCATCGCATTGCGGCTCAAGGCTCATGAGAAACTAATCAACGCATCTCTGTCACATTGCACCCGTCGATCAACATGAAGAGACGATTACCAAAGAACGGCGCAATGCGACAGTCGGTCCAGAGTTATGCTTCGACCACATGCAGGTAATAAAAAACAAACAATCAGCAATGCATCCCAGGATCAAAAGATGCAGCTGAGCAACGCAAGGCGGAGGATTTGAGACACGTGTTAGCGACTAATCGTTGTGCAGATTTGACAGTCTGATTGCATAACAGAAGGAATAATATCCCTCTATCTTCGAAATTTCCATAAACAAAAGTGGGGACCACAAGGCCGGAGTCAAAGGATCTGCTCCTATACATCTCAACGATTTCAGAGAAAAATATGCTATTTGATACTGAGCTAAGTGCTGTAAGATTTTAGAGAGAAAAAGTTGAGCTGAGTGCTGAAAAGAAGAAATCTGGGAAGAGAAAGAGATAAGGCCGAAAGGTAAATCTCGGATCCGACCAGCTGTATCCGATCGAAGCTTTGTGCAGAGACCCCTGCTACCGGTGGAGCAAGCTTAAGAGGGAAGTTCTTCCTGCCATCCAACCATTCCTATTCGAAAAGCAAATCTCCATTGAATCTGTGCCATGAAATTGGCACCTGATTGTATCTGTGCTATCTCCCTTTCACTGTATTCCATGTTTTCTTTATCTTACATTCACACATCATGTATCAAATACTTTGTAGAAATATTAAATATTTCGATAGATTTCGTTTACCATTCTCTATCTGTTTTCCGTTCACCCATTAGTCACTTTCTTCATGATGTTTTCTTTAATCCCTTGATGAGCAACATGAATCACCAAGAACTTAATATGTATTAAAGTTATAAAATACGTTTAGCTAAAGCATGCTAGACGGCATCTTCGCCTGTGAGAGCAGAAGTGAAGATGTCATCTAATCTATCGAGAAGAAGGTCAAAAAGAGTGTGTTAACTAAAGCGAAGTGTACTTCCAGACATGGAAGTAACCTTGCGTTCATTCACATTAAACTCTGTTTCACCACAGACATGTGGGAAATGCAGCCGATCACTGAGAGGTGTATGCCAAGAGAAGAGCGGAACAGTATTATCTTCAATTCAATTAAGAATTTGCGTTGTTTTGTTAATTACTTATCTTTTCTCTTTTCTAATCTAATTCACAGACTTGTCGTCGGCATTCCACGTCTTTGTACAATCTTCACAGCCAGCCTTAATCCTAGTATCTTGCACATTAAAGCCTGTATCTTTGTAACATCTTAGTTTAGATTTATTGTATTTCCAATATTTATCGCCATTCTAACTGTTTTCCTTTATTTTACTGTTAATTTACATACTGTACACACTTTTTATAAAGAATTGAAAACCCGGTCACATGTACCATGAACATACCACAATAACCGGTACATTTCCCATGTTCGACCTCGGATCACACCCGAGAAACATGTGATGGAATTACACACTTGGTTCCATCGTAAGGAAAATTGTGACAACGCAGGGTATACTACTTGAGCATCTCTAATTAACGCATAAATAGTAGTAGTATCATGTCATCATGAGCATTGAAATATTCATACATACAAATTGCGTTATACGGTACTTTATTAGTTTTTTCTAAAATTGGATTTAGATGCACTTTGTTAATAGAATTTGTTTAATTTTTTCAGCATGCCAAACTCAATAATACAACTTCTAACTTCTGACAAATTTAATGGAGAGGGTTATTCCAACTGGATGTCAAATTTAAACACAATATTAGTAGTTGATGATCTGAGGTTTTGTGTTAACGAGGAATATCTTCCTATTCCCAGTTCGATGGAAAATCGAAGCATTCGGGATGCTTATTATAGATGGGTAAGGGCAAATGAAAAAGCAATGACTATTATCTTAGCGAGCATATCCAATGTGCTCAACAAGAACATGAACCCATGCCCACAGCCCATTGAAATTATGGCGTCATTACAGGATATGTTCGAGCAACCGTCATCTTCTGTTCGACACGAGGCCTATAAAGTATGTTTATAACTCGCGAATGAAATATGGAACCAATGTCAATGAACATGTTTAGACATGATGGTTCATTTTAATGTCACAGAAGCTCACGGGGCTACCATAGACGAAACTAGTCAAGTTAGTATTATTTTAGAGTCTTTTCTGAAGAGCTACTTTAGCCTTCCGTACTAATGCGTAATGAATAAAATAAATTATAATTTGATTACTTTATTAAATGAACTACAAGACTTATCAATCAATGATGAAATTTGAAAGAGAATGAAGCAAATGTTGTTTCACGACAAAAGAAATTTCTGAAGGGTTCATCGTCTGGAATGAAACCCACTAACAAAAGAAATAAAATGTCCCTTTATCATCTAAAGACAAAAAGTGTACTGATGAAGAAAAAGGAAAATGGGAATAAACAACCACTGCAAAGAAAACAAGGCTCCCAAAGGAAAATGTTTCATTGTGGAGAAGACAGACACTGGAAACGAAACTGCGCGAAGTATTTGGCTGAGAAGAAAGCGGAAAAGAAAAATCAAGGAAACTAGTTCTTGGAAAACAACTCTCAAAGTACGAAATGATTTTCAAGGTGGAACAAGGGAAGTTATTTCAGCAGAAGCAGTGGGAGATGTCAAGTTGTTTTTTGGAGATTCTTTTGTCTTGTTAAGAAATGTATATTATGTACCAAAGATGAAACGAAATTAATCTCCTTATATGTCTATCTTGAAATATGTATAAAGTATCTTTTTAAAGTTAACGAAGTGTTCGTTTTTTCAAGAGGTGATCATATCTGTTCTGCTAGACTTGAAAATAACTTATATGTGTTAAAACCAACTGAAGCAAAAGCCATTTTAAATGTAGAGATGTTTTTAAAACGGCAGAAACTCGAAATAAAAAAACAAAAAATTTCTCTAACGCCTATCTTTGGCATCTCAGACTTGATCACATAAATCTCAAAAGGATTGAGAGATTAGTTAAAACCGGTCATCTAAATCAGTTAGAAGACAGTTCTTTACCTCCTTGTGAATCATTGTCTTGAGGGAAAATGACTAAAATATATTTTACTGGAAAAGGTTTTGTGCCAAAGAACCCTCGAACTTATACATTCCGACCTTTGTAGTTCGATGAATCTAAGAGCACAAGGTGGTTATGAATATTTTTGTCAATTCTATTGATGACTATTCTAGATATGGCTATATTTTACTTAATAAGTCAAGTCTAAAACTCTCAAAAAGTTCAGGGAATTCAAGACAAAACAGAAAACTTATTATGGGTAACAGAATTAAAAACACTTCGATCAAATCGAGATGATGAGTATATGGACTTACAATGCCAGAACTATTTGATAGATCATGGAATTCAATCCCGACTCACAGCACCTGGAACACCATAACAAAACAGTGTTGCAAAAGGAGAAACCGAACCTTGTTAGACATGATTAATCAATAATGAGTTTTTCTTAGTTACCTCAATCCTTTTGGGGGTTATGCTGTACAGATTGTAGTATATATTCTGAACATGGTTTTGTCAAAAAGTATTTCTAAAACACCGTATGAGTTTTGGAAAGGACGTAAAGTCGTTTACATTACTTTCGAGTATCGGGATGTCCAGCCACGTATTGGTACAAAACCCTTAGAAATTAGAACGACGTTCAAAATTATGCATCTTTGTTGGATACCCAAAAGAAACAAAAGGTGGATTGTTCTATGTTCCCTAAGAAGATAAAGTATTTGTTTTCAACAAATGCTACATTCTTGGAAGAAGATCATATTAGAAGTCATCAATCTTAGCAGTAAACTAATATTGAAAGAAATGACCAAAGATACTACAGATAAATCAACAAAAGTTGTTGATGAAGCTGGTCCATCAACAACGGTTATTTCCCTATCACATTCTTCTCAAGAGTTTAGAATGCCTCGACGTAGTGGGAGGATTGTTCATCAATCTGAACGCTACATGGGTTTAACAGAAACTCAAGACATCATATTAATGATGGTCTAAAAGGATCCATTGACCTTTAAAAAGGTGGAAGATGTTGATAGAGAATAATGGATAAAAGCCATGGACGTAGAAAATTGAGTCCATGTACTTCAATTCTATCTGAGATCTTATAGATTAACCTATAAGGTTAAACCTATATGTTTGTAAATGGATCTAAAGAGGAAAAGAGACTAAACTAGCAAGGTGCGAAACCATATTTGCCAAACTCGTGGCAAAAAAGTTTTACCAAAGGGAGGGGGTTAATACGAAGAAACCTTCTCTCCTGTTGTCATAATAAAATCAATAAGAATACTCTTATCCATTGTCGCATATTATGACTATAAAATATGGCGAATGGATGTCAAGACAGCTTTTTTGAATGGTCATCTTGATTAAAGTATTTTTATGTCTAAATCAGAAAGGTTTATTAAACAGGGTCAAGAACAAAAGGTTTGTAAGCTTAAGAAGATCCATTTTATGGTTGGAGCAAGCTTTCAGATCTTGGAATATAAGATTTGACACTGCGATCAAATCTTATGGCTTTGAACAAAATGTTGATGAACCTTGTGTATACAGAAGAATAGTCAACAAACTGTAGCATTCTTGGTACTTTTGTTGATAATATCTTGCTCATTGGGAATGAGACAAATTATCTTGCTGACTTAAAGAGATGGTTTAGCATCACAGTTCCAAATGAAAGATTTGGGAAATGCTCAATATGTTCTTGAGATTCATTTTTTTGAAATTGAAATAACAGAACCTTAACACTACTCAGGCATCTTATATGTACCAGCACACGTATTGGTACAAAACCCTTAGAAATTATAACCCCAGTAGTGAGGTTATTTACTAAGTTATTTTAAACTCATTCTTTTTCATGTTTTTTTTTTAAGGTAAGGGTAAGTACATGCCGACAAATGACAAGCGGAATCCATGTTCGAACCACTAGAACTAGTCATATGCTACCGCTCATGTTTTTCGAGATTTTTATGTCTTTAAAATTCTAGTTTTGATGTTTGAAACTTGAAATTCCGTATATTTGTGCTTTTAAACTTTTCTTGAGAATTTTCTAGTTTTTTTTAGGTTTTAACTCTATTAAATAAATTTTAGTTATTTACTTTTAATATAGTATTTAATTACCTTTACAAAATCATAAGATGTGTCGATTTGAAATGTATGCATACATGTGATAACAAACTAGATAAATCCTAAGGAGCCAGATCGTTACAATAATAGTTAAATTCTTAGCCAAATTATTAAAAACAAAAAACACCTTTTAAAAACTATTTTTTAGTTTTCAAATTTTAACTGGCTTCTAAACCATTGATAAAGGTAGGTAATAAAGGAAGGTATTCAGAAGTGGAAGTAGTTGTCTAAACTTAACTTTCTAAAAAAAAATGATTATCAAGTGGAGCTAAATGAAACCATTGAACTCAATTATAATATGTATTACAAACGCACCATACACTACTATTTATAAAATATGAAATTGTGGCTATATAAATTAGGAATATCTACATTAAATATTACATTATAATAGTTCGATAAACAACAAATATACATCATTTTCTTGATTCTTGCTTCCATTTTATAGGGTAAACAACGGGTATGTTTCAAAAAAAAAAAGATAAAATAATAACTCATTAAGCTGCTGGACAAGATAGAGAAGTTCAGACAATTATACAATAGAGTCTATTTATTTAAGCTATCTGTATAGAAAGCCGAGGCCTAAAATTGGAAAAAAACTCCACCCACCAGTAATATAACCTGCAAATTGGGATAAAAACTGTTTTTTTTTTTTTTCCTATCTAAAAAATAGATATATTAAAAGACAATTAATTCTAACATGGAGAAAGACATAGCCTCAAAAGAAGGGAGGTTTTTTTTTTTAGTTAATAATGGGGAAAATTTTTCTTTACAGCAGGTGAGGAGTTTTAGGTGCAAAACATTAGAAGGGACATATTAATGTGAGTTTATAATGTACAAAATGGTAAGTGTCTTCATACAGGTATATAGTGCTTAATTATAATTATAAAAAGTGAAACTAAATTTGGGATATTTTTAGGATAAATAGAGTTAGTCAGCCTCAAGCTCAGAACCAAACTGCTCCAAGCGAGCAGCATCAGCTTCAAGATCCCTACCATAGAATGGTTCACTAAACCATCATCTCGCTTGCATGAATTTGTCGTTTCACCAACCTGTCAAATCATTATTAACACTAGCCATGTTTAGTTTGGTCGTTCAAATCTCATTTTTAGCTTCTAAATTTCTAAAAACGTACATTTTTGGCCTGAAATTTTTTCAACCGTTCATTTTCAATCAGAACTTTTCAAAACAAAACTATTTTTGGTCTCTCTCTATTTTATATGTACCAAAGCAGTGAGGTTTCTAGAGTATAAAGTTTTAAAGACTATGAAAGAATATGATAACAATTTGTTTTTAGTTTTGAAAATAAGTTTACAAATTCTACTACTCAAATATCTTTGTTTGATTCTAACTTTGCCCAACTTTCCAAAATCTAACCCAATTTTGAAAATTAAAGAAAAAATAACATTTAAAAACCTTTTTTTAAATGTTTCTTGGAGATGGTGAGAACTGAGTAAAGATATTGCGAGAGAACAATTAAAATTTTAAAAAACATTAAATTAAAAAATGAAATCATTTATCACTCAGAAGTTTAAAAACCACTTTAGAAGTTTGAAAGTCAGGATAGTAAGCTTAGTAGATAATCAAAAATGAGATTTAAACCAGAAACAATTAAGCCCTATTTGGTAACCATTTCGTTTTTTTATTTTTGGTTTTTGAAAATTAAATCTATTTCCTCTCATTTCCTACAATAATTTTGATAAGAACTCGGTTATCTATTCACTGTTTAGCTCAAATTAGCCTAGGAAGCCGAGACCTCCTCCCTACAAGCTCACAAGCTTAATTCAAAATGAAACTTCTATTATCTATCCCTCTCCCCTACCTCATGCTTTTTACTAATTCAGCAACAATAACAGATTTTCCCCCATAATGGTCCCCACTCTTCATTCTCCTCTAACTACCTATATTCTCTTCCTCATTTACATTTGTACCCCCTTCCATTTTTCTTGTTAATTCTTCTTCATATTTTTAAATATGGGAGTCCCTCCCCCCAAAGCACCACCTTGTCCTCAAGGTGAAAGTCTGGAAATTGTTTGACGATCTGTGCTCCTCCTTCCCATGTGCATCTTCGATCGGTAAGTCTTCCCCCATTAGATGAGTACTTCGAAATCGTTGGGTGATGATATGGTGTGCCGATCTTCCGGATCCCAAAACTGCTATTGGTTTGAGTTTATGTTGCTTTCCTAATTGCCAGGCTTGGTGTGCAATGATCTCGATAGTAAGGTGCCTACGACCTTCCTCAATTGTGAAACATGTAGTACGGGGTGTATGCTTACATCGAGGGGTAGGTCTAGTTTGTATGCTACTGGTCCAAATCCTTTGGACGATTTGAAAAGGGCCAATGTAGCGTGGAGCCAACTTTGGATGCTTGTGCACTAGTAGAGAGCTTTGGCGGTATGTTTGGAGTCTGATGTATACCCAATCCGAAACTTCAAAATTTACTTCCTATCGTTTAGAATTTGCTAGGGCCTTCATTCATTGTTGGGTTGCTTCTAGTGTACTCTTCAATTGCTTGAGCATTTCATCTCTATTTTTCAGTAACACATCCACTTCTCCTCTATCGCATTCCCATGCTCATAATAGACTAGTGGGGGTACCGGTCGACCATATACTATTTCATAAGGTGTCGGCTTGATGGCTGTATGATATGATATGTTGTAATTGTACTCAGCCCATGCCAACCATTTAGACCACTGTGATGGTGTTTCCATGGTGAAACAACAGAGATATACTTCCAATCCTCGATTGACTACTTCCATTTGCCCATCCATTTGTGGATGGTATGATGTTGCTTCTCTTAATCTGAGTCCCCATTAGTTTGAATAGCTCCTCCCAGAATAGGCTAGTGAATATCTTGTCTCTATCCGATATTATGCTCCGAGCAACTCCATGTAGTCGTACAATTTCTAGGAATATTCCAACTACGGTTGCTGTGGTAGATGGCGGAGGGCAAGGAAATGTGCATACTTAGACAGCCGGTCAACCACACCCAAATGGAGTTATATCCCTCGAACTTTGGCAAGCCATCGATGAAATCCAAACTGATATCTTTCCCAAGTCAGCTCTTGTATAGGCAGTGGGTGTAGCAATCTGGCGAGGGCTTAGTGATAAATATTTGGTTTGCTGACAAACCGAGCAGTCTCCTACGAAGGCTCTTACCTATGCCTTCATGCCTTTCCAGAAAAACTCTTCTCTTAGCCGTTGGTACATTTTAACTACCCATTGTGTCCTCTGATTGGATTATATTGTGGAATTCTTGTAGCAGCAAGGGTATGGTTGGTGATTGTGGTGGCAGTGCAATGCGTTGCTTGTATAGCAGGTCTCCTTGAAGTGAATAACCTTGGGGGTGCGGCTGTCCCAATCAAAATATTGTCCGAACACCTTGTTTGCTCCGGGTCTTGCTCGACTTGACTAGCGAATACTACTGGATTAAGTGAATTAATCACGCTCAGCATAGTCATTCCATCGTGGTAGGCAATCTAGACAGGGCATCGACAGCTGAATTTTCCAGTCCCCTCTTGTATTCAATGTCAAAATCATACCCGATCAACTGGCCACCATTTCTGATAATCTCTCGCGATTGATGCGTTGTTCCAACAGAATTTGAGGGCTTTTTTATCCGTCCGCACGATGAACTTCCTCCAAGAGATAGGGCCTCCATTTCTGCACAGTTATAACTATGGCAATTAGTTCTCGTTCATATGCGGCTTTGAGGCGATGCATTGGTGGGAAGAGCTTTGCTGAAGTAGGCTATTGGTCGTCCTTCTTGCATCAATACACCCCAACTCCTACTCCTGACACGTCCGTTTCACTATGAATACTTGGTTGAAATCAGGGAGCTTGAGCGGTGGGGAGTTGAGCATTTTTTGCTTCAATGTCTCGAAAGCCTCCTGTGCTTCCTCTTCCATTGTAACTTATCCTTCTTAGTTTGTTGTGTTAATGGAAGGCAATGGAGTGAACTACAAACTTGCGATAGTATCCGGTCAACCCCAAAAATCCTTTTAATTGCTTCCATGTGGTCGGGTGGGCCATTGCAGCATAGCTCAACCTTCGAGGGATTAGCAGCCACTCCTTCAGCTGATATTATGTGGCCCAAGTAAGTCGATCTGATTGGCCGCGAAGGTACATTTCTTGAGGTTGGCCATAAACTGATTATCTTTCCCACGCTTTGCAACACCAGGGACAAATGGCGCACATGATCACATAATGAAGATCTGTAAATTAGGATATCATCGAAGACACAATACAAATTTTCGTAAATATGGGTGTAAGAGTTCAGTTCATTACTGATTGGAACATTGATGGGACGTTCCTTAATCCAAATGACATGACTAGAAACTCGTAGTGGCCTTCATGAGTTCAGAATGTCGTTTTGTGGATGTCTGATGGTGCCACTCGAATTTGATGGTAGCCGGATTTTCAGGTCGATTTTGAAGAAGATTTGTGGCTCGGCTAATTACGTCAAGAGTTTTCTCGACCATCGGAATGGGGAAGTTATCTGGTATCGTGGACTTAGTTCAAGGCCCGTATATAAGTCAACACAAAATCGCAGCTCGCCATCCTTCTTTTTAATTAATAACACGGGGCTGAAGAACGGGCTTACACTTGGTTGGATAATCCCAACGATGAGCATTTCTTCTACCAGTTTCTTGATCTTCATCTCTTCTGGAACTGAGGGTACCTTTATGGTCTGTCGTACCTGACGTAGCACTAGCTTTAGTTCAATAATGGTGTCATGGTGTCGTACTGGAGGAACCTTCTACTGGTTGAATATACCGACTGGTATCTTCAGAAACTTCCAGATTTTCCTGGGTCGTCCTTCCTCTGTCGGCATCTGTCTTCCCCTGCTGCAGTCAAAGAGAATTCAACTCGAGCAATATGCGCTTGGCCTTTCTCCAACCAATTTCATCATCGATTTGAGGGATATTTTGGACCTTCATCAAACTGCCGATCTCCCTTCAAATGCACCTGCAACTTCCGAATTTGAAATCCATTTCGAGTGCTCCAATCCATTCAACTCGTCCCAAATGTTATCAGCCACTGTACTCCCAATACTACATTGGCGCGCCCAGAGGTAAAGAAGAAATCATTAATAATTTGTGAGCTAGGGAGGTTTAAAGATTACACCTTTGCAGATACCCGTCGTCCTAATGAGGTTCTTGTTCCAAATAATTCATGCTTGTCGTGGGCGTTTGCGATAATTTCAGATCGTTACCAGTTCCCTGCAATGACAGTTTGTGGGATGCTCCGGCTATCGTGAGGACGACCACATCCTATCCCCGGATACCCCCTGCCTTAATTGTTGAGGCGAGTCATTCCTTCGATAAGAATGAGGGAAGCTCACACCGCTTCGTGCTCGAGTAGTCTCAACTACCATGGATTCCAGAGTAGTGGCCGTTTGGAATATCAACTTGCCTCGTTCCTCCATGCAGTCGTCGTCTCTTCATCCCCTTCACGTCATGGTACAAGCAGAATGCTCATTCTTTTTTCTTGCAACAATGGCCCCTCGAGGTATATTCATCGTCACAACGATAGCACATCCTTGTCCCTCGATTCTGCATCTCACTGTCGGACAGCCGTGTTGAACGCATCGACGTGAACGACTTTCGCCATTTACATCCTTCAGTGTGACCGAAGTTAGAAAGTACACTCCACTGCGATCGGAGTTGAGAGGAAGAATTGTTCGGGCTGTCTTGGTTTGGCTATGGCCTGTTTGACCCGTGGTGTATTGAGGCCCGAGTTTGAAGACATACCAGCTTGGATTTCGATGGGCTTGGGTCGCCTCGCCCCATTTCTTTCTTCGGGCTTCTTCAAGATCTTCGATGATCTGGGTCATCCTCTCTTCTCCTTCAGCCCAGATTACGTTTGAAAAACATTTCTCATCCTTGATTTGGATATCTTCCTTAGCCCGCTGATGGATTTGCTTATCCAAATCTTTTCATCTGAAAGATCCTTCAATGTCCGATAGCTTGCTCGAACTTGCACCGATCGGCACGAACACTGTTCGTTCCTACTTCAATGTGAGGAACTTATGCTCTCCGATCTTCTTTCTTTGACGACGTAAGAAGTGTAAGGCAGGAGCTCTGTTCTTTGACTTCACCCAAGTATTCTCATCGACGTCCTCTCTCTTTCCTACTGATGCCATTGCAGAGCTTCCCCTTCCAACATAGTATCGATGCTTCGATTTTATCCTTGCTTTGATGAGAACGATTGACCACGAAATACCTTGTTAACCTATGAAACCAGCATCGAATCTCCCCTATTTCCCCTTTGAAATATAGGGAATTTCTAGCTTTCTCAATCTCACTATCAAATACGGTAACCTTCTTCTCTCTCCCCGAATCTTCTTCCGTCAGCTGTTTATCCTTTGTCGTCATGTCTTCTCAATGAACTGATTCCGCCCTCAGAGTTTTCGACTTCTTCGACCAAACCCAATGCGCGAATACATTTTTCTTGCTCCAATGTTCTCCCAGAGCTTCGATCTTAGCTGCCATAACATTCTCGGTAACTTTTCGCATCTTCCCGAATCGTTGATCCATTCTGTTTTCCTACCTACTTGTAGTAGGTTAAATTGCTCTACCACTCCTGTGATAATTTGCCTCACATCTTTTCACCATACCTTCCTAGAAGGAACAGCTCTGATACCAAATTGAATAAGACTCGATTTAATTCTATTCAGTTTTGGCATCAACTTAGCCTAGGAAGCCGGAGACCTCCTCCCTTAACAAGCTCGAAGCTTATTCAAAATAAATTCTATATCGTATCCCTCTCCCCTACCTCATGCTTTATACTAATTCAGCAACAAACAATAACAGATTTTTCCCCATAGTGTCCCACTCTTCATTCTCTCTATACTACCTATATTCTCTCCTCATTTACATTTGTACCCCCCCCCTTCCTATTTTAGTTGTAATTTCTCTATCATATTTCTAAATATGGTGGGTCTATTAGATTTCCAGTTTTTCTTAAATACAATAGTTTGAATTCTTAGCCCAATGTTACCAAAGGAGCTTAAAACTTTTTGAAAAACAAAAAGAAAATAAAAGAAACAAAATGTATATACCATTGCATTACATAACATCAATATATTTCTGTAGCATCCTTCACTACCTTAGAATTGTATCAGACCACACCTGTGGATGGTTTTACACAACATATATCACCAAACAAAAATAAAATAAAAATAATAGATCATATTATCTCAACAACAATCAGTCTTGAAAGATAGTCGCCCGCTTTTTATCATCTTTTGTATCAGCTCTCATTGGTGTAAACTCACCCTCTTTTTTTGTGATTATAGTCTTACATCTCTTACATACATTAGAATAACATAGGGTGTTCAAAAAAACCGATCAACTCAACCCAACTCGTGTGGTTTGGGTTGGGTTATATACTCATTTAGTTTGATTAAATAAATGAAAATTTATATGAGTTGGATTGTTCATATGGGTTCCCAAATATACCCGACAACTCGACTCACCCAAATTTATTATTATTCAAAAATATTTTTTTTATTACTTATACACAAATTTTATACATGTATGATTTTTTAATTTTATTTAATTCCAATATTTTTTTAAATAATTTATTCTTCAACACTCTTTAAAAGTAGTTTCTTTGCCTTAAACGAAATTTTCACTTATATTAAATTGAAATTGAGTTGTTTCTAATTCGATATATTGAAAATAATTAAATTAGATTTTTTACATTTTTTACGTTTTGCTTCTTTTTAAAAACACATTTTTAAAATAAATACACCCAATTAACCAACATACCCAATCCAATATTTCATAGTTGGGTTGGGTTATTTCTTTTTAATAAGGATTATTTTGTTGAAAATTTACAAACCCGAACAATTGGTGATTGGGTCTTAAAAAGTTCTTTCAGCCCAACCAACCACCCATACACCCTACAGGAATTATATTATTAATCTCTCACGCTGATTCCCCCGTTTGTAATTTCATAACTATCAATGAACTTTTTCTGACTGTTTCTTCTCATAAAAAAAATTCAACTAAAGCACTCTTGTACCTATATATATATACCTAAATGCCAAAACTTTATTTTCGAAAAGCTTAAAATTCCCAGCAAGATTCACTATTTGAAATAGAATTTTGCTTTCAAAACATATTAATTACAACAGAAAGACCGATTTGGAAAGGAGAGGGGAAAATGTTCGTTACCGTTTAACTGAATCCAGGAAAACTTGTGCTTTCCTCCTTGACATCTGTTTCTATTTCTGAAGCTTAAATTTTCATCACGGCCTAACAAGTACAGTTCTAGTGTTTCATTAAACAATTCCATAAACCGAGCCAGAAATTGTTTCATCATAATTAGACTACATTATGAGGTTTAATTTGCTCTTAACCATCTGTCCAAAAATATTTCCAGTCAAAATTAGAAAACTACTAAACATGGAAATTATGCAATACACATCTATTATGAACACACACACATTCCTATGTTCCAATAAAATAAACTGGCAGTATTAGGTGGCTACACATAGTACCAGCTAAGCTAGTAGATGGAGCTTCTAGTGTTGACGAACGGGGTAATAACTATGTAGGTAAGTTTAGAACTAAATATTTACATTTATAACCTATGATTTATAAAATAATTATAATAAAAGGATTTTAAATTTTATATTTTAAAGAAATTAGATACTATAAATAATGAAATAATTGAATTTCTTAACTCGACTTAGAATACAATATGCTACTCGACTGAAAATTATTTATAGAAAGTCACTCCAGTTTCACCATAAGAAAATGAATAAATAACAATATTATTATTTCACTTGTTACACAACCTCTTTGGAGAAGCCACAAAAGATCATAAACTTAACCTCATTTCAGCAGGTGTAACATGAACGGAGATACACAGTTGCAGGAAATTGGAAACTTGTTGCATACATCCTCGCCACCTACACAAAGTAAACAACAGGAAAATTATTGCCAAA
Source organism: Benincasa hispida (assembly GCF_009727055.1). Classification (NCBI taxonomy): domain Eukaryota; kingdom Viridiplantae; phylum Streptophyta; class Magnoliopsida; order Cucurbitales; family Cucurbitaceae; genus Benincasa; species Benincasa hispida. The sequence continues at coordinate 68,426,786 of NC_052351.1, read as the reverse complement.
TGAACTCTAGGTCATGTTGCCATCGGAGCATCACGACAACTCCTTTATTGTCGAATGAACTCTTGAGAGGTAAAAGGGAAATTAATTCCAACAGATTTTTTTTTATAAAACCATTCCCAAACTGATGGCTTAGAGTAAAGAAAGAGAAAGCTGAGATGGGAAGGCAGGAGAATGTGCGGAGAAAAGTCTTTGCTCAAATGGGTCAATTGGTAATTGAATCATCCTATTTTGTACCTACCTATTCTTATTCAGCCCAATCCTTATCTTTAGAGTCCTTAATGAACAACCGATTAAAATTCATTCATATTTTTCAATCAACAGTGGTCGAATTGAAATGCTGACGATTATTTCTTACACTCAGCATAAGGTGTATCCAGTGTTTTGAAGGCACAAGGTGCATTAAGGCACAAATGGCCCCGCAACTAAGCGCGCAACTATATTAAAAAAATTAGGTATATACATTGTGTTATATCACAACAAAACTTGATGAAAAGAATAAGACTTAAAAGGAAGAATATTAAGATAATCAGGTTAAAGTTATAAACAACCACTTGGGATTGTACCAAAATTATTTTTTGGAGCAACAAATTGCTGTCACCGGACTGCCTACAAAACACCAATGGGCATGTCCCCGTACGCCTTGGTCTTCGGAAAAGCTTGTCATCTACCGCTTGAGTTACAACACAAGGCAATTCTGAATTAAGACCATCTTTCCCCACGGCGTAGTGGAATTAACAACTTTGGATGGGAGCAGCGTATTCAAAGTCAATGGTCAGTGGATCAAACCCTACAATGGGGGTGACTTCGATCGGCACATGGACACCATTGATTTAGGCAAGCAAGATTAATATGCTTGCAGGGAAAGCGATTGCGGTAACTCTAAGAACTTCTTTCAGTCAGCTTTCCCATCTATGTTTATTTGCTTTCTTTATAGCTTTCTTTTACCGTTTGTTTCATTTTATGATCACTGTTTAATAGGATTAGGCCTTAATGTTCTAGAAGTTTCATATATTTACATATGTTAAATATAGTAGCATGAATGCATGACTTTGTGAAGGTTTGATAAATCACCACAAGACCTTTTTAACTTGCGTTAGGAAGAGAGGAAAATAAACTGGTATCTAACGAGAGGATGGGTGTAGTAAGCAGAAAGAAGAGGAGGTATGCATCTAATACACCCAAATACATTGCGGTGAGGGGTGTGTTGTGCACATATGCATCCTTTGCCCGGTCTTAATTAAAATACACTATGTTGAGGTATCCTCTAGAAATGTATTTAGTTAAGGGATGTGCTGCGGGGATGGATGCGTGTGCCCGTCCTCAGCAAAAATGTATCTGCGTTTATTGGAAGCATGACATGAATTGTGAATCATGCACCCTTCCGAATTAAATTGTAACTTTACCAAATTCTTTGACTCGTGTAACAGGCAGAGAAAATTTTTTATTGCGATCATTTGTAATATATTTGCATACTTTGTTAATAGTCAATACAACCAAAGTACATAATTTCCTCTACTCTTAGCCTGTGCTTCTTTCTTTATCTTCCTTTGCTAATCTTTGCTATATTTGTACTCTTTTATTTTTATGATCTTCATTGCGTTGCTATGATGTATTATATATTACACTTAGAAACATTTCCCATACTTAGTAAATTCTGACTAACACTTAGTTAACTCTTAGTTTAGCAATATTTTATCTTTTATCTTTCAAAGTCCTACTTAAACCTTCTTTTTGAAATTTTCTTCTAAGTGTTTGTCTAGTCTATCCAAACAACGTAATAAGAACCTTGCTCATCTTTAAATTTGGGAGTGGGGAAGGTATGAGCAGATGAACTCAGAAGTATGCAGTATTTCAAAAAATGCGTCTACTTTCATTTGAAAAAAAAATTATGCAAAACTCCAATGTCAGCGCAAGGAAAAATTTCAAAACTGTTCCCAACTTGATAAGAGTTTAGTTGTGAAAGGAGCCTGCTCGTAGTTGGATGTTCGTATGACACCCATAGAAGTAAGCCAAAACAAATGTGGGTTTCCAAGAACAACGTAGTATAAGCCAAAAATGGAAAAAGAAGGCAAGGGACAACTTCTCTGATTATCATGAGTTAAAGTTAGAACTGGCACACTACCGTAGTTGGATGTTCGCATGACACCCGTGGGGACAAGCCAAAATGAAGAGTGTAACCATGACCAATTGTCTCTAAGTGAATAAATGACGCAAAGTTTTGCTCACAGCATATAGTTACATCAAGTTGTTTTGATAAATAAGGGATAAGCATCCTACTTTGAAAACTAGAAAAGTGTCATTGAGCAGGATTTTGTTACATAGAAGAATAAAGTAGGGCTTGCTAAGAATTAGCAGGGATAGAAGGAAAGTGCAATGTCAGGGAATGTGCCTAAGTGTAACATTTGGAGCAACCAATCATCGCAGAAATATAGGATAGGAATGGAGCATGATTGCCTTAGTAGAAGATATGCTTGAGGACAAGCATATATCTAAATTTGGGGGTATGATAATTTGTAGAAATACAAGTTATTTATGCCACCTTATCTAGATATTGCGGCCAAAAGTTAGTAATTATGCGCCAATTGTATGAAAATTAACCTAGTACGACAATAATTATAAATGTTTGCAATTACACCCACTAACACCAAAAGGATGGAAGACAAGCCAAACTTTACTCTGTTTTGCAGGAGACCAAGTCATCGCTTGCGCTCAAGGCTCATGAGAAACTAATCAACGCATCTCTGTCACATTGCACCCGTCGATCAACCATGAAGAGACGATTACCAAAGTAACGGCGCAATGCGACAGTCGGTCCAGAGTTATGCTTCGACCACATGCGGTAATAAAAACAAACATCGCATGCCATCCCAGGATCAAAAGATGCAGCTGAGCAACGCAAGGCGGAGGATTGAGACACGTGTACGACTAATCGTTGTGCAGATTTGACAGTCTGATTGCATAACAGAAGGAATAATATCCCTCTATCTTCGAAATTTCCATAACAAAAGTGGGGACCACAAGGCCGGAGTCAAAGGATCTGCTCCTATAAATACCTCAACGATTTCAGAGAAAAATATGCTATTTGATACTGAGCTAAGTGCTGTAAGATTTTAGAGAGAAAAAGGTTGAGCTGAGTGCTGAAAAGAAGAAATCTGGGAAGAGAAAGAGATAAGGCCGAAAGGTAAATCTCGGATCCGACCAGCTGTATACCCGATCGAAGCTTTGTGCAGAGACCCCTGCTACCGGTGGAGCAAGCTTAAGAGGGAAGTTCTTCCTGCCATCCAAACCATCCTATTCGAAAAGCAAATCTCCATTGAATCTGTGCCATGAAATTGGCACCTGATTGTATCTGTTCTATCTCCCTTTCACTGTATTCCATGTTTTCTTTATCTCTACATTCACACATCATGTATCAAATACTTTGTAGAAATATTAAATATTTCGATAGATTTCGTTTACCATTCTCTATCTGTTTCCGTTCACCCATTAGTCACTTTCTTCATGATGTTTTCTTAATCCCTTGATGAGCAACATGAATCACCAAGAACTTAATATGTATTAAAGTTATAAAATACGTTTAGCTAAAGCATGCTAGACGGCATCTTCGCCTGTGAGAGCAGAAGTGAAGATGTCATTCTAATCTATCGAGAGAAGGTCAAAAGAGTGTGTTAACTAAAGCGAGTAGTACTTCCAGACATGGAAGTAACCTTGCGTTCATTACATTAAACTCTGTTTCACCACAGACATGTGGGAAATGCAGCCGATCACTGAGAGGTGTATGCCAAGAGAAGAGCGGAACAGTATTTATACCTTCAATTCAATTAAGAACTTGCGTTGTTTGTAATACTTATCTTTCTCTTTCTAATCTATTCACAAGACTTGTCGTCGCATCCCACGTCTTTGTACAATCTTCACAGCCAGCCTTAATCCTAGTATCTTGCACATAAAGCCTGTATCTTGTAACATCTAGTTTAGATTTATTGTATTTCCATATTTTATCGCATTCTACTGTTTTCCTTTATTTTACTGTAATTTACATACTGTACACACTTTTATAAAGAATTGAAAAACCCGGTCACATGTACCATGAACATACCACAATAACCGGTACCATTTCCCCATGTTCGACCTCGGATCACACCGAGAAACATGTGATGGAATTACACTTGGTTCCATCGTAAGGAAAATTGTGACAACGCAGGGTATACTACTTGAGCATCTCTAATTAACGCATAAATAGTAGTAGTATCATGTCATCATGAGCATTGAATATCATACATACAAATTGCGTTATAGGTACTTTATTAGTTTTTTCTAAAATTGGATTTAGATGCACTTTGTTAATAGAATTTGTTTAATTTTTTCAGCATGCCAAACTCAATAATACAACTTCTAACTTCTGACAAATTTAATGGAGAGGGTTATTCCAACTGGATGTCAAATTTAAACACAATATTAGTAGTTGATGATCTGAGGTTTGTGTTAACGGAGGAATATCTTCCTATTCCCAGTTCGATGGAAAATCGAAGCATTCGGGATGCTTATTATAGATGGGTAAGGGCAAATGAAAAAGCAATGACCTATATCTTAGCGAGCATATCCAATGTGCTCAACAAGAAACATGAACCCATGCCCACAGCCCATGAAATTATGGCGTCATTACAGGATATGTTCGAGCAACCGTCATCTTCTGTTCGACACGAGGCTATAAAGTATGTTTATAACTCGCGAATGAAATATGGAACCAATGTCAATGAACATGTTCTAGACATGATGGTTCATTTTAATGTCACAGAAGCTCACGGGGCTACCATAGACGAAACTAGTCAAGTTAGTATTATTTTAGAGTCTTTTCTGAAGAGCTACTTAGCCTTCCGTACTAATGCGTAATGAATAAAATAAATTATAATTTGATTACTTTATTAAATGAACTACAGACTTATCAATCAATGATGAAATTGAAAGAGAATGAAGCAAATGTTGTTTCACGACAAAAGAAATTTCTGAAGGGTTCATCGTCTGGAATGAAACCCACTAACAAAAAGAAATATGTCCCTTTATCATCTAAAGACAAAAGTGTACTGATGAAGAAAAAGGAAAATGGGAATAAACAACCCACTGCAAAGAAAAACAAGGCTCCCAAAGGAAAATGTTTCCATTGTGGAGAAGACAGACACTGGAAACGAAACTGCGCGAAGTATTTGGCTGAGAAGAAAGCGGAAAAGAAAAATCAAGGAAACTAGTTCTTGGAAACAACTCTCAAAGTACGAAATGATTTTCAAGGTGGAAACAAGGGAAGTTATTTCAGCAGAAGCAGTGGGAGATGTCAAGTTGTTTTTTGGAGATTCTTTTGTCTTGTTAAGAAATGTATATTATGTACCAAAGATGAAACGAAACTTAATCTCCTTATCATGTCTACTTGAAAATATGTATAAAGTATCTTTTAAAGTTAACGAAGTGTTCGTTTTTTCAAGAGGTGATCATATCTGTTCTGCTAGACTTGAAAATAACTTATATGTGTTAAAACCAACTGAAGCAAAAGCCATTTTAAATGTAGAGATGTTTAAAACGGCAGAAACTCGAAATAAAAAAACAAAAAATTTCTTCTAACGCCTATCTTTGGCATCTCAGACTTGATCACATAAATCTCAACAGGATTGAGAGATTAGTTAAAACCGGTCATCTAAATCAGTTAGAAGACAGTTCTTTACCTCCTTGTGAATCATGTCTTGAGGGAAAAATGACTAAAATATATTTTACTGGAAAAGGTTTTTGTGCCAAAGAACCCCTCGAACTTATACATTCCGACCTTTGTAGTTCGATGAATCTAAGAGCACAAGGTGGTTATGAATATTTTGTCAATTCTATTGATGACTATTCTAGATATGGCTATATTTACTTAATAAGTCAAGTCTAAAACTCTCAAAAAGTTCAGGGAATTCAAGACCAAAACAGAAAACTTATTAGGTAACAGAATTAAAACACTTCGATCAAATCGAGATGATGAGTATATGGACTTACAATGCCAGAACTATTTGATAGATCATGGAATTCAATCCCGACTCACAGCACCTGGAACACCATAACAAAACAGTGTTGCAGAAAGGAGAAACCGAACCTTGTTAGACATGATTCAATCAATAATGAGTTTTTCTTAGTTACCTCAATCCTTTTGGGGGTATGCTGTACAGATTGTAGTATATATTCTGAACATGGTTTTGTCAAAAAGTATTTCTAAAACACCGTATGAGTTTTGGAAAGGACGTAAAGGTCGTTTACATTACTTTCGAGTATCGGGATGTCCAGCACACGTATTGGTACAAAACCCTTAGAAATTAGAACGACGTTCAAAATTATGCCTCTTTGTTGGATACCCAAAAGAAACAAAAGGTGGATTGTTCTATGTTCCCTAAGAAGATAAAGTATTTGTTTCAACAAATGCTACATTCTTGGAAGAAGATCATATTAGAAGTCATCAATCTAGCAGTAAACTAATATTGAAAGAAATGACCAAAGATACTACAGATAAATCAACAAAAGTTGTTGATGAAGCTGGTCCATCAACAACGGTTATTTCCCTATCACATTCTTCTCAAGAGTTTAGAATGCCTCGACGTAGTGGGAGGATTGTTCATCAATCTGAACGCTACATGGGTTTAACAGAAACTCAAGACATCATACTTAATGATGGTCTAAAGGATCCATTGACCTTTAAAAAGGTGGAAGATGTTGATAGAGAATAATGGATAAAAGCCATGGACGTAGAAATTGAGTCCATGTACTTCAATTCTATCTGAGATCTTATAGATTAACCATATAAGGTTAAACCTATATGTTGTAAATGGATCTACAAGAGGAAAAGAGACTAAACTAGCAAGGTGCGAACCATATTGCCAAACTCGTGGCAAAAAGTTTTACCCAAAGGGAGGGGGTTAACTACGAAGAAACCTTCTCTCCTGTTGTCATAATAAAATCAATAAGAATACTCTTATCCATTGTCGCATATTATGACTATAAAATATGGCGAATGGATGTCAAGACAGCTTTTTTGAATGGTCATCTTGATTAAAGTATTTTTATGTCTAAATCAGAAAGGTTTATTAAACAGGGTCAAGAACAAAAGGTTTGTAAGCTTAAGAGATCCATTTATGGGTTGGAGCAAGCTTCTAGATCTTGGAATATAAGATTTGACACTGCGATCAAATCTTATGGCTTTGAACAAAATGTTGATGAACCTTGTGTATACAGAAGATAGTCAACAAAACTGTAGCATTCTTGGTACTTTATGTTGATAATATCTTGCTCATTGGGAATGAGACAAATTATCTTGCTGACTTAAAGAGATGGTTAGCATCACAGTTCCAAATGAAAGATTTGGGAAATGCTCAATATGTTCTTGAGATTCATATTTTTTGAAATTGAAATAACAGAACCTTAACACTACTCAGGCATCTTATATGTACCAGCACACGTATTGGTACAAAACCCTTAGAAATTATAACCCCAGTAGTGAGGTTATTTACTAAGTATTTTAAACTCATTCTTTTTCATGTTTTTTTTTTAAGGTAAGGGTAAGTACATGCCGACAAATGACAAGCGGAATCCATGTTCGAACCACTAGAACTAGTCATATGCTACCGCTCATGTTTTCGAGATTTTTATGTCTTAAAATTCTAGTTTTGATGTTTGAACTTGAAATTCCGATATTTGTGCTTTTAAACTTTTCTTGAGAATTTTCTAGTTTTGTTTTATGGTTTTAACTCTATTAAATAAATTTTAGTTATTTACTTTTAATAATAGTATTTAATTACCTTTTACCAAATCATGAAGATGTGTCGATTTGAAATGTATGCATACATGTGATAACAAACTAGTATAAATCCTAAGGAGCCAGATCGTTACAATAATAGTTAAATTCTTAGCCAAATTCTAAAAACAAAAAACACCTTTTAAAAACTATTTTTTAGTTTTCAAATTTTAACTGGCTTCTAAACCATTGATAAAAGGTAGGTAATAAAGGAAGGTATTCAGAAGTGGAAGTAGTGTCTATACATTTAACTTCTAAAAAAAAATGATTATCAAGTGGAGCCTAAAAGAAACCATTGAACTCAATTATAATATGTATTACAAACGCACCATACACTACTATTTATAAAATATGAAATTGTGGCTATATAAATTAGGAATATCTACATTAAATATTACATTTATAATAGTTCGATATACAACAAATATACATCATTTTCTTGATTCTTGCTTCCATTTTATAGGGTAAACAACGGGTATGTTTCAAAAAAAAAAAAGATAAAATAATAACTCATTAAGCTGCTGGACAAGATAGAGAAGTTCAGACAATTATACAATAGAGTCTATTTATTTAAGCTATCTGTATAGAAAGCCGAGGCCTAAAATTGGAAAAACTCCACCCACCAGTAATATAACCTGCAAATTGGGATAAAAACTGTTTTTTTTTTTTTTCCTATCTAAAAAATAGATATATTAAAAGACAATTAATCTACATGGAGAAAGACATAGCCTCAAAAGAAGGGGAGGTTTTTTTTTTAGTTAATAATGGGGAAAATTTTTCCTTTACAGCAGGTGAGGAGTTTTAGGTGCAAACATTAGAAGGGACATATTAATGTGAGTATTAATAATGTACAAAATGGTAAGTGTCTTCATACAGGTATATAGTGCTTAATTATAATTATAAAAAGTGAACTAAATTTGGGATATTTTTAGAGTAAAATAGAGTTAGTCAGCCTCAAGCTCAGAACCAAACTGCTCCAAGCGAGCAGCATCAGCTTCAAGATCCCTCACCATAGAATGGTTCACTAAACCATCATCCTCGCTTGCATGAATTTGTCTTCCACCAAACCTGTCCAAATCATTATTAACACTAGCCATGTTTAGTTGTCGTTCAAATCTCATTTTAGCTTCTAAATTTCTAAAACGTACATTTTTGGCCTGAAATTTTTCAACCGTTCATTTCAATCCAGAACTTTTCAAAACAAAACTATTTTGGTCTCTCTCTATTTTATATGTACCAAAGCAGTGAGGTTTCTAGAGTATAAAGTTTTAAAGACTATGAAAGATATGATAACAATTTGGTTTTTAGTTTTTGAAAATAAAGTTTACAAATGCTACTACTCAAATATCTTTGTTTGATTCTAACTTTGCCCAACTTCCAAAATCTAACCCAATTTTGAAAATTAAAGAAAAAATAACATTTAAAAACCTTTTTTAAAATGTTTCTCGGAGATGGTGAGAACTGAGTAAAGATATTGCGAGAGAACAATTAAAATTTTAAAAAACATTAAATTAAAAATGAAATCATTTATCACTCAGAAGTTTAAAAAACCACTTTAGAAGTTTGAAAGTCAGGATAGTAAGCTTAGTAGATAATCAAAAATGAGATTTAAACCAGAAACAATTAAGCCCTATTTGGTAACCATTTCGTTTTTTATTTTTGGTTTTTGAAAATTAAATCTATTTCCTCCTCATTTCCTACAATAATTTTGATAAGAACTCGGTTATCTATTCACTGTTTTAGCTCAAATTAGCCTAGGAAGCCGAGACCTCCTCCCTTACAAGCTCACAAGCTTAATTCAAAATGAAACTTCTATTATCTATCCCTCTCCCCTACCTCATGCTTTTTACTAATTCAGCAACAATAACAGATTTTCCCCCATAATGGTCCCCACTCTTCATTCTCCTCTAACTACCTATATTCTCTTCCTCATTTACATTTGTACCCCCTTCCTATTTTTCTTGTTAATTCTTCTTTCATATTTTCTAAATATAGGAGGTCTATCATTACCCTCCTCCAAAGCACCACCTTGTCCTCAAGGTGAAAGTCTGGAAATTGTTCAACGATAAGTGCTCCTCCTTCCCATGTTGCATCTTCGATCGGTAAGTCTTCCCCCCATTAGATGAGTACTTCGAAATCGTTGGGTGATGATATGGTGGTGCCGATCTTCCGGATCCCCAAAACTGCTATTGGTTTGAGTTTATGTTGCTTTCCTAATTGCCAGGCTGGTGGTGCAATGATTCTCGGTAGTAAGGTGCCTACGACCTTCCTCAATTGTGAAACATGTAGTACGGGGTGTATGCTTACATCGAGGGGTAGGTCTAGTTTGTATGCTACTGGTCCAATCCTTTGGACGATTTGAAAAGGGCCAATGTAGCGTGGAGCCAACTTTGGATGCTTGTGCACTAGTAGAGAGCTTTGGCGGTATGGTTTGAGTCTGATGTATACCCAATCCGAAACTTCAAAATTTACTTCCTATCGTTTAGAATCTGCTAGGGCCTTCATTCATTGTTGGGTTGCTTCTAGTGTACTCTTCAATTGCTTGAGCATTTCATCTCTATTTTTCAGTAACACATCCACTTCTCCTACTATCGCATTCCCATGCTCATAATAGACTAGTGGGGGTACCGGTCGACCATATACTATTTCATAAGGTGTCGGCTTGATGGCTGTATGATATGATATGTTGTAATTGTACTCAGCCCATGCCAACCATTTAGACCACTGTGATGGTGTTTCCATGGTGAAACAACAGAGATATACTTCCAATCCTCGATTGACTACTTCCATTTGCCCATCCATTTGTGGATGGTATGATGTGCTTCTCTTAATCTGAGTCCCCATTAGTTTGAATAGCTCCTCCCAGAATAGGCTAGTGAATATCTTGTCTCTATCCGATATTATGCTCCGAGCAACTCCATGTAGTCGTACAATTTCTAGGAATATTCCAACTACGGTTGCTGTGGTAGATGGCGGAGGGCAAGGAAATGTGCATACTTAGACAGCCGGTCAACCACCACCAAAATGGAGTTATATCCCTCGAACTTTGGCAAGCCATCGATGAAATCCAAACTGATATCTTCCCAAGTCAGCTCTTGTATAGGCAGTGGGTGTAGCAATCTGGCGAGGGCTAGTGATAAATATTTGGTTTGCTGACAAACCGAGCAGTCTCCTACGAAGGCTCTTACCTATGCCTTCATGCCTTTCCAGAAAAACTCTTTCTTCAGCCGTTGGTACATTTTAACTACCCCATTGTGTCCTCTGATTGGATTATTGTGGAATTCTTGTAGCAGCAAGGGTATGGTTGGTGATTGTGGTGGCAGTGCAATGCGTTGCTTGTATAGCAGGTCTCCTTGAAGTGAATAACCTTGGGGGTGCGGCTGTCCCAATCAAATATTGTCCCGAACACCTTGTTGCTCCGGGTCTTGCTCGACTTGACTAGCGAATACTACTGGATTAAGTGAATTAATCACGCTCAGCATAGTCATTCCATCGTGGTAGGCAATCTAGACAGGGCATCGACAGCTGAATTTTCCAGTCCCCTCTTGTATTCAATGTCAAAATCATACCCGATCAACTTGGCCACCCATTTCTGATAATCTCTCGCGATGATGCGTTGTTCCAACAGAAATTTGAGGCTTTTTTTATCCGTCCGCACGATGAACTTCCTCCCCAAGAGATAGGGCCTCCATTTCTGCACAGTTATAACTATGGCAATTAGTTCTCGTTCATATGCGGCTTTGAGGCGATGCATTGGTGGGAGAGCTTTGCTGAAGTAGGCTATTGGTCGTCCTTCTTGCATCAATACCACCCCAACTCCTACTCCTGACACGTCCGTTTCCACTATGAATACTTGGTTGAAATCAGGGAGCTTGAGGGTGGGGAGTTGAGCCATTTTTTGCTTCAATGTCTCGAAAGCCTCCTGTGCTTCCTCGTTCCATTGTAACTTATCCTTCTTAAGTTGTTGTGTTAATGGGAAGGCAATGGAGTGAACTACAAACTTGCGATAGTATCCGGTCAACCCCAAAAATCCCTTTAATTGCTTCACTGTGGTCGGGGTGGGCCATTGCAGCATAGCCTCAACCTTCGAGGGATTAGCAGCCACTCCTTCAGCTGATATTATGTGGCCCAAGTAGTCGATCTGATTGGCCGCGAAGGTACATTTCTTGAGGTTGGCCATAAACTGATTATCTTCCCACGCTTGCAACACCAGGGACAAATGGCGCACATGATCACATAATGAAGAACTGTAAATTAGGATATCATCGAAGAACACCAATACAAATTTTCGTAAATATGGGTGTAAGAGTTCGTTCATTACTGATTGGAACATTGATGGGACGTTCCTTAATCCAAATGACATGACTAGAAACTCGTAGTGGCCTTCATGAGTTCAGAATGTCGTTTTGTGGATGTCTGATGGTGCCACTCGAATTTGATGGTAGCCGGATTTCAGGTCGATTTTGAAGAAGATTTGTGCTCCGGCTAATTCGTCAAGAAGTTCATCGACCATCGGAATGGGGAAGTTATCTGGTATCGTGGCTTAGTTCAAGGCCCTATAGTCAACACAAAATCGCCAGCTCCCATCCTTCTTTTTAATTAATAACACGGGGCTGAAGAACGGGCTTACACTTGGTTGGATAATCCCAACGATGAGCATTTCTTCTACCAATTTCTTGATCTCATCTTTCTGGAACTGAGGGTACCTTTATGGTCTGTCGTTCACCGGTCCAGCACCTAGCTTTAGTTCAATATGGTGCTCATGGTGTCGTACTGGAGGAACCCTTCTACTGTTTGAAATACCGACTGGTATCCCTTCAGAACTTCCCAGATTTCTGGATCGCTTCCTTCCTCTGTTCGGCCTCTGTCTTCCCCTGCTGCAGTCAAAAGAGAATTCAACTCGAGCAATATGCCTTGGCCTTCTTCCCTAACCAATTTCATCATCGATTTGAGGGATATTTGGACCTTCATCAAACTGCGATCTCCCTTCAAATGCACCTGCCAATCTCCGATTTGAAAATCCATTTTCGATGTGCTCCAATCACATTCAACTCGTCCCAATGTTATCAGCCACTGTACTCCCAATACTACATTGGCGCTGCCCAGAGGTAAAGGGAAGAAATCATTAATAATTGTGAGGCTAGGGAGGTTAAAGATTACCCCTTTGCAGATACCCGTCGTCCTAACTGAGGTTCTTGTTCCCAACATAATTCCATAGCTTGTCGTGGGCGTTTGCGATAATTTCAGAGTCGTTACCAGCTCCCTGTCAATGAAGTTGTGGGATGCTCCGCTATCGATGAGGACGACCACATCCCTATCCCCGATAGCCCCCTTGACCTTAATTGTTCGAGGCGAGTCAATTCCTTCGAAAGAATTGAAGGAAAGCTCCACCGCTTCGTGCTCGATAGTCTCAACTACCATGGATTCCAGAGTAGTGGCCGTTGGAATATCAACTTCGCCTGGTTCCTCCACTGCGTCGTCCGTCTCTTCATCCCCTTCACCGTCATGGTACAGCAGAATGCTCAATTCTTTTCTCTTGCAACAATGCCCCGAGGTATACTTCTCGTCACAACGATAGCACAGTCCCTTGTCCCTCCGATTCTGCATCTCACTGTCGGACAGCCGTTTGAACGCATCGACCGTGAACGACCTCCCATTTACATCCTTCAGTGTGACCGAGTTAGAAGACGTACCTCCACTGCGGATCGAGTTGAGAGAAATTGTTCGGGCTGTCTTGGTTTGGGCTATGGCCTGTTTGACCCGTGGTGGTATTGAGGCCCGAGTTTGAAGACATACCAGTGGATTTCGATGGGCTTGGGTCGCCTCCGCCCCATTTCTTTCTTCGGGCTTCTTCAATATCTTCGATGATCTGGGTCATCCTCATCTTCTCCTTCAGCCCAATTAGTTTGAACATTCTCATCTTGATTTGGATATCTTCCTTCAGCCCGCTGATGAATTTGCTTTCCAACTTTTCATCTGAAAGATCCTTCAATGGTCCCGATAGCTGCTCGAACTGCCACCGATACGCACGAACACTGTCGTCCTACTTCAATGTGAGGAACTTAGCTCTCCGATCTTCTTCTTTGACCGGTAGAAAGTGTAGCAGGAGCTGTTCTTTGAACTTCACCCAAGTATTCATCGACGTCCTCTCCTCTTCCTACTGATGCCATTCCAGAGCTTCCCCTTCCAAACATAGTATCGCTGCTTCGATTTTATCCTTCTTTGATAAACGATTGACCACGAAATACCTTTCAACCCTATGAAACCAGCCCATCGAATCTTCCCCTATTTCCCCTTTGAATATAGGAATTTCTAGCTTTCTCAATCTCATATCAAATAACGGTACCTCTCTCCTCTCCCCGACATCTTCTTTCGTCAGCTGTTTCCCTTTGTCCGTCATTGTCTTCTCAAATGAACCTGATTCGCCCTCGAGTGTTTCCGACTTCTTCGACCAAACCTCCAATGCGCGAATCATTTTCTGCTCCAATGTCTCTCCCAGAGCTTCGATCTTAGCTGCCATAACATTCTCGGTAACTTGTTGCATCTCCCCGAATCGTTGATCCATTCTGTTTTCCATCCCTACTTGTAGTAAGGTAAGTTGCTCTTCCACTGCTGATAATCTTGCCTCCATCTTCTTCACCATACCCTTCCCTAGAAGGAACAGCTCTGATACCAAATTGATAAGAACTCGATTATCTATTCACAGTTTTGGCTCAAATTAGCCTAGGAAGCCGAGACCTCCTCCCTTACAAGCTCGCAAGCTTAATTCAAAATAAAACTTCTATATCTATCCCTCTCCCCTACCTCATGCTTTATACTAATTCAGCAACAACAATAACAGATTTTCCCCCATAGTGGTCCCCACTCTTCATTCTCCTCTAACTACCTATATTCTCTTCCTCATTTACATTTGTACCCCCCCCCCCCCTTCCTATTTTTCTTGTTAATTCTTCTATCATATTTTCTAAATATGGTGGGTCTATTAGATTTCCATTTTTCTTAAATACAATAGTTGAATTCTTAGCCAAATGGTTACCAAAGGGAGCCTTANTCATATTTTCTAAATATGGTGGGTCTATTAGATTTCCATTTTTCTTAAATACAATAGTTGAATTCTTAGCCAAATGGTTACCAAAGGGAGCCTTAACTTTTGAAAACAAAAAAGAAAATTAAAGAAACAAAATGTATTACCATCTGCCATTCATCAACTCAATACATTTCTGAGCATCCTTCCTATCCTTGAATCTTATCAGAACCACACCTTGTGGATGGTTTTCACAAACCTATATCCAACCAAACCAAAAAATAAAATAAAAATAATAGATCAAATATTATCTCAACAACAATCAAGTCTTTGAAGATAGTCGCCCGCTTTTTTATCATCTTTTGTATACAGCTCTCACTTGGTGTAAACTCACCCCATCTTTTTGTGATTATAGTCTTACATCTCTTACCATACATTAGAATAATAGGGGTGTTCAAAAAACCGATCAACTCAACCCAACTCGTGTGGTTTGGGTTGGGTTATAACTCATTTAGGTTGGATTCAAATAAATGAAAATTTTATGAGTTGGATTGGTTCATGGGTTCACCAAATATAACCCGAACCAACTCGAACCACCCAAATTTATTATTAACTTCAAAATATTTTTTTTATTACTTATAACACAATTATTTATACATGTATTGATTTTAATTTTATTTAATTCCAATATTTTTTTAATAATTTATTCTTCAACAACTCTTAAAAGTAGTTTCTTTGCACTTTAGAAAGAAAATTTTCACTATATAAATTGAAATTGAGTTGTTAATCTTAATTCGATATATGAAAATAATTAAATTAGATTTTTACATTTTTTACGTTTTGCTTCTTTTTAAAACAAATTTTTAAATAAATAACCCAATTAACCCGAACTAACCCAATCCAAATATTTCATAGTTGGGTTGGGTTCATTTTTTAATAAGGATTATTTTGGTTGAAGAAATTTACAACCCGAACAATTGGGTTGGGTCTAAAAAGTCTTTCAACCCAACCCAACCCAACCCATAAACACCCCTACAGAATACTATTATGTAATCTCTCACGCTGATTTCCCCGTTTGTAATTTCATACTATCAATGAAATTTTTCTGACTGTTTCTCATAAAAAAAATCAACAAAGCACTCTTGTACCTAATATATAAATTTATACCTAAAATGCCAAAACTTTATTTTCGAAATGCTAAAATTCCAGCAAAGATTCACATTATCTTGATAGAATTTTGCTTTTCAAAACAATATTAATTTACAAACAGAAAGACCGAAATTTGGAAAGGAGAGGGGAAAAATGTTCGTTACCTTAACTGAATCCACAGGACCAAACCTTGTGCTTTCCTCCTTGACATCTGTTTCTATTTCTGAAGCTAAATTTTCATCGGCCTACAAGATACAACGTTCTAGTTTTCATTAAACAATTCCAAACCGAGCCAGAAATTGTTTCATCATAATTAGACTACATTATGAGGTTAATTGCTCTTAACATCTGTCCAAAAATATTTTCAGTCAAATTAGAAACTACTTAACATGGAAATTATGCATAACACATCTATTAATGAACACACACACATTCTATGTTCAATAAAAATAAAAAACTGGCAGTATTAAGGTGGCTAACACCATAGACCAGCTAAGCTAGTAGATGGAAGCTTCTAGTGTTGACGAAACGGGGTAATAACTATGTCAGGCTAAGTGTTAGAACTAATATATACATTTATACCTAATGATTTATAAAAATAATATATAAATAAACAGGATTTTAAATTTTATATTTAAGAAATTAGAATACTATAATAATGAATATTGAATTTCTAACTGACATTAGAAAATACAATATGCTACTCGACTGAAAAATTATTTAGTAGAAGTCCACTCCAGTTTCACCATAAGAAATGAATAAAATAACAAATATCTATTATTATCACTTGTTACAACCTCTTGGAGAAGCCACAAAAGATAATAGAACTAACCCTCATTTCAGCAGGTGTGAACATGAAACGGAGAATAACAGTTGCAGGAATTGAAACTTGTGCATCATCTCGGCCACCTACACAAAGTAAACAAACAGGAAATTATTGCCAAATGAACTCTAGGTGCATGTCTGACCATCGGAGCATCACGACACTCTTTATTGTCGAATGAACTCTAGGAGAGGTAAAAAGGGAAATTATTCCCAACAGATTTTTTTTATAAGAAACCATTCCCAAACTGATGCTTAGAAGTAAAGAAAGAGAAGCTGAGATGGGAAGGCAGGAGATGTGCGAGAAAAGTCTTTGCCAATGGTCAATGGTAATGAATCCATCCTCAATTTGTACCTACCTTTTCTTATTCCAGCCCATCCCTTCCCTTTTAGAGTCCTTATGAACAACCGATAAAATTCATATATTTTCCACTCAACAGTGGTCGAATGAAATGCTGACGAATTATTTCTTACACCTTCAGCATAAGGTGTATCCAGTGTTTTGAAAGGCACAAGGTGCATTAAGGCACAATGGCCCCCCAGAACCTAAGCGCGCACTATATATAAAAAAATATGAAAGTATATACATGTGTATATACACAACAAAACCTTGATGGAAAGAAATAAGACTTAAAAAGGAAGAATATATAAAAGATAAATAAGGTTAAAGTTATAAACAAACCAACTTGGGATGTACCAAAATTATTTTTTGGAGCAACAAATGTGGCTGTCAACAAAGAAGAGAGATGAAAGCTGCTGTTTTAGAGTCTTTTGCTCTATTTTTTGAATAAAAAGCAGAGATGACTGTCAGACATGTGCACCCCATTTTCTTCTTTGTTGTTTTTAATTTTGATATAAAAAACATTAGAATATAAATATAAATAGCATCTCCTGATCCGAGTCTTGTATCGTTCTCTTTTAAGTACACATCTCTTGTACTTTCTTTTTATGCATTAATAAAAAGTCTGGTTTCCTTTTCAAAAAAAATATATAAATATAAATAAAAAATACTAAAATAGAGAAATAAATAGCCAAATATTAAATAACTCCAAAATAAAATTAAAAAAACCTAAGCAAATTCAAAAATATTAAATACCCATGAAAATAAAACATCAACATTAAATTTCAACTGCACATTTCATGAAAGATAGAACACTGGTTTAAATATTATAGAAGAGAAAATTTGAAAAAAGAATAAAAAAATAATTAAATGTTAAAAGAGTTGAAAATATTCACATTACACATGTTAGACACGTGCAAGCATGAGAGAAAACAATGAGATTGATTTAAATATTATTTTTACTAAAAGTAACGTTTTCTAAATGTACTAAAAGTAACTTTTATAATATATTTTAAATTTTAAATAGTTTAATAATATTAAATAATTTACAAGCCCACAGGACGCAGATCAAGAATGTCTTTTCAATTTCCTCTCTTTCTTCGTGCCTCTCATCTCATCCACCTCCTTCATCTTCTTCTTTAGGCTTCATCCTTTTCGATTTTCTTCACTGTGAGTACACTTTTTCACCATTTTTCTAGTAATCACCGGCAACCATAACGAGTTCTTCCCCGGCTTGGACATGGCAGCAGTAAACCCTAAACCATAATGCCGTAACCATCCACGAAGAAGAATTGAAAGATAGAGGTGAAGGCTGTAGTAAGGCGTATGCAGTAAACCTTCCCCGGCTTCCCCGGCTTGGACATGGCAGCAGTAAACGCTGTAAGGCACACGCCTTCTTCCATGCGCCTCGCTTTTCCAAGGCGAGGCACCATCGTTGTGATCATTAAAGCATAAAGCATGGGTCCTATCCTAAAAACATGTCTATCCATATCCAAGGATTCAAACCCCAGCTCTCAATTATTAAAATAAGTGATCGAGCTTCTTAGAGTCTGAAATATCTAGAACAACACTAACCGTACACAAGAGAAACAAGGACGGCCTAACTTACATGCTATGAACAAAACTGTATTATTATAAAAATAAGAATAAGAATATGAATAATCGAAATACAGAATTTTATTTGCATGTTCAATAACAAAATAAAGTAAAAAATATTCTGGGAACTGAACACATACCCCAGCCAAGTATCTTATCTTCAACCTTTTTTAGCTTCTTTTTCTTCTTGTTGTCTACTTTTTTGGATACAAATTTATCCCCTGCACGTGGAAGTTCATCAAATGAAACAAAAGGTTAGTAACAAAGCGCTTGGTTGTCACAACATTGAAGACCAAATAATTCTAATTAGTAAAGAAAAAGAATGTAAGAGATGTTAAAAAAATGAATCGTTGAGTAAACAACACCTTTTTGCTCAAACTTAGCTTGAGTAACAGACATTAGCATTTTTCCACCCGGGCGAAGAGGTGTGCCATCCAAAATTTGCATAGCCAAAGCAACAGAAGGTTCCTATCCAAGCAAACACAGAGTATACCATATAGAGTCCAAACAATAATCACTTGGGAAAACTATACACGGAGGACAGGAAAATAAAAAGGTAGATGGTAAAGATGAGGATAAAACAATTACCTTCAGATAGGAGACTAAAGCATCACCCTTCTTCTTCCCTGTCTCTCTATCAACATACAACTTAACACGGGGTTTTTTGGTTTCGGGATCCTGAACAATAAATAAATAACCACAATTAAGATTAAGAACAGAATACATTTGTAAGAGAACCATATATTCAACAGACAAAAACATGTCTCAATGAATAGCATACACTTTCACTCACACTGAAGCCATAAAGAATCTTTGCCAACCAGTGCATCCCATAAAACTTTTTCAAATGTCATTTCATAATTTGAATAATCTAATACTGACATATATTCATGAAGATACCAGTGGGAACGCCACTGGGGTGAGTCAAGATGGAGGATAAGGATATACAGCCAGTCCCCGACCAGTGACCACATATAACTTTGCAATGTTCCAAATGATAAATTGATATGATGAGTGCATGCCTCTTCATACTTTTGTGTTATAAGGTGGGTGGCACGAGAAACTGTTAGACCACCCATTAAGAATGTAAATAAGAGAAGGGATAAAAAGGGTTTACACCCATGGTAGAAGGATAGAGGGCTGGGCCCACTAGTACTTGTTTGGGGGAATGTTGGTATTCATACCTTCTTTTGTGTTAGGGTTAGTTATCTTGAATTTTGTGTATGAACATAGTTCTTGGAGGAGAAAGCAGCCCACTTAGTCAGCTGTAATCTTGTGACTCAGTATTTCAAACTTGTTTCCCCTATATTTTGGTTCTTTTATCATATTTGAATATCAATAGTGAGGTAGAAACCTCACAAGTGGCATCAGAGTTCGTTCGAACATCCTGGGGGTAGACGAAAATGACACAAAAACGAATCGAAGAACGGTTGAGCACGACGGAGGTTGATATCGGGAGTATCAAGCAAGAACCCCAAAGGTTGGGAGCACTGGAGAGATCAGTAGAGAAAATGTACTCCCTACTTGAGGAAATACATGGAGAACGCCATTGTCCTCAGGGTTTATCGAAGATATCCAAAGTCACCACTGGCAAGAGGAAACCTCAAACAGAGAATGAATCGGAGGAGAATGATGATGCAGAAGAAGGAGAGACCTCCCAACTGAGGGAAGGATTGGAACAGCAGGAGAGGATTAAGTTTAAAAAGCTAGAGATGCCGATGTTCAATGGAGAGGATCCAGATGGATGGTTATTCCGGGCGGAACATTACACCTTCTGACCGAAAAAGAAAAACTAAAAATAGCAATTATGAGTATAACTCTTTTCGTTGGGCAGAAAATCGGAGGAAGTCCAAGACGTGGAAGGAGTTGAAATGGAGGATTTATGACCATTCCTGGCCACGTCAGAGGGGAACGCCGTGCGCACAATTTTTGGCGATCAAACAAGGTGTGGTGGCAAAGTATGTGCAGAAATTTGAAGAGCTATTGGCTCCGTTGCCGGACTTGGCAGAGGATGTCTTGTCGAGCACGTTTACAAACGGCCTGGACCCAGTGATTAGAGCGAAAGTTTTCTCCATGAGGCCCATGGGCCTCGGCCAATTTAGCAGAGGATTGGATTCAAGCGGCCCAATCAGCCCAAGGAATGTAGGGGAAGGAATGGAAATCAATTCAAAAACCAACGGCTAAGAATACAAACAGGATAGTGACACGTACTGTCACGTTGACAGAAAAAATCCCTTCCTCAATCCCTACGCCTGGAGCGAATCGTCAAGACCCTCAGTTTCGCAGGTGGACAGGCTTGGAACTGCAAGCTCGAAGGGAAAAGGGTTTGTGTTATCGTTGTGACGAGCCGTTCAACAAAGGCCATCGCTGCAAGAACAAAGAGTTATGTTTCTGTGTGGTGGCAGACGACCTTGACGACACGAAGATGGAGGACGTCATGGAGGATTGCATGTTAGAAGTTAGCCGGTGGTAGAACTCTCTCTGAACTTGATGGTGGGGCTTACCACTCCGGTAACATTTAAGTTGAAAGGTGTCGTAGAGGGTCAAGAAATCATTGTGATGGTGGATTGAGGTGCGACCCATAACTTTATCACCGTATGCATAGTGGAGCTCCTCAACCTTCCTTTGACGAAGACAACGAACTATGGAGTTATTCTGGGTTCGAGGGAAGCCATACAAGGCCTAAATGTGTAGAGGAGTCATCGTTAGCCTACCGGAACTCACGTTCGTAGACGACTTTCTACCATTGGAATTGGGTAATTTAGACATGGTTTTGGGCATTCAATGGCTTCGCAAGCAAGGAGCAATGACGGCGGATTGGAAGGAACTCACCATGATGTTCGCAGTGGGAGAGTCTAAAGTGATGGTCAAGGGGAACCCAACATTAGCCTGCATGGAAATTTCACTTACGATGTTAGCCAAGACGTGGCATCTGGATGATCAAGGGTTCTTGATTGATTTTTAAGCCATGGGAATCCCACGTGAAAACCGGGAACTCATGCTCACTGACACCATAGCGGAACTCCAGCCCGAGCTTGACTTGTACAAGCGGAGTTTGAAGATGTGTTCGATATGCCCGATGGGTTACCTCTAGTGCGACAAATAGACCACCGCATTCAATTAAAAGCAAACACTGACTCGATCAATGTAAGACCAGCTATCCACATGCACAAAAACGGAAATAGAAAGGTTGATCGACAAGATGATGACTTCAAGGATCATACAGCCGAGCATTAGTCCTTTCTTGAGCCCCGTGATTGTAGTAAAGGAAAAAGATGGGAGTTGGCATTTTTGTGAAGACTATCGAGCGTTTAACCGAGCCACGATACCGAACAAGTTCTCTATTCCCATGATTGACGAGCTATTGGACGAGCTCAATGGTGCTCGAATTTTCTCCAAAATAGATCTGAAATCGAGATACCACCCGATACGAAAGCAACAGGAAGATGTGGGGAAGACCACATTCAGAACGCACGAGGGCCATTATGAATTCCTCGTCATGCCATTTGGGTTAACCAACGCCCTGGCAAGGTTTCAAGCACTCATGAATCAGGTTTTTCGTCCCTACCTTCGTAAATTCTTACTCGTTTTCTTCGATGATATTCTGGTGTACAACATTGACATGGCGACACATCTGGAACACTTGATTGTAGTTTTTTGACTCCTCCATGAGCATTGTTTGTACGCGAATAAGAAGTGCCAGTTTGCGAAAGATAGAATTGAGTATCTAGGACATTGGGTATTGGCCAGAGGGGTGGAAGCCGATGAGGAAAAAGTTCGTGCCATGGTGCAATGGCCCATTCCGCAGAGTGTGAAGGAATTGAGGGGATTTCTAGGCCTAACCAGATATTACAGACGCTTTGTGGCCAATTATGGGGCCATAGCCACACCGTTAACACGATTGACCAAAAAGAATGGATTCGTTTGGTCTGAGGAGGCTACTGAGGCATTTGAAGCCTTAAAGAAGGCCATGATCACGATGCCCGTTTTAGCTCTACCAAATATCAGCCTCTTTCAAGAATGAGATGGATGCCTTGGGAACTGGACTAGGGGCGGCTCTATCTCAAAAGAAGAGGCCCATACCCTTTTTTAGCCAACAATTATCGCCGACGGCCAAGGAAAAGTCGGTTTATTTTGTAGAGGGCGCCTGGTTCTTTCGCGCACTTCTTGTCTACTGCCCACAATACTCCACACTTTCCATAACTCGGTTATTGCTAGCCATTCGAGATACTTGAAAACATACAAGCGACTATCTGCAAAGTTGTATTGGGAAGGAATGAAGTCGGATATGAAGAAACACATGGCCGAATGTGCGATCTGCCAAAGAAATAAAACACAAGCTCTTTCTCCAACTGGGTTATTACAACCGTTGCCCATTCCCAACCAAACATGGGAAGATATATCTATGGATTTTGTGGAGGGTCTACCTTGCTCGAAAGGATCCGAGGTTATTTTTGTCGTGGTGGATCGGCTAAGCAAGTACGCACACTTCATAGCCCTGGCCCACCCATACTCCGCAAAGACGCTAGCCACATTGTTTGTGAGGGAAGTGGTGCGCCACCACGGGTACCCCAAGTCTATTGTGACGGACAGTGACCGAGTTTTCCTCAGTCATTTTTGGAAGGAACTTCTCTGGATGCAGGGTACCCAATTGAAGCGAAGTACGACGTATCACCCTCAAAGGAATGAACAAACGAAGATAGTTAACAAGAGTTTGGAGCTCTATTGGCATTGTTTGTGTAGTGAGAAGCTAAAGCCCTGAATGACAATTTACCTTGGGCTAAATATTGGTACAATAAATCGTACCACACGTCGCTCTAAACTACTCCCTATCAGGTGTTGTATGGGCAAGCTCCACCCCTGATCATATCATACGGACAGCCAAAGAGAACAACGAATTACTCAGTTGAGCAACAGTTACAGACAAGAGATGAGGTCTTAGTGCCTATGAAGGACCATTTGAATCACACACGAAATCAAATGAAAAAATTTGTTGATGCCCATCGTCGTGACGTACAATTTGAAACGAGAGACTGGGTCTATTTGAAAATTCGCCCTTATCGCCAGAAGTCTTTAGCAAAGAAACATTGTGAGAAGCTGACACCAAAATCTTTTGGTCCTTTCCATATTATGGGATGCGTCGGTGAGCTGGCATACTTATTGGACCTGCCGTCCATGGCCCAAACGACCCAGTATTCCATGTCTCTCAATTAAAGAAGTCCATTGGGAGCCACCACGTGGTGCAGTCGGACATATCTCTCCTAAATGATGAATTAGAATGGATCTTGGAACCGAGTAAAGTTTCTCAGATGCGTTGGAATGAAGTTGAACAGAAGTGGAAATGCCTCGTCAAGTGGAAGGGGCAAGCAGATCATGAAGCAACATGGGAATCCCATGCATTATTCAAGCAACAATTTTCAGATTTCCCCCTTGAGGCCAAGGTGGTTCCTCTGAACGGGGGTAGTGTTAGACCAACCATTAAGAATGTATATAAGAGAAGGGGTAAAAAGGGGTTTACACCCATGGTAGAAGGATAGAGGGTTGGGCCCACTAGTACTTGTATCGGAGGAATGTTGGTATTTATACCTTCTTTTGTGTTAGGGTTAGTTATCTTTGAATTTTGTGTATGAAAATAGTTCTTGGAGGAGAGAGCAACCCTCTTAGTCGGCTGTAGGTATCTTGTGACACAGTATTTCAAACTTGTTTCGCCTGTATTTTGGTTCTATTATCATATTCGAATATCAATAGTGAGGTAGAGACCTCACAGAAAACTAGAGGAAGCATGAAACTTCTCAAACAATGAAGATTGATAGACTTAAGATCTGAAAAATGGATGGAACTTTTCAAAGAATCAAGATTAAATAGAAAAGCTATAACTACATTGGATAATTTATGGGTTGTTCCTGAAACAAGAAATTTAGTTTGGGGACTACCATCTTTTTGCTTCTCGGATATGGCTGAATGAAAAAAAATTGGTTATTTGTGGTGAGAAAAAATTGAACTTCAATTAACGTGGAACTGTGGGAGCGTGGGCTAGTTTTAATTTCAACCTCTATGTTTTTTAGGATCTACACATGCATAATATCATAGCCATACCATGTCGGATGTAGCCAACTCATTCAAAAGGGTTCGGGCCAATGTATTTGTATGATCCTTGCAATTTGACTCTATCTACACTCTAGACCTAATCCTATATAGGCCCTAGAAATTTCGCAGGACCCACTCATGATCTACTGAAGGGCAAGAAGCTTGATTGGTTCAATTCCAAGTCATGAGATGGTGGTGGCAGAAAGGAAAAGGCACACATGGACGCAATTTTGGATTTTTTTTTTTTTTAAAGTTTGGCTTCTTGAACTATTGTGGAATGCTTTGATAAAAGATGTCTGAATTCTCTCTTAAAGAATTGGATTTGTCTCGGTAAAAAAGGGTGATCAGTGTAATAATCCATTAAACTAGTTAACGTATGCTTGATGTTTCAATGTAATGCAGTGGCAAGGGATTGAGACAAAGAGATCACCTGTGATCAATCAAAGCTAGGTCAAGGTGCTTGAGACAATGGTAAGCCCTGAGATAGCATTCATGCCACTGGGGGCTCAAAGGAACGTTTTGAGAAGAATAGTGTTGAGAGGTATGGAGATTAACATTCTGGAGGGAATTCAGGTGAACGAGATAGGTTACCAGTCTTATCTTTAGTTGCCAATGTCCCAATGATACAATTTTCATCTCTTTGGAAAAATAGCCTTTGTTAATCCAAGTCATTTTTTCAGCCTATTTCAGGTTTAAAGGTTAACATAGTTAAGTGTTAGGTACTTGGCATTAACTATGATGATAATGAGTAGAAGCTAAGTAAGTGAGCGCTGTTGGTAAGTTTCTTTTTTTTCTTTTTTTCTTTTTTTTTAGGGTCCAAATTGATACAATGGACAAGCTTAGGGCCAAAATTCATCGTTTCCTTAAAATAAAATATGTATCAAATATGGAGTCAACACAACCAGGACAACCATACATTGAATTTATCCACTCATGTAAGCATAGCATGTCAAACTATAAATACCTCCTTTATTATTCCACACTTCGAAAAAACTTCCACGACCTGCAACATAAAACAAAAAGTTACATCATCCTATGAAAACAATGCTCAAAGATACAACAATTATTAGTACATTCCTAAAACATACTTCGTCAATAGTAACATCCTCTGGCAACCCTGTTACGTAAACATGTGTATTTATTTTTAGTTCAAACCAACCATCAGGACCTTTATTTGCTTCCTGCAGAAGGCATTCATTAAGCAGAAAGAAAAATCGAGTTAGAATAGCAAATAATTTTTCTAGAGTGGCCCCTCATCTACCCTCATAAATAGATTGTCGATACAATGCAAGGAAAAACCTTTTTTTCAACTTGATTGCCAGACAATTTTCTCTTCCCATTCTTTTTGGTCTCAATGTCCTCACTTTTTCCGTTGGCTTCTTTTGTGACATGATCTTCTTCCTTGATGGAGGTGGAAGGAACAGAATCACCTTCTTCCTTGATGGAGGTGCAAGGAGCATCCGCTTCAAGCTGTGGAAATACTTCTTCTTCTTGCATGAAAGTCATCTCTTCGGGCCCATATTGCTCATGTTTAAAAAATGCATCATCCTGTTAAAAGTCAGGTCATTCAAAATTATATCTGTGTTTGATACTACTCAAGCATTGTACAAACAAATGGATAGATCATTCAAAATTATTCAAAAATCAGATCTACATGAAGTTCAGCTTCTCGAAGTTACACAAACCAAATAGACTACAAGAGTCCGAGTTTCGCGCTCCTGACTACAAAATTCTATTAGGTTTCTTTAATCATGCTTTTATCTTTCCTTCATAGTTTTTTATGTTTATGCTTTCTCATGATTTGTTGCTGTTCTTTTATTGCTTTTCTCACAAGTCCAAGTTTCACACTCCGAATACTATATTCTGTTAGGTTTCCTTAATCATGCTTTTATCTTTCCTTCATAATTTTTTATGTTTATGCTTTCTCATGATTCTGTTTGTTCTTTTATTGTTTTCCTCCCGACTGTACCGTTGAGCATTGGTGAAGAATTTTCATATCTTGTAAAAAAAACTGTTTTTTTTATATAACGACTTTAATGGAGAAAAAAAATGAAAGAATACAAGGTCAAATAAAAAACCAAGCCCACAAAAAGGAGAATCCCACAAAAGAAAGGAACTCCAACCATACAAAATAGTACCTATTAAATGATTACAAAAGGTTTACAAAATCGATACCCAAATGGGAACATTTTTTTTTAATAAGAACTTTCATCGAGAAAAAAAATGAAAGAATACATGGGCATACAAAAGTCAAGCCCACAAAAAAGGGACTCCCTCTACCAAAAAAGGACTCCAACTATACAAAATAATGTCTATAGAATAATTACAAAAAAAAAAAAAAAAAAAACCTTTGAAATTGAAACCCAAAGAGGAACATGGAATCTAACCAGGAATCTAATATCACTAGGGTCCCTTTCCACCCCTCTAAACACCCAACTATTCCGCTCCCCCACAAGATCCACAAAATTGCACTCACCCTCCCATCCATAAAAAGCGGCCCTCCTCCCTAAAAGGCGGATTGATGAGGAACTCCTCGATCATAGCACTAACATTTTTATGACGAACATACATCATACCAAACGTCTAGAGGAATAAATCCCAAACAGTACATGCAAAATCACAACGCCAAAAAATATGGTCCAAGTCTTCCTCCACCAAAGACAAAGAATACAACAAAAAGACTCAACAAGCGAAGGCAACTTCCTCGCAAGTAGATCCAACGTGTTATGTTAGTTGTTAACACGGCCGTAAAGTGCTAGGTAAAGAACCTCGCCTTCTTAAGAATCTTAATCCTCCAAAGCATCGCAATGACCGACACTCCTAAGGAATAAGGATCAACCAAACACTATAAGAAAGACTTGCATGAAAACTAGGTCAAGGGGTGATCATCAGTCGGTGGGAGTCAGTCTTGAGCTAAAACTGACGTCAACCACCGACATATCGGTTTCAGTCGGTCGGTCTTGACTTATTTTTGGGAGATTGGTGGCACCGACTGGCCATCCATCCAATTGGTCGATCGGTTTGTGTCCCGACGAACTAAGAAAAGAGAAAGGTAAAAAGAAACAAGGGAGAAAAACATAAGCGATGGAGAAAAGGAGAAAGAAAGAAAGAAAAAAGATTGAGAAGAAAGAATTAAAGAAAAAAAGGGCATATATAGATATATATATAAGAGGTGGCACAATAGCTAGTAGAGGTGTTGCGGCCGATTGAGAAGGAAAGAGAAGAGAGAAGGAGAAGAAGGAAAGGAATCGGATGGGATGAGAGTGAAATAAGAGAGCGAAAAGAAGAGAGATCAAACAGGAATTATGATTTTAGGAATATGTGAAGAGAAAGATGAAGATTTTTTTAGTATTTAAAATGAAGAGTGGTTTTCTCAAAACCATTAGAGCTCATCGTTTTCACACATAGTTTTATGACAAGTCAAATCCTTCATTAATTATGCTAACAAGGAATGTGCATGGTTTTTCAAAAGTTTTTAAATAATGTGTAAAATCCAGTTGGTCGTTCGGTTTTCCCATCTATTTTTTCACTCCGACCGACCGACTAGCCAGTTCTACATCTTAGGAAATCGATTCCAACCGCCTTGCTTCTTAGACCGGCCAACCAACTTTGGTTCGATCGATTTTGGTGGATAGGATCGGCTATTAGTGTTCTCTTGCACACCCCTAACGAAAACCCATCCAAAGGATTAACATCCCTCCTCCTTCTTCAAAGGAGTAACCCTCAAGTAAAGAAAGAAATGTAGCAACCTTCGTCGCCACCCTATCGAAAAGAGAGCAACGGAACTCAAATGAAAAGGGACATGAGCTCCCTGTCCACGCAATAAAATCTTCGACAAAATGATTTTTTAGGGACAACAGATGATCCGGAAGAGGTGACAAAGCACGAAGAGGTCTCTCCCCCACCCAATGATCTTCCCAGAAGTATGTGTCTCTCCCCTCTCTGACCACACAACAAACCAAATGGACAAAAGAAGAGAGCTCTTTCGAAATATCTTTCTACAAATTCCAGAAAGTACCCTTAACACCCTTAGACGACCACTCGAAAGGATGGGGATCATCTTTATTAGGGACAATAGATGATCCAGAAGAGGAGACAAAGCACAGGGAGGTCTCTCCCCCACCCAATGATCTTCCCAAAAGTACGTGTCCCTCCTCTCTCTGACCACACAACAAACCAAATGGACAAAAGAAGGGAGCTCTTTCGAAATTTCTTTCTACAAATTCCAAAAAGTACCCTTAACCCCCTTAGATGACCACTTGAAAAGATAGGGAACATGTTTATTAGCAATGATTCTACACCACAAAGGATTGGGATCAAAGGAAAAATGCCACAAACCATTGGTTTAATAAAGCTTTGTTTTGTGCCCTAAGATTCTCGATTTCAAGACCCCACAAGGAAACCAGTCTCTTGATAACCTCCTATTTAATCAAATGGGACCCCTTGCCTTTAGCTTCTCAATCCTTCTCAAAGAAAATCGTGCATGAATCTCTCTAGATTCCTACACACCTCAGGCTCACACGGGGCTCTAAAAAAGGAAAAAAGGTAGACAGGAATGTCATTCAAGAATGATTTGATCAAGATAAGCCTACCAAATTTAGAAAAGAAGCCTTATTTTCCAAGAAGCTAGCATCTTCCGAACTTTATCCAACACAATGTCCCAAAAAGAAACAGACTTAGGATTGCTCCAAGGAGAGACACCAAGGTAAGACGATGGAAGACTATCAATATCACACCCCACCAACTCAAGACATCTACTAAGATTTTCCTCGTCACAGTTGATCCCCATAATAACACTACACTTCCATCTATTAATTCTCAACCTTGACATCTCTTCAACGAAGGTAAGAATATGGTTCAAAATCAAGAACGACTGCTCC
Organism: Benincasa hispida; assembly: GCF_009727055.1. Taxonomy (NCBI): domain Eukaryota; kingdom Viridiplantae; phylum Streptophyta; class Magnoliopsida; order Cucurbitales; family Cucurbitaceae; genus Benincasa; species Benincasa hispida. Next base: position 68,397,081 of record NC_052351.1, on the reverse strand, counting down.
CTTCCAGAACAAAAAAGAGTGTCATCAGCAAACTAACGATGGGAAAGGGCAGCCCTATCTTAACCCACCTCAAACGGCTCATAGACATTGCCCTCAACACACTTGCCAATGCTTTTGCTAAGAACATCCACAACAAGGAGGAAAGAGGTTCTCCCAGTCTAAAGCCTCTAGTAGCCACCACTTTACCTTTAAGGCCCCCATTAATAAGAAAGGAAAAACTCGCATTTCTCTAGCAGCCCCACATCCACATTTGCCACTTGTAATCAAAGCCCTTCTTCTCCAAAACCCCATCCAAAAATTCAAAGTCACGTGATCATAGGCTTTATCGAAGTCAATCTTAAGATCACTCCTTCCTTCTTCCTAGACCTATAATCCTCAATCGCCTCGTTAGCAATGAGGGCCTGATCTAGAATTTGTCTTCCAGCAACAAAAGCCCCTAGACATTCAAAGATCGTCGACAGAAACACCCTCTTCAGCCAATTAGCCAACACTTTTGCCAAAATTTTATACACTCTAGTAATCAAACAGATCGATCTGAAGCCCTTCACCCTCCTCAACATCCCTTGTGTGATGGATGGTGGATCCAAGCAAATTATTTCTTTGATTTACTCGAGGACTCCAATTCAAATGCTAAGTTAAACTGATTTGATTAAGTGCTGTCAGAGGAACAACTTCAAAATTACAATCTAAAAGAAATCAAAGATCACTTGAAGAAAAATTCACTAAATGGGATGAGAGATGAAGCTAAATATAAAGCATCTTCTTGATATTCATTGTTTGGTATTCATTGTTTTCACTATTCAGTAACATTTGCTTTTCACGATATTGGATGTAATTGTTCCCCTTATTTTAGGGAACTATTTTTTACTAAGAATGTTTGCAACGACTCTGGGGTTTTGATATTTCAATAGTCCAACTTACTCCTAATGGGAGCATCATATTTTGTAACTTTTCACTAATTTAATGAAGAACTTGTTTAAATTAAGAATATGTGCACATCCCAAGGACTCCTACCACTACCTACTCCCCTACCACCTTATAACATCTTTCCCAACAATCATGACCAGTTTCTACCAATGTTTTGAAAGGCACACTCGGGGGCACGCCTAGGTTCGCAACAATGGCGCCTCGCCTTGGAAAAGCTAGGCGCATGCCTTACAGCGCCTTCCAAGAAGCATCGAGGCACACTAGCTCTTTCACCTCTATCCTTCAATTCTTCTTCGTGGATGGTTGCTGCGTTAAGGTTTAGGGATTACTGCTACCATGTTCAAGCCGAGGAAGAACTCGTTATGGTTTCAGTGGTTATAAGAAAAATGGTGAAAAAGTGGACTTACAATGAAGAAAATCGAAAAGGATGAAGCCTAAAGAAGAGATGGAGGTGGATGGGATGATAGGCACGAAGAGAGGAAATTGAAAAGATATGCCTTGATCTGTGGGCTTGTAAAATTATTTGATATTATTAAACTATTTAAAATTTAAAATATATTATAAAAGTTACTTTTAGTACATTTAGAAAACGTTACTTTTAGTAAAAATAATATTTAAATCAATCTCATTTGTTTCTCTCGTGCTTACACGTGTCTAACATGTGTAATGTCAATTTTCAACTCTTTTCAATTCTATTAACATTTAATTAATTTTTTATTCTTTTTTCAAATTTTCTACTTCTATAATATTTAAATCAAAGTTCTATCTTTCATGAAATGTGCAGTTGAAATTTACTGTTGATGTTTTATTTTCATGGGTATTTAATATTTTTTTTAACTTGCTTAGGTTTTTTTCCTTAATTTTATTTTGGAGTTATTTAATATTTGGCTATTTATTTCTCTATTTTAGCTTTTTTTTAATTTATATTTGTATTCTAATGTTTTTTATATCAAAATTAAAAAGAACGAAGAAAAGAAAATGGGGTGCACATGTCTGACAGTCAACTCTGTTTTTTCTTCAAAAAATAGAGCAAAAGACTCTAAAACAGCAGAGCTTTCATCTCTCTTCTTCTTTGCTGCCAACCAACTTTTGTTGCTACCAAAAATAATTTTGGTACATCCCAAGTCGGTTTGTTTATAACTTTAACCTTATTTATCTTTTATATATTCTTTCTTAAGCCTTATTTCTTTCCATCAAGGTTTTGTTGNATATTTTATATAGTGCGTCTCATGAAAAAAAGCTCACGCCTTTTTATGCGCCTTGTGCCAAGGCCCCAAAGGGCCATTGCGCCTCAGTGCGCCTTGTGCCTTTCAAACACGGGTTTCAGCCACAATCTTTTTTGTTCATTACAATTTTGGTTGATTACAAACTATAAAGAAAGAGTACACCAAGATCAAAATCCTGCAAGAATCCATAAGATAGGAAATAGAAACTATAAGAACTAAAAAAAAAAGAAAACAAAAGAAAAGAAAAGGCTGCTGTTTATGTAGAATGTTTTTTTTAAACGAACGGAAACAAAACTTTTTCATTGAATTAATGAAATAAGACTAATGCTCAAAGTACAAGGAGACCAACGAAGAAAAGAGGAAAAAAGAAGATACCAAAAAAAAAAAAAAGACGGTTGTTTATGATTGAATTTCTCACCAGTCCTTTGTAACTTTCTGTGCATAAAAGAAACAAAAATAAAAGAAAAATAGAAAGGTGAGGGAAGAAGACTTGGATCTATAGTGCCATGGCAACTGATTTCCGGTTTCAAACTTCATCTCTTTTAAGGTAAACATAAGACACCACAAATTGAAATCCTACATCATGAACAAGGTTCCTAGGAATAATACCTGAGGTACCCAGGCTCTAAGAGCCCTGTCCCACTTGTATGTGGTCCCATCATCATCAGTGAATTCCTCCTCACCCTCTGGTGGTGTAGTAGGTCTGTCAAGATCACCTTCCACCATACCAAAATTCCTGCTGCCAGAAGGACTAGACACTTCCACTGTGGCTTCTGTTTCTCCAACTTCCTTCTGATATTTCTCAAGCTCATCATCGTCATTGTTGTTGTTGGCAGCGACTAAAAAAGTCAATGAGCATTACACAATTATTTGACTAAACTAGTTACTCATAAATAATTAATGAGACAAACAAGACTTCACCTGCAGTTGACAAATGAGAGTCTTGTTCATATACTTTCACTGTCAACCCAGGAATAGACGATAATGGCTGCCATTCACTTTGTCCTTCAGACCAGGCCAGTGTACTCTCCAGGAGATACCCATTTAGAAAATGCTCTGCCCAGGGCGAATAAATAACTAAATAGATGTTTCAATAGCTCTTATACCAATTGAACATGATACTGCGTGCTATTGTTTACTTGTACAACTGAAATTCAAGAAAGAAAGATTGAAAGTAAATTTGAGGAACAACCGGCAGTTGACAAGATAAAAAAAAATAGTTGTCATGAAATGAGGTACCAAGGTACATTCTGACTCCAGTATGTAACTCATCTATTTCCCTCAACGAATAACAAAAACCACAAGTGATGTTTGGAGCAATATCAACCAGCTTATACAGAAATGTTCTGTTCAGTTCTCATAACTCACCACGCAATTCAGAAAATGCATATGGACCAACATGTTGCTGATTTTCACCAAGAATATACCATCCAGCTTCAGTCACCATTTCTGAGTTCCCAACAGAATTGTTATCCATACCTACAAAAAAACATGGAGATCATACAAACCCATTTCACTAAAGCAGACCTACTAACAATTTAAACATTTGATCCTGCCAAATAAATTTAAATGTGCAAGTTCAAATATCAGGAATGAAAAACAATTCACCAGGATAATACATATATTTAGAAACATATGTGTGTATCGGAATTGCTTGAGCTCGCGCAGACAGGAGGACAAAGGGAAGAGCTGAACGAAATGGACTTGTGAAGAAAGCAGAGAGGGCTGCGGTAGTTAGTTGAACTGAAAAGGAGAGAACTGAATTGGAGGGGAAAAAACCCCAGTTTATAGAATCTATAGCTATAGCTATAGCTATATCTAAAGATCTATAGAATGTATAAAAGGCACAATACGGAAGAAAAATAATCCACATTCATAGAACACGGTGATTGGTTCATTACCAATGGATTAAACAACTACTCCTAATTAATAATTGAAATTATGTCTGGGCACATGCTTCATCAGGTTTGAACTTCTCACTCACAGTAATTGATTCGCATTCCAATCAGAAATACGTATGGATACATGCTCTTATTTCCATAAATTTAAAGTATCATTAATTACTGTATTGTTTAATTGAGGGAGAGAATTTCAATTTTCAAAGAAAAAAAATTGTCTCCTCCCAATTATAATCTACAAATATACAAATACAAACCAAGTTGAAGTAGTTCGGTCAATCAATCAAGGTAGGAATTACAAGAGAATTGGATAACTGGTTCATGGCCGAATCAAAATATGCATACACAAACCACGTCCCTTCTGTCATTAGACAAGTTGTCATTTGAGTTTTTCTAAAAAAGTGAGAAGGAAGACATGGATGGAGATTGAGAGAATACCCGTAACAAAAATGGAGTAAAATCAGTGCAGAACCGCTAAGGGAGGCTGGGGCACCACGAACGAATAAAGCGACGGTGGCAGTGAACGGGAGAGAGGCGGCGGCGACACTGAGCTGCTGAAACGGAGGAGGAGACGGCGAGAAGAAGATGGAGAAATGATGAAGTGGCGCGGTGCACAGACGAAGGTATGGAGTTTTCACCCAAGTGGTTAGGTTTTCCTTCAACTTTTATTCATTTTTATTTTATTTTACAAAGTGGCTTGTTTATTTTAGAGAGAGAGAGAAAAAAAAAAAAAAAAAAAAAAAAAAAAAAAAAAGGGGGGGGGGGGGGGGGGGGGGTGCATTTCGTATTTTACTTTTTTAATTATTCGATTTTTAAAAATAAGTTTAAAATGTTTCCTAAATTTATTGTCATTATTTTAAATTAGGAAATAATTTTTAAAAAATTTACCTCTTCTCTCTACAATTATTATTTATATTTATTTCTGTAATTTAAAATTGTAACGACCCGATTTTCTACTACACTTCTAGAACGCCAATACATGCATGCACAAGCTTGGTAATGTATACTTCTCAATAAAATTTTATTAAAAGAGACAAAACTTGTATTCTAAAATAATAATATCATAAAACACTGTTCGGGCACCCCTAACTCTAATTTAGAATAAATTAAATAAACCAATAAATTAACTAATGATTAATTTGTTAGGTTGTATGTCCTAAAACTCGTAGTTTGTAATAATTAACATATTCTAATATCAAAAAAGATGTTATTGATGTTTATCAATAAAACTATTGTTGAATATGTGAATTGCACTTGTAAAGTCTAAATCCAGTAAACTAAATATCCATGGCTATTATTTGAATACATTAACTTTATGTAGAGACATAAAAGTAGATCAAGATCAGTAAATAGCTAAAACGGTCTATAGGGCTGGGTAACTTACTTTGGTAACACTATAAAATGCGGTCCTCTCTGTAGTTGTTACAATTCGTTGTAAAGTGCTACAAACGAAGTGATTCTGATTCGTTCATGTATTGACATGAGGAGTGGGGGCGTTATATGCAATGAGTTTGCATAAGATCGGACCAAGAATTAAGTCACTCTTACTTTATAACGTTGTTTACTGTTTAAGACTGACTATTTCAAAGCGATGGCCTAGGTAAATTGACTTTAATCCTGAGCGAACTATGAACTCATGTTTATTCGGGATTATCCTTAAATTTTCATGGGTGAAGGTTGGCTCAACAGCGCCAGCTCAATGAGCCTCCCATTTTAGGGGTAAAACCGAGTAAATAGTTGGGGACATAGGATGCGAAACAGAATTTACTCCTACCCGCTTTTAGGGATAGTAGAGAGGTCGTTCCCTTCAATGCTTACTTCGGGTCTTGAACAAGGGGTCCCACCCTCTCATTGGCCCGAGAGTGACTCAGCTTAGTGATTGGATCACAAACCAATTGTTCATTAGAGGATCAGTGGGACTTAAGAAGCTAGATGTAATCTCGAGATAAAACAACTTTTGACCCGACCATTATTACGAACGACCTATAAAGGGTTAACTTACTAATCATGGTTATATCGAGTTGACATAATATATCTGCGAGGGGAGTGCAACTATTGGGCTTTAGTGGAGTGACCCGGTAGTTAACAAATGGTGGTTAATTAGGTTAAAGAATTTAGCTGGTTAATCGCGGATTGTTGGAGCCCATTATCTGTAGGTCCATGAGGACCCTACTAGCTCATATCGAACTAAACCTTAGAAGAGTGTGAGAACATATTTGAAATGTTCAAATTCAATTTTTGGAGCAAAGCGTTAAATATATACAATATATTTAATCTAATTTTTAATTGTGAATTAAATATAAAGAGAGAGAAAATAGGAGATATTTAAATAAGATTTAAATATCAAGATTATGAATAGTGATTCATATTGATTGGGATTAGTGTTGGATTTAATATTAAACTAAATTAATTTATTGTTTAATTAATTATTTAATATTAATTTAATTTTTAAAATTGATGATTAGAATTAATTTTGAAATTATATGGAAATAATCAAAATGACATTAAAAGTCAAATTGTTCACTAGGTAAAAAATGTAATGAAAGTCAAATTGTTGACTTTTGACTTTAAAAATAAAAAAGTTAAATTTGTTGACTTTGGACTTTGAGAGTAAAACTTGACCAAGTTATTGGAAAGATCCAACATTTGTGAGTGGGAAATGCCAACTTTTGCATTTGAAAGTGTTGTCTTCATTTGAAGACACTTGCCCCACTAAATCCCATTTTGAGCTAGTGGATTTTTTAGTGTCAAATTCTCATCAAACTAAAAGTTGCATATTTTGTATGTAATGGTCTTTAAAAGGAAGAGTTTATTGAATTTCTAAAACTCTTGTCCATAGTGGAAATTGATGAGATTATATAATAATCATTTAACAATTTTCTCTCTAAGACTTAACTTTTTTCCTCTCCAAATTAGTCACTCACTGGGTTCCACCATCCAATTCTAAGGCCGAAGTGAAGGAACTCTTAAACAAGAGAATCCATGAGCAGAAGCGGATCTTTCCGATTTCATTGTGATAGATATGCATTGTAATACTAATTATAGGCATGCTTTAACAATTAAAATACAAAAGACTGAGTAAATGTACCAGTTGAAGACAATCTTCACTCAAACTCAATCCGACGGAAGCGAACTCTTCTACGCTCCTTATCACCCAGCAAACAGTCGCCTAACGGCACCACGGTCGTCTACACGATCAGCAGCGCATGAACCAACAGCAACCGGGGACGACACCACCACCCGAAGCCCTCAGTATTCTCGGATTGAGAATCCAAATGGTGGACTTTGATGAAATTAGTAGAGGGAAGAGGAAAAGACGATCATGTAATACGAACAAGCAAGTGGAAGATAGTAGAAGACTATCGTATAGTCGAGTGCTTGTCATTTAGAAAAAGTTACACGATCGTGTAGGTTTTGCTAAGCGATCGTCTAATAAATGGTAAGCGATCGTTTAGGTATGCTCGGCGCGTTAAGCGATCGCTTAGAAATCGCGGGCGATTGTTTAACTCGCGGGTGTGCAATCGTTTAAGACGATGGGTGCTATCACATAGGCTCTCAACGCTAAGCGATCGTATGGAATCACACCTTGAGCGAATTTTTTGCATGTCTTACAAAATGAAAACAATTTTCATTTTATTCTTCAACTACAAGAACTGAATTCGATCTTCCTACTTTCGCACGATTCCGGAGAAATTCTTGGCCAATTATCTCATAACCGCCTAATTAATTAAATAATGAATATAATCGTATTATATTCTTAACCTATAGTTTGATATCATATATCTACTATAGTAATTTCTTCTCTACTTGATATAAATCATATTTATATCCAATTTCCTCCAAATAATGTATCTCATACATTTAGTCAATTATATCATATATAATCAAACTCCCTCTTGTCAATTTGAACATTTTAAACTGATCCAAAAACTGATTCTCAACTTTATCCAAGCTACCAAGGGGACCTTATGGACCTATGGCTCAAAGCTCCAACGGTACGTGAATAGCTGACTAAACTCTTTAGCCACGAGATCCACCATCTGTTAACTGTCAGACATTCCACTAAAGACCAATAGTTGAACTCTTCTTACCACAGATATATTTCTGTGTCCATCGGATATAACCAATCATGAGTACGATGACCCTTCACAGATGCTCGTAAGTACAGTTGGGCGAATTTACCGTTTTGCCTCTATAGTTACATCTCACTCCTTTAATACCACTTATCCCTCTAATGAACAATACAACACAATCCAACTATGTGTGAACACCACTCGGGCCAAGAGAAGGTGTGTGGCGCCACATCCTTCAAGCCCTGGAATTAGCCCTTAAGGGAGTTATTTATCTACTTACCTCTGCTTCAGGGAAAGAGTGAATTCCATCTTGTGTAGATGAGTTCCCAACTCTTAAATCAGACAAATCCCCAAAGTGGTAGGTTTGAGTCGGCGACCTGGCCACTCGCATCCATGCAAATCAAAGGACCACCCTCAATGGCAGGAGTTCCCAACTCACTCAAGATTGAGGTCATGTTACCTATGGTCATCCTAGTGAAGTGAAGTCTCTGTCATAAATGGTATTATATAACGAGACATTAACACTTCGTGGTCAGGTCTTATACAAACTCTTTGTATAGGACACCCCCGCTTGCATGTCCCCTACACGAATGATCAGTATAATACCTGTCTCTTATACACATCTAGATGTGTATAAGAGACAGGGGTTTTGTTACGAGACGTTAACACTTCGTGGTCAGGTCTTATACAAACTCTTTGTATAGGACGCCCCCGCTCGCATGTCCCCTACACGAATGATCAGGATCAGACCATCTGTGACAAGTCACAACACTTGTGACCATTCCACAAAGCGGACTGCATCCGTAGCGTTACCAGGATAAGGTTTCCCTCCTATATCCATATACTACAGACCATTTTGGTTATCACTCAAGACATGATCCACTTGTATGTCACCACATACATGCTTAAGTTACATACAGATAACCAGGGATTTTAGGTTTATTGGTTTGTGGTAAAGCAAATAAAACATTCAACTGAGCAAAACCAAGAAGTGAAGTAAAATATCATATATTATACAACACAAGCGTTCGTACAAACTGTTTACAAACTACAGGACACGAGACTTTAGAGCTGTCTCTTATACACATCTAGATGTGTATAAGAGACAGATATAATACATCCGCTTTATGTGTTTTCCGCGCCTGTGACTCCTAGGCTCCTTGGAGTTTGCCACTGCCCCACTATTATCACAATAGAGGGTAATGGGCTTAGACATATCTGGAACAATTTCCAGTTCTGTTAAGAACTTTCTAAGCCAGACAACCCTCTTAGCAGTTTCGCAAGCCGCTACGTACTCCATCTCTATAGTGGAGTCGGTGATGCACCCCTGCTTAGTGCATCGCCATACTACAGCTCCTCCGTTAAGAGTAAAGACTGACCCTGACGTGGACTTGCGAGAGTCTCTATCAGTCTGAAAGTCAAAATCCATGTATCCAGTGAGGATCAAATCCCTAGATCCATACACAAGCATGTAGTCCCTCGTTCTCCGAAGATACTTGAGGATGTTCTTCACCGCGGTCGAGTGACCCTGGCCTGGGTTAGACTAATACCTACTGACTATGCCCACAACATAGCAGATGTCTGGTCGAGTATAGAGCATCACGTACATCAAACTGCCAATGGCAAACACATATGGGACCCATCTCATTTCCTCAACCTCTTGAGGCGTCTTAGGACACATGTCCTTAGACAAAGTGACTCCGTGCCTGAACGGTAGTAAGCCCCTCTTAGAGTCCTACATCGAATATTTAGCAACATCTTGTCAATGTATGATGTCTGAGACAATGTTAGGACTTTGTTCTTACGATCCCGAAAGATTTGTATACCTAGAACAAACTGAGCCTCTTCCAAATCTTTCATTTGGAATTGGTTCGTTAACCAGTTCTTAACTGCAATCAGTAGGCATACATCATTTCCAATGAGTAGAATATCATCTACATACAACACTAAGAATACTACTGAAGCGTTGATGATCTTCTTGTAGACATAGTCAAAACCATACGACTTGATCGCAGTATCAAACTGTATGTTCTAAGATTGAGATGCATGTTTCAGCCCATAAATGGACCGATGCAAACATTTTGCTATTGACCTTGGGCTATGAATCCCTCGGGTTGCACCATGTAAATGGTCTCTTCAAGATTGCCATTCAGAACTTGACGTCCATTTGCCATATCTCATAATTTTAATAAGCTATAATGGACAGGAGGATGCAGATCGACTTTAACATGGCAACAGGCGAGAAAGTCTCCTCATAGTCGACTCCCTCTACCTGGGTATAACCCTTTGCCACAAGTTGAGCCTTGAAGGTTTTCACCTTCCTATCAGCATCCCATTTGCACTTGTAAATCCATTTACAACCTATAGGTCTTACCTCATCAGGCTCCATACTGAGTTGAAGTACATTGACTCCATCTCGAGATCCATGACCTTGACCCATTCATCCCAGTCTACATCCTCCATTGCCTTCTGATAAGACAACGAATCCTCAACGTCACCATCTGCTACCATAGCTAGAATTTCCGTGAAACCCAAATAGTGAACGGGCGGGTTTGCAACCCTCCCACTGCATCGAGGTTCCCTCAACTCTTGAGGTGGAACCGACCTACTAGATGAACTCCCATCAACAACTCTTGCTGATGTAGCATGCTCTTCAACAACTCTTGTTGAAGTTTCAGTAGTTTCATTGGAAAGCTCACGCAACACAACTTTACTTCGTGGACTGTGCTCCCTAATATGATCCTCCTCCAGGAAAGTAGCGTTCATGGAAACAAACACCCTATTTTCCGACGGATCATAAAAATAACCCCCTCGTGTACCTTTGGGGTAGCCTACAAAGAGGCATAACCTCGGCCGTGGTTCCAACTTCTTGGGATTTTCCTCAAGCACATGTGCTGGACAAACCCAAATGCGAAAGTGACGTAAACTAGCTTTACGTCCGTTCAACAACTCCAGAGGTGTTCTTGCAACACTCTTGGAAGGAACACAGTTGAGTATGTATACCGCAGTCTCCACTGCGACTGTCTCTTATACACATCTAGATGTGTATAAGAGACAGAAATAGTCCTGAAATGTTGAGTCCAAAAACTCTCCACCTCGATCTGATCGAAGTGTTTTAATCAGTTTATCCAATGCGTTTTCAACTTCAGCCTTGAACTCTTTAAACTTTTCAAATGATTCAGACTTCCGTTGCATAAGATAAACATACCCATACCTAGAGTAATCATCAGTAAAACTGATAAAATACTCATAGCCACCTCGGGCTCACATATTCATGGGACCACAAAGGTCAGAATGTACTAACTCAAGAGGCTCTTTAGCTCGATAACCTTTTCCAGTAAAAGGTCTTTTAGTCATCTTACCCTCAAGGCAAGATTCGTACACCGGTAAAGAATTTTCTTCTAACTCACTTAGAAGGTCATTGTTTACCAATCTCTCAATCCTATTGAGATTGATGTGCCCTAATCAAAGGTGCCAAAGTTGGGCATTTTCTTTTGGAGAAATTTGTTGACGTTTAGATTGAGTTGCGGCAGTTTTAAACAACTCAGTGTTATGGAGGGAACTTATGGCTAACGGTCTTAGCACATACAAGTTACTTTCCAGATACGCTGTACAAATATTAACACCATCTTTATGAATAAATACTTTATCCATATTAAAAGAAAGAGTGTATTTACATTGCAACAAGCAATTTACAAAAATAATGTTCCTCTTAAGTTCAGGAACAATATATACATCATGTAAAACAAGAAACCTATTCTGTAAAGATAATTGGATCCCTCCCACTGCCATAGTTGAGACGACGTGCCTGATGCCTACTCGCATCGTTATCTCACTAGCTTCCAACTGTCACCAGGATCTAATCCCCTGAAAAGAATTACAAATGTGAATAGTGGTGCCCGAATCAATTATCCAGGCAGAATCATCATTCTCCACTAAACAAGTTTCAAGTACAAGTAAATCATATTTATCTTTATCTACATTGGCCTTAACCTTGGTCCTTTCCTTCAGCCAGTGAGGACAGTTCCTCTTCCAATGTCCATCCTGGTTCCAGTGGAAACATTTTCCCTTTTCAACCGACGGTGGACGCCTTCTTGGGGCGACAGGTGGCAGGTTAGCAGGCATCTTCCCTTTCCCCTTACCACCCATTCTTCTTCTTCCCCTTTGCAGAGTTAGAAGTAGAAGGTGCAAACTTTGTTCCTGAGATCGAACCTCTATGGAACGTCCTTGAAGATGAAGCCTCAGCCTTCTTCCTCTCCTTACTTTTCAATAAAGATTGATAGGTCTGCAACTCGTTGAGGAGAGTTTGAAGGGTGTATTTCACTTTGTTAAGAATCACAATGCTAACAAAGTGCAGGAAGCTCTCTAGCAATGAATGCAGGATTATGCTAACCTGGCTACCCTTATCGATAGTAGACCCATTCAACTCCGCCACATTGAAGTGGACCATCATATTAAGCATATGTTCATGAACAGAGGTGCCTTCTTCCATTTTGGAGTTGAATATATAATTAAGAGCCTCATGCTTGAGTTGTTCAGACGGTTGTCCAAACATCCCCCGTAGGGACTCCATGATCTCACGCGCTGAGACCATAGGCTCATGCTTCTTGGCCAAGACATCATTAAAACTTGTCAAGATATAGTCTCGGGCCTTCTCATTTGCCCGTGTCCATTGCTCATATGCCTCATGAACATTTTGAGCGGCATTCGGAGCTAGAATAGGAGGACAGACCTCCGTGAGATCAAACATGAGATCCTCAATGATTAAAATTGTTGTGATCATGTGTTTCCATGTTGAAAAATTATCGCCAGTGAATTTCTCGGCACTAAGAAAAGCTATTGTGGTTGTGGCCATTTTCAAAATTTGTTGCTGAGAAACGAACAAAACTTTTATTAGATTTTGCTAAACCACATTTTAACCAATTAATTTTGCAAAACAGTTTCCAAGTACGTTAAGTGACAGACTTCTATTTTGCAATGATGTCCCAGTGAGGCAAGACAAATGTCACCGGTAGGGTGATCAAATGCCCCTTCACTGGGATGAGACCTTCTCAACCATTAAGCAGAACCAACTCTTGGAACTGAACCTGGCAGCACCATTTATTTGGTCCAGAACTGTTAACCTTTAACAATCCCACGTAAGTGTGACCTCTCGCCTTCAGTGCTAAAGTCCCGCCCTAATGAGCCCACCGTAGGGAAGAAGCAAATTAAGACAAGAGACTAAGTAACCTTATCCTCTTTCAGGAGATCAAATAAAAAAACACACAAAACTGTCATCCTATAGGGGGACATTCCCAAGGTGCCTCGAGGCGATGCGCAGAAACTTTATTCAATCCAATGAGGGATACCGTGGGATATGTTGTCGCACTTTCCACTCCCACTTACTATGAACACTCTCTCCATCTACCTTGATATTGACCTACCCAAACACCATCCTTTAAGGGAACACTGGTGCCACGAGGCCGAGGGTAAATCTCACAGTGTGGACTATATAGGAGAAATGTGAAAGGTTTAAATGAAGCATCATATGCCTCAAGTACCACCCACTGAATGTTCTACCTAGGGGTTCGTTAACTTATACAATCCGACTACTGATTTTAGTTTAAGTCATCTTTTTAAATCCACTCATAAAAAACTTTTGTCTATGAAATATGAACAAGTTCAAGTAGTCACATTTAAACACTTTAATGGACTCTTCTTAACTTGCATGCATGCATTAAATTTATCTAATTCACCTTTTCAGGTAGGGGTGTTACGTTTCCATCAACTTAAATACCCCAGCTTAGCCAAAACCCGCCTTAGACAAAAGGTCCATTATAGATAGATTTGCTACACTTTAACACTTTATTAATCCATTTTCCTATTAAACTGATTAAAAGATTAAAGCCTAAGGGTTGCTAATCATATTAGAACCGTGATCGTAGGTCTATGTCATCCAAGTTTTAAACATTTTAAAACTATGAATTAAACCTAAGTGAGCATGCATGTCTTTCTTATTGCTTTTAGTTCTAATTTCTCTTAAACCTTTAAAAAGAAACAACTAAAACACATTGCGCATAACTAGGTGTTTATAACGCTTATAAAGAAACCTATGTATCATGCTTTATGCAATGTCCGGTCATTACTATACATAACTTTTATATACACGTAATAACCAAGCAAACATGCTTTCCATACACCCTTATACTACAACAATTATAATATAAAGATGATGCATGTCAATGCTTTTTACGCATGTATAAATATAACTCTTATATTATATGATGCATGAGCATGCTCTTACATAATTAAATCATGCTTCTCTAAACTATAACATTTACAATAAAGAGATGATGCATGACCAATGCATAACCTAAGGTGGGATTTGCTATATGTGCATACCATATGACATATAAATAACCATACATCTCAAGTAATAAACGAAAGATTAATGGACCGGGATGAACCTTTGCAAAACCGGAATGAAATAATTCTATTTATTACATTTTTCATCGAGCAAACCGATTTATAGGCGAACCGGGTCTTGAATCGTTGGGTGAAGCTTAATCGTTTAGTAAACGCCGCAGGTAAACGACCGCTTAGTGCACACTAGACGATAGCGCGAAAAAGCTAAAACGGTCACTTAGACGACAACGAGGCTATGAAGCCTGATCTGTAGATGATTGCTTAACGCACGAAGAGGTAAACAATTTACCGTGCGTTACTTCGTGATCGTTTAGTCAGGTACTAAGCGATGAATCTTGCTGAGCTAAACGATCGTCTAGTACGTGCGCGCGTTAAACAACAACCGAGCATTCGATACTCAGCGATCGCCTACCCCATCGTCTACACGACCCAATCAACTCTTGATCGTCTTCTTCCTCGAAGAGTAGCACGCTTGCTCCCAAACTTCTTTCACAGAACGACTCCAAGGACTTAAACTAACTTTGAATTACATACTCAATAACAATTAATTATGCCCAAAAAACGCAGGACTTTACAATTAAACCGCAAAAATGAAAAAAAAAAACTAATCAAACCGAGAGTTTCATCCTAAAAACTCCATTAATCCGCACATCCACAAATAATTTAACAATCAAACAGAAGTAGATATGCTTGCACCCACCGCGAATGCATATGTAATTCTTTGCATCAATGAAATTGAAATATCAGTAACCTGGCCTGATACCAATTGAAACCAGTTTCTTAAACAGAGAATCCACAAGTAGAAGGGATCTTTTTGATTTCATTGTGACTGATATGCATTGTAACACTAATTATAGATGTTTTAACAATTAAAACACAAAAAGATGAGTAAACGTACCAGTTGAAGACATCTTCACCTCTAAACTAGTCAATGCAAGTGATATCTCTCTTTACATCTCTATCGCCCAGCAAACAGCCGCCTTATATTCTATGCTATCTCATCGATCGTCTACACGATCGGCAGTGCCAACGAACCAAATAGCTAATCCTGAGACGACCACACCGACTCGGAAACCTTGTATAATTCTCAGAGTGAGAATCCAAAGGGTGGGACTTTTGATGAATGGTAGTATGATAGGAGAAAGACGATCGTGTAAGTAACGAACAAGTCAAAGTGGAAGATTAGTTATTAGAAGACTTATCGTAATAGTCGGTTTGTGCTGTATTTAGAAAAAAGGTACACGATCGTTGTAGGTTTTTGCTAAGCGATCATCTAGTAAATGGTAGACGATCGTTTAGGTATGCTCGGTCCGCTAAGCGATCGTTTAGAAATCGCAAGGCGATTGTTTTAGTGCACGGGTATGCGATCGTTTAGGACGATGGGCGCTATCGTATAGCTCCAATGCTAAGCGATTATATTGGAAACACACCTTGAGCGATTTTCTTGCGTTGTCTTTACCAAAATTGACAAATTTTCATTTTATCCTTCAGTTACAAGAACTGAATTCGATTCTTCCCACTTTACATATTCCGAGAAATTTCTCGGCCAATTATCTCATCAAAACCACTATTATTAATAATGAATATAATCATATTATATTCTTAACCTATAGTTTGATATTAATATTAACTATGTAATTTCTCCCCTCTACTTGATATAAATCATATTTATATCAATTTTCATCCAAATACTGTAATCTCATACTTTAGTTGATTATATCATATATAATCAACTCCCATCTTTTTGTTAATTTGAAACATTCAAATTGAACAAAAACCTGATTCTCCAACTTTAATCCAAGCTACAGGGGGCCCTTATGGACCTATGGCTCGAAGCTCCATGGTACAGTGATACGCTGACTAAATCTTTATCGACGAG
Source organism: Benincasa hispida (assembly GCF_009727055.1). Taxonomy (NCBI): domain Eukaryota; kingdom Viridiplantae; phylum Streptophyta; class Magnoliopsida; order Cucurbitales; family Cucurbitaceae; genus Benincasa; species Benincasa hispida. The sequence goes on along the minus strand of NC_052351.1, from coordinate 68,380,673 downwards.
ATCCACCATCCGTTAACTGTCAGACATTCCACTAAAGACCAATAGCTGAACTCTTCTTACCACAGATATATTTTTGTGTCCATCAGATATAACCAATCATGAGTATGATGACCCTTCACAGATGCTCGTAAGTACACCTGGGCCAATTTACCGTTGTGCCCCTGTAGTTATATCTCACTCCTTAAGTACCACTTATCCCTCTAATGAATAATACAACATAGTCCAACTATGTGTGAACACCTCTCGGGCCAAGAGAAAGTGTGTGCGCCACATCGTTCAAGCCCTGGAATCAGTCATTAAGGGAGTTATCTATCTACTTACCCTTGCTTTGGGGAAGGAGTGAATTCCATCTTGTGTAGTTGAGTTTCCAACTCTCAAATCAGATGAATCCCCAAAGTGGTAGGTTTGAGTCGACGACCTGGCCACTCGCACCCATGCAAATCAAAGGACCGCCCTCAATAGCAGGAGTTCCCAACTCACTCAGGATTGAGGTCATGTTACTTATGGTCATCCTAATGAATTGAAGTCTCTATCATGAACGGTGTTATATAACGAGACGTTAACACTTCGTAGTTAGATCTTATACAAACTCTTTGTATAGGACGCCCCCGGTCGCATGTCCCCTACAGAATGATCAGGATCAGACCATCTGTGACAAGTCACAACACTTGTGACCATTCCATAAAGCGGGCCGCATCCATAGCGTTACCAGGATAAGGTTCCCCTCCTATATCAATATACTACAGACCATTTTAGTTATCACTTAAGACATGATCCACTTGTATGTCACCACATACATGCTTAAGTTACATACAGATAACTAAAGATTTTAGGTTTATTGGTTTGCGGTAAAGCAAATAAAACAATTAACTGAGCAAAACCAAGAAGTGAAGTAAAATATCATATATTATACATCACAAGCGTTCGTATAAACTATTTACAAACTACAGGACACGAGAGTTTAGGTCATCAACCCCAACACGAAGAATAATCTGGAAGACTCGTGGTGGTCTATGACCGTTCCTAAGGAGATTGGAGCTAATTTGGAGAAGATTCAAAGTCTACAAAGGTTGTATTCTTTTCCCCCTTTTATTTGTTTCAATTGCATGCTTATCTTTTCTGATAAACCTAATTAGAGTACTTTAGATTCGTTTTTCTTCTACCGTGCATGTGTTCGTTCCATCACAACAATCTTTGTCGAAGTGCCTCTCGCTTCAACAACTCTTATTGAAGTTTCACTAGTTTCTTTGGTAAGTTCATTTAGTACGATTTTACTTCTTAGTCTATGTTCTCTAATGTGGTATTTCTCTAAGAATGTCGCATTTGTCGATACAAACACTTTATTCTCTTTTGGATCATAAAAGTGATCACCTCTCATTTCTTTGGAGTAAAGAGGCATAATTTTGAACATGGTTTCAATTTCTTCTAGTTTTCCACAAGCACATGCGTTGGATACCCCTAAAATCCTGAGATGTCATAAACTATTTTTACGACCTCTCCATAATTCAAAAGTCGTCTCAGAAATACTCTTTGACGGAATTTTTTTCAAAATGTACGCTGCAAGCTCCACTCCATAACCCCATAATGAGATAGGTAGAGAAGCATAACTCATCATGGATCAAACCATGTCCAATAGGGTTCTATTTCTCCTTTATGATACATCATTTTGTTGAGGTGTACCTGGTGCTGAGAGTTAAGATGTGATTCCATGTTCTATCATATAGTTTTGGAATCCTATATCCATGTACTCTCCACCTCGATTTGATTGAAGTGTTTTTATCTTTTTGTCCAATAAATTCTCAACTTCAGCCTTATACTCCTTGAACTTTTCAAGTGTATTGGACTTATGTTGCATCAGGTAAACATACCCATATCTAGAATAATTGTTAGTAAAAATGACGAAGTATTTAAACCCTCCTCTTGCTTTAATGCTGTAGAACCATCAAGGTCTGAATGTATAAACTCCAAGGGTTCTTTGGCTCTATTACCCAGAAAAATTTCGTTTTGTCATTTCCTTCTAGACAAGATTCACATACTAGTAAAGAATTTTCTTCTAGCTTGTTTAGCAGTCTATTCTTAACCAATCTTTTATCCTATTGAGATTAATATGACATAGTCTTAGATGCGAAAGATGAGCATTTTCTTTTGGAGAAACCTTTCTTCTTTTGTTTTATGTGGTTGCAGTGTTGAACATTTCAACATTATGGAGCATTTTAGATACTAATGGTCTTAATACATATAAGTTAGTTTCACTTATTACAAAACATATATCAACACCATTTTTCAAGACAAACACTTTATCACGAATAAAAGATATATTATAGGAAACACGAAATTGAAATGCCTTAGTACATATAAGTTAGTTTCGCTTATTACAAAACATATATCAACACCATTTTTCAAGACAAACACTTTATCACGAATAAAAGATATATTATAAGAATGTTCTAACAAACACGAAATTGAAATTAAGTTCCTCTTAAAATTAGGAACATAGTAAACATTGTCTAACAATATAAATTTTGAATTGAAAAATAACTTCAAGATCTCAACTGCAACCGCTGAGACGATCTCCCCTATTCCAACCTGTAGAGTTATCTTTCTAGCCTCCAGCTGCTTTCAGGAACTAGTTTCCTGTAAAGAAGTACAAACATAATTAGTGGCTTCTGAATCAAGTATCTAGGCAATATTATCATTTTCCACTAAATACGTTTCTAGAACCAGGAAATCATATTTACCTTATTTTTCCTTCTTCTTTTTGGCCAAATACTTTGGGCAGTTACGTTTCCAATGCCCATCCTGGTTGCAATGAAAACAGGTTCCCTTTACAGCCTTGACCTTTTTTTCCCTTGTGGGCAGCAACAGGTGGGATAACTTTATTCTTTGCTTTACCACCTTTCTTCTTTTTCCATTTTTTAGAGCCAGTGGAAGAAGGGGCAGACATAGTCCCAAAGGTAGAACCCCTGTGGAAATTTTTTGAGAAACTGGCAACATTGCCTCTCCGTGTTGTCCTTTGACTTTCATCAAGGACTCGTAAATCTGCAGCTCATTGAGAAGGGTGATAAGATTATATTCAATCTTGTTCATGACAACATTGCTGCAGAACTGAAGATAACTCTTCGGAAGAGTTTCGTGAATAAAGCTTACTTGGCTAGACTCGTCTATGACAACCCCGTTCATCTCAGCAATATTGAAGTGGACCATCGTGTTAAGAACATTGATAACTTATAGAAATAAAAATTATTTTATCTCTCTCATCTAAAAGAATAAGAAAAAGCTCTGAAAGTGTGACATTTTTGTTGAAGAATTCATAAAGTAATCACAATATGCGATCATACATCTTCAACGCTTGATCTATTTGAATTTTGACCTAATGTCGCTATTTTAATGCAGAACGCCCACTAATGCGGTCAAACAATAACTATCATAAACAAACACATGATCGTATAACCAACTAAGTTGATAACTTTAGGCGATGAAGCATGATATGACATGGGCGATGGAAGTCAAATCTTAGATTGAGTTGGTGGCTGACAAGAGAACTTCGTTGAAGATTCAATGAACTTTTGACGCATTGTAGGCGGCACATTAGGGTATGGAATTTAATACACCTTATTAGCATAATCATGAGTGAGAGAAGAGACGTCATCCTCATACGCCTATAAATACCCATGCAATCGCGATGCAAGGGACACGAGAGACACAAAATTTCTGAGAAGAAAAATCTGTCAAAAATGCTTCTCGTTCAACTATAAAACACCCTAGTGAGAGCTTGGGTCTCTTGTTGAAGAAGAGAAGCTTCATTATTTAATTTTTGAGTGAAGCAATCATCATTAGAGCCGGAGGAAACAAGATATTGCACACCATGGCTTGATTCTCTATCCCTTTCTTTATCTTAAAGTGTATTTGTGTTGTATTGTTACCTTGAAAAGTTCAAAGTTTGCAATATGAATACATATTTATTCCATCCTTTGTTCATTTTCTCCATCATTATCATGAGTAGCTAAATTACTTTATGAGTTGAGAAGCATATAGCCAGCATGAACTAAACAACAAAAGAATTGTGCGATCAACTTGTTTTATGCATGCCTACATGCATCACTTGAATGAATCAAAAGATTATTCTAAGTAAATTGAATCTAGGTTTAAAAGAACTCAGATTTAGAACTTATAAACTAAGAGGAGATGCTCCGTAGAAATAAGTACATGTTTTACATATTACATTCATTGCATGCATCCTAGAGATAGAATAGTGTGGCTAGATACACTGAGAAGTGTTGGTCATAATATCAAGTGCATTACTTGAACGCATGATTCATGTAGTTGCTTAGGAAGTATTGGTGAAAATTCTTCTCAACCTTCTCATTGCATATCAGTATCCAATAACCACCGCTCACACTATTTCACTTAAAGTATAACCCTCATCGCATAAAGTTTAGAGTTAGAACAATACAAAAAATTGACCGTTTGAGTGAACATTTCATTTGCATTAAGATCGGAGTATTAGTTTCATCGCACACTTGTAAGCAATCCTTGAGTTCGATCCTGGACTTACTAGGACCCTGGTTGGACTTACATTTGGGTTCTGCCAGGAAAAACAAAGCATTATAACCTCATTTTCATCTCATCGCATGGTACGAACGCATCAGACATGTTCTCTAACAGACATGTTCCCTAACAGACGATCCCTCGTTCATTCTGGCATTGAAGATGAACTTCAGAGCATCATGGTTTTGAGATGTATAGCCAGTTGGCCGAACATCTCACGCAATAACTCCAAGATCTCACGTGCAGTGATCATGGGCTCATGTTTTTTGGCCAAGACTTCAGTTAAGCTTGCCAAAATATAGACCCTGGCCTTATCATTGGCCTTAGTCCATTTGTCATAGGCTTCACGAAATATTCCTCCGTTAGGAAAATTTTGAGGTATTCGACTACCACAACAGTGTTAATCGTATTTTTCCATGTTGCATAGTTTTTCCCTATTAATTTGTCGATGCCAAGCAAAGAAATAACCGAGCTAATTTAGATATGCTGATTCAAAACAAAATTATCTATATTAAATATGCAAAAATTCATTTTAATCCGATCAGTTTAGCAAAAGAAGTAATGAATCCTAACATCATTCTATTTTGCAATAATACTTCAATGATTTAGAATAAATGCCACCTCGGGGCGAACATTTACTCCACTAAATTGAGACATTCGCAATCAAATATTACACCAGAATAACTCTTACTATAACATTTAATTACTATTGATTTGGTCTAGAAATCATTAACTACCTTAATGTTTTCTTGTATGTGTAACCCTTCATTTTTAACCCTATAATCCCGCCCCAACCAGTCTGCCTCATGGTAGAACGTAATTGATGCAATTGATTATAGCGATCTTATCCATTTCTGGGGTTTGTTATGTCTCTTTCCCATACAAACACCTTCCTAAGGGAGATGCTCCCAAGGGACCACGAGGTCGAGCATAGAAAAAACATTTCAAACCAATGAAAAAGACTGTAGGATGTATTGTCACACATCCTTCTTCCACTTACTATAAACAATTTCTCCATTCACCTTGATATTGACTAATGCAAAGACCTTCCTAAGGGAAGGTGCATGCAAGGCACCACAAGGCCGAGCATGTGTCATGCTTAATGAAAGTTTATTTTCATCTAATAAAATAACATTTGTAATTATCATCCATGAAAATAAACATACATATTCATTTTCATTAAACAATATAACAATTATATTATAACTAATGAAAATAATTCACATGCTATCATACTATATAACAACTATATTCTAATATGATGCATGGGGATGCTTAATTAATCATGCAACCATATAATATAACACTTATATTAAAAATGATGCATAAAACACGTTTATTCTAAGGTGAGATTTTAATCTAAATTGCTTTATGCAACATTCAAAATTTTAATTTAAATAAAACATTTCACGCATAACTAAATTCTAAAAATAGCAAAGTTGACAAGCTATTGGCATTACAAATCAAATAAAATCTAAAACCCTAAAATTTAGAAAATTCTAAAAGAAAACGGAAAAAACAAAAGAAAGGTGATTCTATTCAGTGGTGACAGCGGATAAATCAGAGCTCCCGTTCAAAACGAGACCCTAGGTGTCTTGTTTCAGCATTATCCAACAGTTAGAACTCCAGCAATCGATACATTTGTGAAAGCTGTCCCTGAAAAATCTACCTGCACTGCATTGTTCCTCTCTATTTTTTCTTGGTTCACCTTTGTTTTTTGGGGTTCTTTTCATAGAAACTTTTTGCCACGAACAACGTGGACTTATAGACTCGATTTACAGTAAAAAAATACCCATAAACATTAGATTTTACATTGATCCCATCAATTAAAACTTAAATCTAAATGCCAACGGCCTAAAAATTCAACCCACAAATTCCAATTAAAGTCACGTACATCTCATGCATATAATTTAAAAGCAACCCACCATTCTTGATTTTTATTTCTAAAAACTGAAAATCAAAATTGCAAAAATTAGGCTCTTATACCAATTGAAGGGAATCGGATTCCCACAGAAGCGTGTGATTGCCTTACATTTTGAAAAAATGATTTTATAAAACATAAAAACAGCGAAAAAATCTCAGACAATAGGATAAACATCCAAGTAAGCCTAAGCATGCTCCTAATAAAGAAGAAGAGAAGAAACGAAAGAAGAATACGCACCCTTAAAGATCCCTTTGTCTTCTTGTTTTCTAAGGGTGTTCGTGAGTTAGGTTGGGTTGGACTTTTTAGACCCAACCCAATTGTTCAGGTTGTAAATTTTTTCAACCCTCATTAAAAAATGAATACAACCCAACCCAACCCAATCATGAAATATTTGGGTTGGGTTGGTTCGGGTTACTCAGGTCATTTATTTAATTTTTTTTTTTATAAAAGGAAGTAAAATGTTAATATGTAAAAATTCGATTTAATTATTTTCATATATGAATTAAGATTAACAACTCAATTTCAATTTATACAATGTATAATCTTTTTTCAAAGTGTAAAAAAAAACTATTTTTAAAAGTCAAGGAAGAATAAATTATCCAAAAAACTGATAAAATTTAAAAAAACTAAAATAAATATATGTATATCTAATTGTACATAAACAAAAAAAACATAATAAGTTTGGCTTGGTTCGGGCTGATTTGGGTTATTTTAGGTGACCCATGAACCAACCCAACCCATAAAATTTTCATTTATTTGAACCCAACCCAACCCAAAAAAATTCATAACCCAACCCAAACCGAACGGGTTGGGTTGGGTTGATCGGTTTTTTCGAGTCATCCGGTTTTTTGAACACCCCTAATGTTTCCCTCTACTTTGCAACCAACCAACCATGAATTTCTCAACGAACAAAGACACTACCGTAAGAGCTTTCCCATTATGCTCCAAGGAGCTAGGTGTGTGGGCTCTGACACCTTGGAAGAGGGAATGAAAAGTAGAGGAATGTTTTTAAGAGTGGAGAGTCGGAGACTAGGATTTCTTTTCAAAAAATGAAAACCCATACTCTAAATGGGTTATAATGATGTATTTATAGAAATAGGGTAACCCCTTCTCCAAGTTTTTCTCATTTCCCATCATTTGTTAATTGATTAATTAACTATTAATTAATCAATTAACATGCAAATTAAATAACTATATATTAAATTATATTTAATGTACAGTTAATTAAGTATCACATATTTATACTAGCCTTCATTCTCCATGAATTTTTTAATTAATTAATTAACCATTAATTAATCAATTAACATATAAATTAAACAACTATAAAATAAATCATATTTAATATAATGTTAATTAATTAACATATAAATATCACATATTTATATGCATACATTTCTTTATGAATCCAATTCATATAAATCTAATATTTGAATCTCATTCAAATACATCTCTCTAATATTATAATTCTATATGAATCCAATTCACATGAATTTAATATTTGAATCTCATTCAAATATATCTCTCATGTGTAGTTTGGATTATCGATCATACCTACAATTAACCATATTCTATAAAGTATCATAATACACTAAATATTAATCATATTAATACAAAATTCCTTTAAGTAATTTGAACAATTCAAATAATTTCTCATTACTATCCTTAGCGAGCTAATAGGGGACCTTATGGACCAATAGATTAAAAGCTCAAATGATATGAGATTAATTAATTAAACTCTTTAATTAAATCAATCAATATTCATTAACTATCTGTCACTCATCTAAAGACTGATAGCTACACTTTTCGCACTACAAATACATATCTGTGTCCATGGATATAATCAATCAACAATGAGTCGACTCTTCACAAATTGTTCATAATTGCAGCTGGCTCAAAATACTGTTTTATCCTTGTAGTTATATCTAACTGCTTAAGTACTACTTATTCCTCCAATGAATAAATAACTTATAGTCAAACTATAAACTAACACCTCTTGGGTCAGTGAGAGGTTGAGATCTCATTGTTCAAGACCCGTAATCAACTGTTAAGAGAGCAATTTATCTACTTTCCCTATAATCAAGAAGGAGCGAATTTCTTCTTGTGTATGTGTGTTCCCAGCTCCCTACTTAGACAAATCCTTAAAATCGTAGGCTCGTTGAGTCGGCTAACTTGGCCACTCTCACCTATACAGATCAAAGGATTGCCCTCATAGACAGGGGTTCACAACTCATTTAGGATTAAGGTCAAGTCACCTATGGTCATCCTAGTAAATTGTTGGTTTCTTCAAGTAATAATGTTATAAAGAGAAACCAATCATTTTGCAGTCCAGTCTTGATACAGGATACCTCCACTCATATGTATCCACATGAACAATATGGCTCATATTGTCTGTAACATTTAAAACTCATGTAACAATTACAAAGTGGGTCGTATCTGCAATGTTACCAGGATAAAACACCCAATCTTATCCATTTACTGCAGACCTTTTAGGTTATAACTTGAACATGAACCACTTGTATGTCTATCACATACTGTTCAAGTGACATCACATAACCTTGGGTTTTTAGTTTATTGGATTGAATTAATACAGTCTAGATGTCAATAAAATACCTATTATTTTATTAAATATATAATTTGTTTTTACATACTATAAGATACATGAAATTTAGGACACTAAATCCAACAAAGTATTCGTACCCTTCTAGAGTTTTTACATTTATTGGACGATAAATATCTGAATGTATGAATTCTAAGGGCTTTTTGGTTCTATAACATTTTCAAGTAATAGGCATTTTAGTCATTTTTCGTTTAAGACAAGATTCACATGGAGGTAATGCTCCGTTCGCAAAACCGCCTGGCGCACAACTTTTTTTCATCGTTGTTAACTACTGGGTCCGTTTTCGCATTTTCGCCCATCGAAAAGTTCGCACACAAAAATTGGGCCACGGGACAGCCTCGCCAAGCCCGATAGTCATTTGGGGCACCAAATGAGCTCCGTTCGCAAAACCATTTGGCGCACGACTTTTTTTAATCGTTCTTAACCCTTGGGTCTGTTTTTGGTTTTTCGCCTGCCAGAAAGTTCGCGCACAAAAAATGGGCCCAGGGGCAGCCCCGCAGGGCCCAATAGCCATTTGGGGCACCAAATGTGCTCCGTTCGCAAAAATGCCTGGCACATGACTTTTTTTCATCGTTCTTAACCCCATAGTCGGTTTTTGCGTTTTGCCTGCCGGAAAGTTCATACACAAAAATTAGGCCCCGAGGCAGCCCCGCCGGGCCCGATAGCCATTTGGGACACCAAATAAGCTTCGTTTGCAAAACTGCCTAGTGCACGGTTTTTTTTCATCGTTCCTAATCCCTGGGTTCGTTTTTGCGTTTTCGCCCGCCGAAAAGTTCGCGCACAAAAATTGGGCCCCGGGGCAGCCCCACCAGGCCCGATAACCATTTGGGGTACCAAATGAGCTCAGTTCGCAAAATCGT